>NC_056747.1:695521341-695873841 GCF_019279795.1 Protopterus annectens | reverse complement strand
ACCCATACCTGGACGACTGCCTTATTCAAGCAGAAAGCAAGGGCATTCTTTTAAAGCATCTGGCATTTGTCAAACACCTTCTAAGTTGCCTAGGGTACACAGTAAATGAAAAGAAATCAAAACTAGTACCCTCACAAGACAATAATATTCCTGGGTGCCAGCTTGAATACAACGGCCCAGATGGCTTTCCTCACGCCAGACAAGCAACGACAGCTGTTTCAGTGTTTCAAAATAATGGCAACAAAGACCCAACTCCCTGCAAGAAAAATTCTGCAGGCCTTGGGATTCATGGCATCTTGCATTCTTCTAATACCATTTGCAGAACTGCATATGAGGAAATTACAATGGCACCTGAAAAGTGTATGGACTCAGCACAGCCACAGCTTGGAAACAATGATACCACTCATTCCCTGCCTTCAACAGGAATTTCTATGGTGGGCACAGGCATGTCACCTCAACAAGGGTCAGCCTTTCACCTTACCCACAGCCAGGCAAACTATGACAACAGATGCATCGGACTATGTCTGGGGAGCACACATGGCAGGTTAGTGCACTCAGGGCAAATGGACTACAGATCAGAGACACCTGCATATCAATCAAAAAGAAATGCTAGCAGTGCAGAATGCCCTAACAGCTTTCAAGGACCTTCTACACCCAGGACAACTACTAATAAAGACGGACAATACCACAGTTATGTGGTACATAAACAAGCAAAGGGGAGCACATTCCTACCCTCTATGCAGGCAAGCAATGACCTTGTGGAACACTGCACTCTCTTACCAGGTTCAATTACAAGCACAATTCCTGCCAGGAAAGAAAAACACTTTGGCAGACGACCTAAGCAGAAACTTCATGGATCCACACGAATGGAAACTAGATCCACAAGTATTCGCAATGATAGTTCAAAGATGGGGACGCCCAGACATAGATCTGTTTGCAAGCCCCCACAACCACCAACTTCAAAAATTTTGCACAAGGACCTTCCATCCACTAGCTTGGAAAGTGGACACCCTCTCATTCAGTTGGAAAACATTAACAGTTTATGCCTTCCCTGCACTGCCTCTTCTAGCAAAGGTACTGCTGAAAGTCAGATTAGAGAGGCCACAAATGATACTTGTTGCACCAGACTGGCCACGCCAACATTGGTTGTCCCTGCTTCGGTTATCCCTGCTGAGGAGGTAATACGTAAGAGATGGTGCAAGAGGAAGCACATGGACGCCCCTGAAGTGTCACTCACTGAAGATATGGACTACGATGAAGCGGAGGGTGTCCCCACTGTCACCCCCTGAGGATGTCTCCTTCAGAGACTTACTAGAAATTTTAAAACAGCAGGGAAGCTGGAACTCACCAACCCCTCTTCTGAGGAGTCCTTATTCTTGCAGGCTTTTCGTGCTTGAACCTCTACATCTTGGATGACCCTGCCTGCAGATGACTAGTCCAGCTCATTGTGCAGTGCTCATGCAAGAGTCCGGATACTGTTGAACCAATCCCCCAGAGACCAGACAAAATTCTGTCTCTGCCGGTAGACGCTATGGTGGTGATGGTGGCCACTAAGAAGGACCTCGCTGCAGAGAACCATAATGTCCATCCCCCAAACGGGGAGTCTTGGGTGATGGGACAGGTTAAGGAAGAGAGAGTGTTTGCCACATTGAGCTTTGCCATTCAGTCCTTGAATTACTTGGCACATTTTACCAGGCTCCAGAGAGATCTAATCTCAGAACTCTCTGGAACCTTAGCAGGAGCAGTCTCTGACAAGGTACGTGACAAAGTTGCCTCACAGCTTGCAACCCTGGAATCTATATCTAACTCATCCATGTGGTTGATCTCTCACATTATCAAAGGGGGCGGCTAGATCAGCGAGTTCGGGCGTTGTCATGAGATGTCATGCCTGGATGCTCCTTTGTGATTTTACAGACCCTTGTAAGTCTTCCTTACTCAAAGCTCCAGTGGAAGCTTCTTCTCTCTTTGGCCCAAAAGTGAAAGACATGTTAGCCAGGTGGGAAAAGGACAGCAAAACCTTTTCTGCCCTGGGCCTACGTTTTTCCACCCCCAGCAATCTTACTCTAGGAATCAGAGGAGTGGGAAGATGTGGCACAGGAATTCCCAGGGTCCTTTCCGTGACACACATGGTGAGTTTACCCCCCCCCCCCAGGGCAGAGGGGGAAACTCATCTGGAAGGCGTCCCTACAGAGGCAGAGGGGGTCTGCATAATCGGAGATTCTTTCTCTGGACAGCCCTACCAACGCTCCTGAAGAGTGGCCCGATTGCATACCTCTGGAAGCAGTCAGGGGACGTTTCTCTCTGCACCACTTTGCTTGGCAAACGATATCCACCGATTCTTGGGTGCAATTGTCTCATACCCTTCAGTATTTACCCAAGGTCACTAAGGCACATTCCCGATGTTCCACCCAGTCAAAGGAAAGCAGCAGCTCAAGAAATTCAAAAGCTGCTCCAAAAAAGGGTCATCCAAGCAGTCCCACCAGACCAAATAGGATCCGGATTTTACTCAAGGTTCTTTAGTGCCAAAAAAGACAGGGGACTGGAGATCAATCTTGGACCTCCGCATCCTAAACAAATTTGTCATTCAAACAAAATTCTGGATGGTCACAATTCCGTCTATCCTACCCTTCCTGGAGAAAGACTATTGGATGTGCTCAATAGATCTTCAGGATGCATATTACCCCATAAAATGGACAAATGCTCCAGAAGATTCCTCTGCTTCCGGCTGGGAGCCAGTCACTACCAATTTTGAGCGCTGCCCTTTGGTCTCTCTACAGCTCCCGGTGTGTTCACCAAATGCATGGCAGTGGTAACAGCTCACTTGAGACTGCAAGGATTCCGGGTGTTTCCATATCTAAACGATTGGCTCCTTTCCCGCCCCTACCAAGTGTCTACTGATTGCAGCCCTACATTACACCCTAAACCTAGCAAATTCCTTAGGGATCTCCATAAAAGAGGAGAAATGCAAGTTTATTTCTTCTCAGATTTTGGAATTCATAGAGGCAACTTTTGATACTCTGTTTTGCCTAGTCTCCCTCCCTCCTCACTCACTGGAAAGACTGACATCCCAAATCCGGGTGATACTTTCTCAAAACAAAGTTTCAGCTCTGGTACTCCTGCAGCTACTCTGATCAATGGCAGCAGCAATAACAATAGTTCTGCTGGCAAGACTACACATGAGATTACTGCAGTGACTTCTATTAGCACAGTGGTCCCCTTTGATTCATCCATTGTCCTTCCAGATCCAAAGCCCTGTGGAGTTGTCCTTTCTCTCCCTCCCAGCCCAAGGCCATAGTCATCACGGAAGCTTCCTTGACCAGGTGGGGCAGGGAACACTTTCAGGGATAGACAGTTCAAGGTACTTGGTCACCAGTGGAGGCCAATCTGCATATCAGTGTTCTAGAACTGAGGGCAGTGTTTCTAGCACTGCAAGCATTCCATCCTGTCTTCCCGTCAGGGACAGTTGCTATCCAGTCTGACAATATAGATCAACTAGCAAGGGGGAACCAAGTCCTACCCGTTGTTGAGAGGCCAAGAGAATTTGGCAATGAACAATAGTTTCTAACCACTTTCTTATAGCAATGCACATTCCTGGGGATTCCAACATGGATCACAGACAAACTGAGCAGATGCATTTTCCTGCCTTACAAGTGGTCCCTCAGTCCAACCATAGCGGCTAAGATTTTTGACCGCTGGGGCCTGCCTTGCTGCGACCTATTCACCTCACCAACAAACCACAAATGCAGCAGCTATTTTGCCCTAATCCCCTGGTAGGGAGAGTCCCCGAGGGATGCTCTAATACACGATTGGCCCACGGGACTTTTGTTTTCCCCTCCCCTTCCTCTGATTCCACATTTTCTAAAGAAGGCCCACTGGTTGAGAAGTAGAGTAATCCTCATTGCACCCTATTGGCCCCGACAAGTTTGGTTTCCTTTTCTTTGGCCTCACCTAGTACATCAACCATAGATTCTGGATCCAACTCCGGAATTACTATCAGAGCTGCAGGGGTTGATGCATCCAAACATATAGCGTCTCAAGCTGACAGCTTGGTTTCTCCACTTCCAGTAATTGCCAGGCAGAATAACCTTTCTTCCCCTGTATGTAACATTCTTCTGGCGTCACACAAACCATCCACCAGGAAAATCTATCTTAACAAGTGGAAGAGATTCCTTATTTGGTCTCAACAGAAAGAACTAGACCCCTGCTCAGCTCCAGTTAGTGCTATACTGGGTTATTTGTCGAGCCTTCTTCATTCGGGAGTGGCAGCCCCCACTATTCGAGTACATCTGGCTATCATCTCAAATTTCCACAATGGATTCCAAGACTTGTCCTTAATTTCCCATCGCCTCTGTAAAACATTTTTGAAAGGTGTCTCTCACATTAGACCACCCTTCAAAGAACCAGTCGAACCTTGGAGTTTGATATTAGTTCTTCAATCCTTGACTCGATCTCCTTTCGAACCTGCTGCCACTTGTGATATAAATTTTTTATCCTGGAAGTCCCTATTCTTGGCTGCCATCAACTCAGCAAGACGAATATCCGAAGTTGAAGCCTTGCGCATCTAACATCCATACATGGTCTTTCATAAGGACAGAGTATCACTCTGGACTAATCCATCCTTTCTGCTCAAAGTTATGTTGGAATTCAGTATTAATCAAACAATAGACTTGCCAGTCTTCTCTCCAAATTCCTTAAATAAAGGAGAATACTGCCTTCATTTACTGGATCTACATAGACAATTACGATTTTACCTAGAAAGAACTAAATCACTACGGAAATCTGACCAGTTATTTGTATCCTACTCCGGGCCGAATTTGGGAAATGCTGTTTTTAAGGTAACTTTATCTAAATGATTGAGAAACTGTATATGCATTACCTACCAACTTAACAAAATTCCTCTACTGTGTAAGGTCAAAGCACATTCAACCAAATCAGTGGCGACTTCTGTTGCCTTTCATTCAAAGGCTTCCATGGATGATATCTGTGCAGCTGCAACATGGGGATACCTCTCATACCTTTATCACTCATCACAAATTAGATTTGGTCTCCACGGGGAGAGCATCCTTTGGTCCATTGGTACTCGGGAACATCCTTCCATAGGGCCTCCCAAGACATAAAGTAGCTAGGGACTCTGTCCCATCAGTAAGGAATGAATGAAGATTAACAACATCAGGTAAAGAAGTTATGTTATTACCATAACGTTCCATCTGTGTTGTTGATCTTCATTCATTCATTACGCCCCCCTCCAAAAGGCTCCTGGAGGTTCGGATTTGGTCCATATCTCGTATTAGTGAATTTGCTTAGAAAAAGTCTCCGCTTTCTTTCTTATGGGTAAACTCAATCTGAGGTAACAGGGAAAGGGGCACTATGGGTAAGCTTAGCTTGATTTTTTTTGGCTGGCGTGAGATTGTTATAAGGCCGACTCAGTTCTGATGATGAAACCAACACCCATCAGTAATGAATGAATGAAGATCAACAACACAGATGGAATGTTATGGTAAGAACATAACTTCTTTTTTTGGAATTATGGCCAAAAAGTTCAACCTTGGTCTCATACTATAACAGATTTTCCCACATGCGTTTGGGAGACTTGATATATTGTTTTGCAAATTTTAGCCAGGCCTGGATGTTTTTCTGTGTAATAAAAGGCTTCTGTCTTGCAACCCTAACCCATAGCCCAGACACATGGAGAATACAGGAGATTGTTGTCGCATGTAGTATGCAACCAGTACTTGACAGAAATTCCTGCAGATACTTCAGTGTTGCTGTAGGTCTCTTGACAGGATGCCTGACCAGTCTTTGTCTTGTCTTTTTATCAGTTTTGGAGGGATACCCAGTTCTTTGCAACGTTACTGTTGTCCCATATTTTCTCCACTTTTTGATGACTGTCTACACTGTGTTCCATGGTATATCCAATGCTGTGGAAATTTTTTTTGTACCCTTCTTCTGACTGATACTTTTCAACAATGAGATCCCTTTGATGCTTTGTAAGCCGTCTGTGAACCATGGCTTTTGCTGTAGCAGGCAACTGAGTAAATGTCAGGAAAATCCTACTAGGACAGCTGAACTTTATTTGGGGTTTACGGTTTTTTATTTTTTTATATTTATTCCCCTAACAGATATGTTTGTTTTTCACTTTAATTATACAGGTTATAGGTCACATTAACGGTGGTAAAAGTTTTGAAATAATTTATTGTGGTCTCAGTTTTTTATATCACAAAAACCTGGCATTTTAACAGGGGTGTATACACTTTTTATATCCAAGGTATGTCTGTATGTATGTGTGTGTGTGTATGTGTGTGTATATATATATATATATATATCTGTAAAATGTAGTGCTAAATGAGGTAGACAGGCTCTACAGTCAACATCTGTTTTGTCAACAAAGCAGATGGTCCACAGATGTGCAAGATCACACAATCCCTGGGTTGCTCACTGTTTTATATTCATTGGTGTTTCGTTCAGTGATGTGGAAAATCATGTTACTTCTGGCGCTGTTTTTTTGTGCTTATCCGCTGGGTATACATTAAATGAAACTCCTTCTGTTTCGTTTATTGTTAACTAACAACGGAATGCCAGCACCTCATTTTCCAGGCAGAACAATACTGTTGTTAGCAGTATTAGAAGTGAAGAGGTTCTGATGGGATGCCTAGCACCACCCGTTGATCCATTTATCAACAGGGAATCTCATTCTGTTGGACCTGCAAACGCAAGTCAGACAGATGCTTTCCAACAATAGAAAAGGACGTAACGAAGTTAAAACATTTGCAGTGGAACAACGTATATTTTGAGAACAGCTTGAAAGCTTTAAGAGTGCCAAAGGGCTTAAGAGTCACCAAATTGCCTATAGGCAACAAGTTCCCTAAAGAAATGCTAGATAAGTGGCTGAAAATCAATCAAAAAGACTGGTTTTCAATACATGGAATTGCTTGTTGTATTTAATAAAAGCAACATGTTCAGCCTCAATGAAAAGATCCGTGCCGATTTTAGTAGACTTAAAGAAAGCACATCAGTAGATAATTTTGAATCTAAAATGTGTATGACTCAGGATCATTTATTCAAGCTTAATGATGTGCTTTTAAAAAGAAAAAACAAGAAATTAAAACGGGATCGGTGGGATTATGAAGGGCAAGTGGCTTCAGCTTACAGCGTTGTACTACAGGAAGGAGAGGCAGTTAACGTCAAAGCAGGAAGTGAAGGAAGCAGTAGCAGTGAGACAAACGTGCCGAGAAGATCAAAGCACTTATCTCAAAAACAGAGGACTCAAAAGAAGACAAAAGTTGTATTTTTTTTTTAATCTGTCTTCTCCTGCAATAGCTTCTGCTACAGCAAACAATAATATAAGTGGAGAACAAGAAGCAGGCAGGCTCAGTCTGTGTTTCAAAGGGCTATGACGCCACAGCCTGTTTATGTATACCAGCAGAGCAGTGGTCAGCATAAGACTTGGGCTCAAGTAACTTCTATGGAAAAAAATGGATTTAACAAAAAGGGGCAGCAGTCAGAAAACTGGAAGAGGAGCATTTGGCGAACTTGGGTACTGTATGTTTTATAGTAGTTAATGTATCCAGTTGCATATTGTCTTCCGATGACTGTTTAATGCTAAGCAAAGGGTGGAACTTTGTGCCAGCTAATCGGGCAAACAAAATGGGCATAATTAACAGCCCAAGAGATTATGTAAGGCAGCTTAATTTTAAATTTTTTATTTAAAAGTGAAATGTCCAATATCGCTAAGCTCCACAAACCATGTGTTTTTGAATACTTGTGAGTTGCAAATAATGGATGTTAATATTAGATAGCAAGCCAAGTTTTAGCTATTATGTTTTGTAAAGATAAGGTTTTTATACCATTATAAATAATGAGTTAGTGTTTAAAGCATACAAGGGGGGAGCATTAGTTGTGTTAGAAATATATATGAGTACAAAATGATTGAATTATTGTCTGATAGTTTTTACAAAAAGTTACTTTCAAAGAAATTAAGAAATCTTACCCCTTCATTAATTAAGCGATAGAATGGTTTTGTACTGTAAGAATAACTGATGGTACAAGGAAATATTTTATGATAGATACTCCTAGAATTAGTTGAATCTTTGGAATTCCAAAGATCCACAAGGATTTAAACAGCCCCCCCAAGACCTGTTGTTTCCAGTGTTTAATAGCAAAACTGAAAGTATGGCCATTTATGTAAATAAACATCTACAAAAAGTAGTGGCAAAAAATACAACTTATATTAAGGACACTTTTGATTTTATAAAAAAGCTCAAATATGTTAGAGTCTTAGATAGTGATTTATTAGTTACTTTGGATATTAAGTCCTTGTATACAGTTATACCCAACAGTGAGGGAATGGAAACAGATTATAATTATTGAGGTCTAAAATGTATTCTGCTAATACTGTCGCTTTGTTAATGGAATTCTTAGATGTAATTTTGAGTTATTACGCCAATTTGTTCATGAATGGGTGGGGAACAACCAGAATTTTGCAAAGTGATTATATGAAGAGTATAATCACAATGTTTCATTTTATTGATGATGTATTGTTGATTTGGAGGGGAACGGAGATGTCCTTGGGGAACTTTATAGCACATATAAATAATGTATGTTCTTTCTTAGAGTTTACTTGGCATTTTTGTTCTGTCACCATTATTTTTTTGGATGTCAGTATATGTAAATCAGATGACAAGTTAATTACAAAAAAATTTGAGGTGCACAATAATGCTTATTTACAGTATGACAGCATGCACCCTTACAAGACCAAAGAAAATATAGTAAAAAGTCAACTTTTTGAGAGTTGGCGATTTAACAGTCTGACAAGAAGATTTTGTTGCTGATGAATAATTTCTGTGAGAAGTTTTATAACAGAGGCTAAGACATTAGTGTCTACTGTTGTGTCCAGAATTACAGCACAAAGGAATGGGGCTCATCAAGGGACGATCAAGGCACCAAGAAATGAAATAGGGTAAGGATGCCCATTGTTAATAGCTTAGATTCTGGTATTATGAACAATATAATAAGGAAATGGAAACTGTTTGGAGGCAAGCAAGATATTTTAAATGTAAGAGGAGATAGACCTTTGTTTACTCAAAAAAGGGCTAAAAGTTTTAAAAACATTTTTCTGGCTAAGCTAAATATTTCTAAAATTAAGATAGACAAAAGGGGCATGTTTAAATGTTTTAATTTCAATATGTGCAATTATTTATATATTGATGAAACTTTTTTTTTGTTATAAACAAGATGAAAATTAACATCAATGAAATATTTACTTTCAAATCTAAATTTGTGATTTATCTTGCTTTCTGTGTGGCCTTTAAGTCTTTTTATATAGGTAGGACAACTCGTGAATTATATAAGAGAATTTATAAACATAAATACACTGTTTTTACAAGAGACGACAAAAATGCTTTAGCAAGACATTACAAATATGGGGCATGCAAAATAGATTTCAAGTTCTTGGTGACAGATGCTTTAAATATTTTTAAACCCTGAGGAAGAGCTGGGATATAGTTGGCAAGTAAGTTTAAATGCTTGCTACCCCCCCCCCCAACAATCATGAAGACTTTATAATGTACTTGAAACGTAAAGGGTAAAACATTAATTGTGCTGTCATGTGATTTTAACCATTTAAATATGGGTGTTGCACTTAATTACTTCACTCTGAAGAAGTCTTGAATGAGATGAAAGCGTTTACTGGCGGTTTTTGTTGTTTTTTTCATTATTGTATTTCTTTATTTATCTTTGGTTTAAAACCTGCGTTCCTGCTCACTGTTTTGTATTCATTCAGTATGTATTTGTCAAGGGGTGTAGATTATTTGAAGTACATGTATATAGCTGTAGGTTTACTGAAAAGCTTTGTGAGGACTGTGTTGATGTGTGGAAGTTTTCTGCATATGGTATTGTGGAGCATTATTTGCTTTATATACCATGTTTTCACCTTAGTGCCACCTTGGTGGCCTAAAGTAGAATTGCATTTTACCACATGCTCCCTTAACTCCCCATTGTCTTACTTTCAGCCATTAGAACTGGCTTCCAACTGGCTGTATTGGACACACTGTATCCTCACCCCTTATGTGTTAAAAGTCTTATCTGAAAAAGCTTTCCCTTCTTTAAGGACAAGGTTAAAGGTTGAAATGCCTTCAAAGAGCTCTATATCTTTAGGGTGTCCCTTGCCACACAAGCACATGATGCATTTATTTTGCAGGATAGTAATGACATTCCTATCTTTAGACCTTTGTGTTTGTCCCACTGGCTGGAGGGTTCAGGCTGAGTGCTGTTATCAACCAGATAACTTCCTTGTATTACTGAGACACCTATGCCACCTCTTTGTCAGCAGTTTTCCCATTGACTGTACTGTCCAATTCTGCCTATTTTGCTGCCTTGTGACAGATGACAGCCACCACCCTTCATGTCTGTAGCATCATTTCTGTGCTCAGGATTTTTTTTCCTGAGTCAGCCCCCCCCCCCCCCCCCCCCCAATCACTAACAACAAACAACAACTAACACACACTGATGAAATGTGGTAAAGCATAATTTTAATTTCCTGCTATGAAACCTTAAGTATTTTAGTTGGGGTTTTGAAATGTGGTAAAGCATAATTTTAATTTCCTGCTATGAAACCTTATGTATTTTAGTTGGGGTTTTGGTAATGTATGGCATATGATTACAAACATGGTAGAGAAACTGTGAGTTGTGATGGTAGGCTTTTTACTAAACTGGTTCATCTTTGACTCCGTAGCATCCCTAAACAAGACTGTAAAGGTTGTAAAAAGGGTACCAAAAGGAACATCTGATTACCAAGCAACATGGATCCTTGATGAGAATGATGAAGAGGATGTGGAAAGCAGTAGTGAGGAAGATGAACATATGGATCATATGGAAGAATTGACCTCTGAGGCAAGTTGTAATATAATGGAGGTTTTGTTTGGGCTCATTTTGCAGTATTGAAGAAGCTAGTCCAGGTATATGCATGCCTGTATTGCTTCTAGTTATTGTAGTAATGGCTGGCCTTTACGGGAATCCTATTAGTGATGTGGTCTCCTTGTCCTTTTAAGGTGAGGGATCTCTTTTTTTCCCCTTTAAATGACTGCTTTAAAGTTGCATTGTTTTGTAGTGGTAAGTACTGTTGATGGATTAGCAACACTGTCTTATTGTAAATCCTTTCTAACACTGTAGAGTTCTGTTCTCTGCCTTAATGATTAAGCTGATAGAATTATTATTCTGAGTAAAGTACATGCAAGGAAGTGTTTGGAACATGGGGAATGTGCACATTGGATGAGACAATAAAAGGAAGTTTGTGACCCAGTTCTCTGTAATCTGAGAGGAAAGAGAAGCATGTGTGCCCACTATCAGAAATATTATGGTTGTCAGGAAGTGCTTCTTCACAAGAATGTTAGACCCCTCACTGCATTGTTAAAGGTGATGATGTATATTGTCCCTGGAGGAGAAGGACAAGATGAAAATTTTTTTTATGAGAGGCGATGAAATGTAAGGCCATGCATGTTGTGCCTAGTTGTAGGTCTTGGTCTGCTTTAATGAAGTTTAGTTTTTTTTTCTGTATTTATAAATGTATTTTTGACTACCAGTTGAAGTTGCATTACATAATTTATGTAAATATAGACAAGTTTACTTTCTTTAGAATCCTTCTCTGCACCTTTCCAAATTTCTTGACCATTTTGACTGATCAGACCGGTCCTAACCTTCTCTGGTGCTAGTCTGCAGTGAAATCAGTCACTCTAAAAACTGCTTCCCTTTTTTTCCTGTAGTAACCTCTAGGGCATCCTCTTTCATGTGACCTTTTTGGCTATTTTTAATGGCTTTGTGATGTTTTTGTGTTTTGTTAGGAAAGGTTGCATTATTTCTATTTCCTTTGTAGTTTCTCACTTAAGTACTTGGGGGCTCTGATCATTCATAAACAGAGGTCTAGAAATGCCTGCCAGTAAGAACAAATGTGCTTGCAAGTGACAGTCTTCAAAGATGCACCTGACAAGTGTGTGTATTCTTTAGGCTTTCACCATGACACTGTTTTTGATATTTGTAGATATTTCAGGCTGAAAATCATAAAAGCAAGAGGAAATTCCATCCTAACATACATAATTGGAAAAAAGCTATCAGTCTTCATTTGAAAATCCTCCATGGTGTCTGTTGTGGTTGTATGGACATTTTATTTTCTGAAAATCACATTCTTGGGTCTGAGGACACCCAGAGCCTTATCAGTCTGAGGTTGACATGCAATAAAGTGGCACTTTTACATCCTCTGGGTCTGCTTTCTAGAAGTTTGTTTGCCACTGACAAAGCTCCTAAGGAAATCCTTCTTGTTTGACTACTCTGGTATGTTCCTGACAGACAGAAATGCTAAACCTGCACATGGTAATTGTCCCTCACCACTGTTGGAAAAATATATTTTGCTCAGGCTTCTGCTTAACATTGATGGTGATGACTGTGTCATAACTGAAGGACAGACACCCATACTTTGCCTGAAGTACAGACTGTTTAAATGTCTGAGGACAGTCTAAGAGTCCACATATAGAACATATGCCCACCTTCCCAACCCAGGCTTAAGGATGGTTCTCATTAGGGGTTCTTTATCATTCTAGAAGGCTGATTGCCATCTGAACACAACAGACCTTCAGCATCTAGTAAATGTCCCCATAGTTGTGGCAGTGACTCCACTCCTTGTGGTTAAAGACCAGATGGGACATTGTCCAGGAGATTACAGGCCACAGATGCCCCCCCCCCCCCCCCCCGGGTTACAGTAGTGGTAGTAAGGATACATTGTGTGTCTGTGTTTGCCAGGATAGAGCACAATTAAAAATGATCATTTTCAGGACCAGCCCAGGATAGAGTTAAACAAAAAATACAAGCGTTGCCGTAAACAAAGAAAAATTATATTCTCAAAAATATAGTGGTGCAATATTTAGCCACACTCGTCCAATATGTGATATTTGTTTTATTTAACTGTGGTAGGGCACTTATCAAAAATGGACTAATTTTAGTCTCTGCCCACTTGTGCAAAGAACAAACAGTTTGCATAGTAAAAAGAAAAATGCAAAATGGAAGAAAAACTTAGTTTTAGGGTATAATGTAAAACAAACGACAAGTAAATCTAAACCTCACTAGCTGTAGGTATGCACGTTTTTGGCCTTTTTATGACCTTGTGGGGCTTTACCACAGAAGGGTTTAAGGTATTACACCCACCCAAGCTGAAGCCTTCAGTGTCTTTTTTTCTTGTAGTTTTTATCGAATAGTGAGTCTGTGTGACCTTTTTACCCTTTGGTTTGAATGTTTGGGATATTTTGCAGGAACCATAATATTTATGGATATTGGGTTTGGCATAATGGTTAAGGTTGTTACATCATAAAGGCAATATACAGGTTTTGATTCTGACTTTGGGTTATTGGCTCGGCTTAAAATGACCCTTCAGTTGGCCTAGTATTCACCTGTGAAAAATTTGTCAGGCTTGATTTTAATCCACTTAATGCTATACTAATGAGGTAAAAAAAAAATGCCAAAACATGCATGCCTACATCTAGAAGGAGTTTGACTTTATTGGCATGAATGTACCCATAAAGACTTAAAAAGTCATGGATATTCAGAAGCCTAGTATTTGAAACACAGATATGTCATTAATGGATCATTTTCATATATCCCTTGGGCCCTCCACTAAAAGAGGCTGAAGGTGTAACACAGTCAAGACTTTATCCTAGGCTGTGAACAACAACCTTTCTAACCCATCAGTCTGCAGACTTACTGCAATAACCATAGGTCTGAATCAAACCTTCTACTTTGTATTTGTGAGGTTGACTTCAACCGTCATGTCAGCCTTCCCCCACTAAGTAGCTATTTTGCGACTCCAAAGCACAAAAATTCTTAGCACAATGACTTAGCAGAAAATAATAAGGGTTGTTGCCAAATTTAAGGAGCCCATGACAACAGAAGTAACTGGAGATTCTGTAGACCTATTTCAAAAATTCTTTGCAAATTTTTGTAAAGCAGAGGAATGGAATAAAAATACAAGGTCAGGCACAAATAGAAATATTTATAGAAGACTTAACGGTGTCAATTTTAGAGGAAGATGAGGCTCAGAAATTATTAGTTAAGAAAAAAGTGGTATAAAAGTGGTGATACGTAATCAGTCAACAAAGAAGTTTCCAGGAAAAGGTGGTATTCCTGTGTAAGGTTAGATTTTATTGGCGAAGAAGGTGGTAAAAGATCTAGAAGGTTTTATTTAAAAATATTTTTAAAGGTGGGGCAGTATCTTGGAAGAAAGCTGTGGTAGCTGTATTAAGTTTTGCCAATTTGATATAGATCAACGTGTTTTGTGCTAAGGGGCAAACATTTGACAACCTTAATAGACAAATGATTCAGAGGAAGCAGAGTGCAAAATAAATGCTGCTGTTGGTGGGTCTTCATGCAGAGAAGGCAGTCTGTTAGTCATCTGTGATTTTGAGTAATGCAGTGATAGCATTTGCATTCCCTAAGAGCAATAGTGTGAATTAGGAGACTTATATGAAGGGTCAAAGTCAGGAATTAAGGTGGGTGGGTAAGGTGGTCTGACAAGACGTGTTCAAATACAGGAGCAAGACAAGGGGTGCATTCTTTCTCCTTTATTTGCTTTGTAGTTAGAGCCATTCACAAAGTTGAGAAGGCACTGTCAAATGCAAGGATATAACTGGTATGGTAATTTTAAGAAAAGTTAGCTTTATTAACAGATGATATTTTCTAATTGGTAAATCCAGAAAAAAGAGCATTTCGTTGTTGAACATTTTTGAGACGGTTTCAGATGTTTTCAGGTTATAAAGCAAATGGAAGGTAAAACAAAGGCTATATTGATAAGCCATGCACCCCAATCGTGAATTGGTTCATCAATACCCATGTATACGGTGACAAGATAAGATGAAGTGTTTAGATGTACAGGTTACAAAAGAAATGAGAGAAAAGCCTTAAAGGTAATACAATAATAGAGAAGTTGGAAGTGTGTGGATGTGGATAAGATACAAGCAGTTCATGACTGATAAAAGCCTTTGTGGTAAATTAGATTTCACAGTGCAGTAAAGTCTCATTTGGTTGTAGCAGTTATTTTGTGTTAAAAGAGCTTCTCTTCATATAATTTGCTATTTATTAAGATCTTTTGACTCTTCAGTGAGTGGCTCAGCTCTTCCAAAACTATCTCTTCCTCAGTTCATTGTATTTAAGAGTTATGTACTACTTGTGATGATAGTGTTTACTTCTACCAGATAACTGAACTGTGTTTACAAGAGAGTATGCTGTAGTTGTGTTATTTGCACAGTATCTGCTTGTAGAAGTAACCATGGCTGTTTTAGGAGAACTTGGCGATGTAGGAGTGGGTAGGAGCATTTTTATTCATTGTTTTGGTTTCTGCTCTTATGAGTAAAGGCATTTGATATTTTATTTACAGGAATTGTATGTTTTGTTTTTCTTCATAGGGTGATGATGTGGACAGTGAAAAGGAGCTTGATGAATGTGAGACTATGACTGTTGCAGAGAGTGTACGAGATGAGCAGTATGATGACAAAATTAATGAAGAGGAGGAGAAAGATATGCTGGAGAAGTACAGACAGCAGAGAATGGAAGAGATGTTTCCTGATGAGATGGATACACCCATGGATACTCCTGCTAGAATAAGGTATTTGTTTTTATCTTGATAGCTTTGCGCTCTTTCCTAGCCATACCTTGAGCTTGTGACTATTAATGTGATCTAATGACTTACTGTTTTTCGCATTTTGCTGTTTGGCTTCTGTAACCTTGCAGTCTAACTTCTTGCACAGTAGCTGCAACCAAAGCAGCAAGCATTAAAAAAAAAAAAGTTTTGTTTTTCTTTTTGTGAGCTGTCATATAAGGACAGGAAAGTCCTGCCGTGCTGTTTTTGTTTGTGAGATGTTACAAAAATAGCTCATCTAGCTAGGCATACTAGCAGGAATCCAGTATCACTGGGATTTTTGTCCTGCTTGCTTTAAGCATGTAGCTTGTATGCAGCAAGATGTGTCCATCAAGTGTCACATTAGTGCAGTACATTCTCCATTTATTGACCTGACAGATATCTATCTTGCCATACATAACGGGCAGTTGGTCATCCACAGAATGGTGCTGGATTACTTCCCCATACTCAGAATATTAGCTTGACACAGAGGTTAAAGTTGCAAACTGCACTTCTGTGGTACAGGGTTTGATTCTCACCGTTAGTTTGCCTACTGTGTGATTCTCACAGCTCTTGTTTGCCTACTGTGTGATCTTGAGCAAGTCACTCAACCAGATATTGTTCCTGCGGTGCCCCTGAAAAGGGACTTGGTGTGCAGTGGGCGTGCCTGGTTAACAAATGGGTATTATAAAAAACTTGACTGTGAAGGGAGAGGAACAGGCACCATTTTCAGTTCTTGCTTGCCATAATGAACAGTTGGCTAATGTTTTGTGTTGTTGCTGATTTGACATATATTGCTTTTTGCCTAAATTTACTTTCTTTTCAAGTTTTATTTTTATAATCCATTAAATCCACAGGAAAACGTCATGAAAGTGACTATATGTAAATTCTGATGACAAAGCTTCATTTACAGACCTTGCTCCATCTTGGAGAGCACTGTCCTGTTGTAGGTTGTAAGCAGTCTAAGGATTACTAAGAAAGACTTGCTTAAAAGAATGGGAACTCTCAGGACTTATTGAGCACAATAAACATTTAGTTCTTGGGCAAAGATATTCCTCCCTTCCACAATAGATGAACGTCGAACTGGCTGCGAGAGTGGGGAAAAAGGTCAAGGTTTGTGCAGGAGAAATCATAAACATCACAAGATGCAGAGACCCAGAAAGATTTTGGTGAAGAATTTGCAGGGAGATAGGGAGTGACCAGTGAGACAGACAATTCCAGTTAGGCCTGAGGGCATCTGCTCCAGAGAAGCTAAGGTTAGTCAGTCTGAAGTCTAGATGTTCTTCGTGCTTCACTGTTGCAGACAGCACTGGTGGATTATCCCTGCTGTGATAGCCCTCGTTCAGCCCGAATACCAGAGTCACTGTTTTTGTGTGCCGGCTGCCCGTCGCCTGTAGTCTGACGTCAGGTCGTCGGTGCTGTAAAGCAAGGCAGCTGACGTTATTACACCAGTCTTTTTTGCAGCGGAGCCCGTAGCAGAAGCAGTTCACACGAGTGCAAATCGGTCGCTACCAGAAGTTGAATTTCAGCTGAAAACGAACGTCTAAAGCTAAGTACCCTGTTAAGGACTCTTTCTTGCTCTAACCGATGTCCGAAAAAGTTAATTGTCTTATCTGTGGAAAGCAGATCCCACACTGAGACTTTCATTCTGAGTGCATCACTTGTTTAGGCCCAGACCATGACGTCTCTCGTTGCCAGTTCTGTGCCCTCTTTAATGCGAGAACCATTTTCTGTAGAGCTCTGTCGACAATTATTTTCGTGTTCCGTCTTCGAATTCCGATATGGCGTCCATCAGCCAACAATCTGTGGATATTCAGAAAAAACATGGAGATAAAGTTACAGGCCACACAAGGCAAAGCCTTCCAACAACGCTACCAGTAAGCAAGTCGTCAGTTCTCCGGAATTCAGTGAGGAGCTTTTGCATCCTCTGATGCCCGACTTGTTATCTACGCAGGCTTCTGCTGAGACCCTTTCGGAGTACGGTATGCCACAGAAATCTGCTTAGTCTTCCGAGCCTTTGGCAGTCTCTGCCTCAGTTGGGTCTGGAGCCACGATGCAGGCACCGGCTTCCAAGGAGACCTTTCGCACTACCGAATCTAGACAAAAAAACATCTTCGCATCCGACTACCGCTTCTCAGAAACCGACTGATTCTCTCAGTCCTATAAGCCAGGCCACTCCTAGGAAATCTGCTTTTAGCCACCATCTTGCTACTGCTCCCCCACCCCAAATGTTTAAAATGGTGGAGGATCCCACCTCCCTTATCCGAGGCAATAAGGCTCCCACTCCTAAAAGGAAACAGCATCCTTCTCCAAATATTATGACAGACCGAGTCTGAGAACAACCTCTTCCTAATAATGTCAAGTCTAAACTTATTGATGCCCTCCTAGACAAGGAGCGCGCCTGTTTGGGGAAAAAGCAGAAGTGCTTAAAAAGATGGAAGACAAAGCAAAATCTATGCAAACAGTAAAAGATTTCTTTCAAGATCAACCTCCCAGATTCAGCAGGAACTTTCCCTCTAAGCACCAGGCCGTCACTCTGCACCCAGCAGACAGGGCCAAGGTAAGCCCTGCAGGGATTGGCCAACCAGGCCCCTATCCCAAGGCCAGCAAAGAAGCAAACAATGGAACACTTCTTTCTCTAAGGAAGGGAGTTCTAAGCCAAGCTTTTATGGCAAGCACTCACAATGACTTTCCCTCCCCCCTCTGCCTTCCCTTCACTCATGAAAAACTAGGAGGAAGGCTCACCCTCTTCAAAGACAATTGGGTTTCTAATTTGTCAGGGATACAGATTCTCTTTCAGCGAACTCCAAATTCCAAGAGCGTACCCAGACCTCCCCCCAAACCAGTGGGCAGAGGTATTGAAACAGATCCAAACTCTAATATCCCAGGAGGCAGTAGAACCTGTCCCTCCAAATCAAACAGGAAAAGATTTTTACTCCAGACTATTCCTTATTCCCAGAAAAGAGGGCACTTGGCACCCCATCCTGGATCTATCCAAAAGGAACACCTTTTTGGTGGTCCCCATATTCAAAATGCTTACTTTGCAGCAGCTCCTGCCTATGCTAACACAAAATGCCTGGCTTGTGATGCTTGACCCAAAGATGCCGACCTCCACATCCCCATCAGGGAATTGTGCAAAACATTATTGCGCTTCAGAGCAGGCTGTCAACACTTTCAGTTCTCTGCACTGCCCTTTGGCTTATCTACTGCTCCCAGAGTATTCACCAAATGCTTGGCTCCGGCTATAGCTTTCTGCAGACAGAGAAATATACAGATTTACCGTACCTGGACGACTACCTCATTCAGGCAGAGGGCAAAGAAAAGTTGCTCCAGGACCTTCTCTTTGTCAAATCTCTCCTTACTTCCCTAGGGTTCACCATCAACGAGAAAAAATCGAAATAAAACCCCACCAGGAAAATTATTTTTCTGGGAGCTGTGCTAGATACAGCATCCCAAATGGCCTTCCTATTCCCAGAAAAGCAGAGCTTCCTGCCTCACTACTTCCCCCAGCTGGCTTCCAGAAGCCACCTCACTTCAAGAAAGTTCCTGCAAGCCCTGGGATACATGGCATCTTGCATCCTTCTTAACCCCCTCGCCTGGCTTCACATGAGAAAACTTCAGTGGTACTTAAGGAACCTTTGGCGTCAGCACTCAGTCCCTAGAAACCACACTCCTGATCCCATGTATAAGGGCCGAATTTCACTGGTGGGCAGAGGCCTGTGCCTTGAACAAGGATCTTCCCTTCCGGCCAGACCATCACCACCGACGCCTCAGACATTGCTTGGGGCGCTCACCTAGCAGGTAGGTGCATCCAAGGCCTTTGGAATGCCCAGCAGCTTCACTTGCACATCAATCAGAAAGAAATGCTGGCAGTACAAAAGGATCTGACTTCCTTCCAACCCCATCTCAGGCCAGGGGTCCTCCTTATAAAAACGGACAACACCACAGTGATGTGATACATCAACAACCAGGGGGGCACTCAATCTTACCCCTTGTGCAGGTTATCCATAAGTGTCTGGCTTACAGCCACCTCCATGGGACTACACCTAATTGACAAGAAGACAAACTTGTAAAAAACTAAAAACTGCACCAATGAAATAAACTGATGGATCCTAGGTAATCCACAAATACTTTATCCAGAACGAACACTGTAAAGTTAGCGCTTTCATCTTACTCTAGTAAGTAAAACTTCCTCAGACAAGGAACAAAATAGTGACTCATATATACAATTAATCACATGGTGTTAAATTACACAATGAAAATTTAAAAGATATATTGTCCCTATTTCATAAAATCCATTATAATAAAGAAAAAAATGATGTTAAAATGGTGCTAAAGTGTTAAAATCAATTCAAGAAAGTGGAACTAACTGGATTCAGGAATATTGTGATTTTGTATTCATATAAAATCATAACTTGTATAAATAAATCTATATATGTATATGTGACTTTCACAAGCAGCTTAGATAACATTAGAACATATGTATCAATTCACAAACACATGTAAATATTTGTTATAGTAAGATAATGTAATTTGTATTTTTATATACTTTATATAAAAATACTACTCATCTCTGAATACTCTTTAATTTTAATATACAAGCTAATGAACTCATATCATTTAGACCTGATGGACTATAGGCGTTCAATCTAATCTGCTACAGAAGTTCAGAAAATTCCAATATTAAACTCAAAGGGCCCCCTCTGGGGTTATATTGTACTTGATCTATAATTCGAAAAGTAAAACTGTGTTGAGGACTTTCCTGGACATGTTTTGCCAAGGCATTCTTCGTTTTTACTCTCCGAATACTATACATATACTCATATACTCTGTCCTTGAGTCTACAATCTGTTTTTCCTACGTAAAAGCAAGGACAGAGTTTACAAGTTGCCAAGTATACCACCCCTTTTAATAAACAGTTGAATCCGTTGTTGATAGTATACTTTTTAAAATTTGTTAGAGAGGGCTAGGACCCCTTTAGCAAGAACTATGGGCATGTACAAATGCGAAAGGTGTGTGTATTGTAAACATATGGAGGTGGGGTAAGACCATTACTATCAGGGACAGAAAGTATACTATCAACATCAGATTCAACTGTTTATCAAAAGGGGTGGTATACTTAGCAACTTGTAAACTGTCCTTGTTTTTACATAGGAAAAACAGATCGTAGACTCAAGGACAGAGTATATGAGTATCTGTATAGTATTAGGAGAGAGAAAACAAAGAATGCCTTGGCAAAACATGTCCAGGAATCCCCTCAACACAGTTTTACTTTTCGAATTATAGATAAAGTACAGTATAACCCCAGAGGGGGCCCACAGAGTTTAATATTGGAATTTTCCAAACTTCTGTGGCAGATTAGATTGAACACCTATAGCCCACCAGCTCTAAGTGATATGAGTTCATTAGCTTGTATATTAAAATTAGAGTATTCAGAGATGAGTAGTATTTTTATATAAAGTATATAAATATACAAATTACATTATCTTACTATAACAAATATTTACATGTGTTTGTGAACTGATATATATGTTCTAATGTTAACTAAGCTGCTTGTGAGTCATATATACATGTATATATTTATTTATACAAGTTATGATGATTTTATATGAATACAAAATCACAATATTCCTGAATCCAGTTAGTTCCACTTTCTTGAACTGATTTTAACACTTTAGCACTATTTTAACATACTATGTTATGTGGTCCTATCTCGCTTACATTCTTTACTTCGGCCAACTATTCTCTAGCATGAAGTCTCTAATTGGCTGGGCTAATACGGTATCCCAAGATGCACCTCGCCCTAGCCCCAGATCTCGTTTGCCGCTCGTAGTGTTAGGACGTGGTCTCGCTTGGCTGTGGCTAAGTACCCTTTTCTAATACTTTTTCTAAGTATTTTAGTAGTCAGTTGTCTTGCAAAAGCTATTTTAATAGCTACACTTCTGTTTTTTGACAAATTCTTGTGAGCGTTTGTGAGGACTGTGTTTGTTTGTGGTATCACTCTGTTTCGCGGGCTAGGCCCGTTTTAAGTTAGAGGACCTAGTCCTCTCCAGTGTTGTTCCCTTGTATTTTTGTGCTGGTTTTTTGTGTTTGTGGGTAGTTGTTTTCCCTCCAATAAATGTTTAAATTAGAGTTTCCTTGGCCGTTAGTGTGTTTTGGTTTTTCCCACCTTCCTCTTGTGTTGTCTCTGTCGGCTGAGTGTTGTGAGGTTGTTACCATGTCTAAAGAGCAGAAAGAACATAAACCCTCCGGGTTTAAGAAGTGTACCAAATGTGGCTACAAAATGTCCATTACAGATGGGCATTCCATCTGTGTTTATTGTCTTGGTGCTATTCATCTGCAAGAGTCCTGCAGTTTTTGCCACGTGTTTAGCCCTAGGGTACTGCAGGAAAGAAAAAATAAACTGATTTTGAAGGGTCTGATTAAACCCTCCTTTGAGGAGGCCTTAGATTCTTCTTCTAGTGCTAAGTCTAAGCCTTCTAAGGCCAAGAAAAGATCTCCGGCTCCGTCTGCCTCTTCGGAGCCATCGGAGAAGGTTTCAAAAGTGGATACTTCCTCCTCGGCTCCATTGTCCTCGGGGCCGCAGGAGAAGGTTTCGGTTATGGATACTACCTCCTCGGTTCAATTGTCCTCGGGGCCGCAGGAGGCATCTGTCTTACTGGAGTCGACCTCTGCTCCGATATTATTGGTGCCTATTCGGAGCCGGTCGCTCAGTGTCAGGCATGAGTCTCCAGGTAGGAGATCCCGATCTCCTTCTATTTCTTCCAAATCCTCTAGGCTGTCTGATTTGGATGTGGATAGGGTGGTCCAGAGGCTCCTGCCGTCGCCGGTGTTAGCAAAGCTATTTTCGGCTCCGACCCAGTTGGCTCTGGAGCCAGTCCCTGTCCTGGTACCGATGATTCCTCCTCCGAGTACCCATGTGTCGTCGGAGCCGGAGTGCTCCGTGCCGAGTGATGTTCTTCTGTCGGCTCTGATACCCCAGGTTAGTCTATCTGAGCCAGTGTTGGCTCCAACCATGTCGGTTCCGTCCTCTGGTTTCAGTACTCGGGTTTCCTCAGTCGGACCCGAGGAGGATACCTCGGGACTCCTGTCTGTTCCGAGTCTCCCTCTCGGTGCATCGGCTTGGGGAATCTCGACTCCGGTCTTGGTCTCTGAGACGGGTTGGTCCTCTGATTCGGGGGGACCTGCCTTCGAGACCATGAGGAGCGCACTGGCTAGATAGTTACATCACCTGGATCGGTCACTCCGTCCCCCTACACCCTGGCTAGAGCCTCTGACGCCCCCCTATCCGTGGATGGCAGAGCCCAAAGGTCTGGGTATACTCCCTTGAGCGGTCCCTTACTTTCTGAGGGCCCCTCAGAGTCGGTGCCTGAGGAGCCCCCTAGAAAGAAGTTGTGCAAGAGGAAGCACATAGACTCCCAGGACGAGTCCCTCACCTCTGATACCGACCTCGAGGAGTCAGAGGGGTCCCTCACCTCTGATACCGACCTCGAGGAGTCAGAGGGGTCCTGCAAGTCGTCCTCCGATGACGTCTCTTTCTTCGACATCCTGGAGATTTTGAGGCAGAGAGGCGACTGGCCTTCCAAGACCCCCTTTGAGGAGGAGTCGGTATTCCTCAAGGCCTTCAGAGTTCAACCATCCGCCTCCTGGGTGTCTCCACCCTTCGAACTCCTGGATTTGATTTGTCGAAGGGTGTGGGAGAACGCTGATTCCGTGGAACCAGTGCCCAGACGTCCAAATAAGTTCTTTTCTGCTCCCCCAGGGAAAGAGTTCCTGACCAAAGAGGATTCGGTAGATGCCTTGGTGGTGGCGGCAGCCACTCAGCAGGAAGTTGCAGAGGCTTCTTCTTCCGTCCATCCTACTAACAAGGAGTCCAGGAGTATGGACCGGTACGGGAAGCGTACCCTGTCTTCGGTGACCTTTACCTTGCGGTTGCTGAATTACCTCTGTCATTTCCCTCGGCTCCAAAGAGATCTCCTTAAATAGCTAGGAGATACTCTGACGGGTAACAAACCTGAGGCGCAGACTATTAACGCCCAGTTGTCTACCCTTGGTTCCATTGTCAACTCGTCCATGAGGCTCATATGTTATGCAGCCGAAGGGGCAAGTAGGGCAGCTAGCTCAGGGGTAGCTCTCAGAGGGCAAGCCTGGATGCACCTGTGTCATTTCACGGAGGCCTTTAAGTCTTCCTTCACTGACGCCCCCTTTGATGGGTCCTCTCTCTTCGGGACCAAAGTGAAAGACACCCTCACCAGATGTGAAAAGGAGGGAAAGACCCTATCTGCCGTAGGGGCCCGTTTCTGTCTCCCTTCTAGGCCTTACCCCAAGGCTCAAAGAGGAGGGAAAATGTGGTTCAAAAAGTCTCAAGAGGTCCTTTCCCGTAGCTTAAGGTGAGTCCCCCTCCAGAGGCAGAGGGGGGGGAATTCTTCTGGAAGACGCCGTCCTAGAGGCAGAGGAGGCCCCCGCAACCCGGGAGACCGCGATTCCTTTCGCGAATCTTCCTTTCAGCGTTCCTGAGGTGTTGCCCGACTGTGCTGTTCCGGAGCCAGTCGGGGGCCGAATTGCACCCGGAAGCCTGGGAAAGAAAGCATCACCCAGGATCGTTGGGTGCTTCAAATAGTTACCGGAGGTTACACTATTCCCTTTTTATCAACACCCCCTCCAGTCAGAAGAATCCCGGACGTCCCACCCAGTCAACGGGATCAAGCAGCACTAGAAGTTGCAAAGCTGCTAGAAAAAGGAGTCATTCAACCAGTCCCCTCAGACCATATCAGATCAGGAACCTACTCAAGACTCTTTTTGGTGCCGAAAAGAACAGGGGACCTGAGACCCATTCTGTTTCTCAGTCAATTGAATCACTACGTTCTGAAGTCCAAGTTCCGAATGGCCATGCTTCAGTCCATTTTTCCATTGCTGGAAAAAGGAGTATGGATGTGCGCCATCGATCTCAAGGATGCCTATTACCACATCAAAATGGACAAGGCATCCAGGAGTCACTTACGCTTCCGGCTAGGAGCCAGTCACTTCCAGTTTCATGCCGTGCCCTTTGGTCTCACCACAGCCCCCAGGGTGTTTACCAAGTGTTTGGCAGTGGTGACAGCTCACCTGAGACGTCAGGGATTCCAGGTGTTTCCGTATCTGGACGACTGGCTTCTCACCACCCCCACCAGGCATCTGCTCATTCAAGCCAGGGAGACTACCATAGCACTGTGTCAACAACTAGGAATTACTTTAAACTGGGAAAAGTCTGCCTTGCTGCCCTTACAGCGTGTTGTTTTTATAGGCGCAGAGCTAGACTCTATTCAAATGCGGGCCTTTCTGCCACAAGAGAGAATAAGAGTGCTGCAGTCTCAGATCCACGCACTGTCGCCCCTCAAAAGAGTTCAAGCCAGGTTAGTTCTCCAGCTTTTGGGCCCATGGCCGCCACCATCATCCTGGTGCCTCTGGCCAGGTTACACATGAGGATACTTCAATGGCTCCTTTCAGCCCAATGGTCATTTCAGAAACTTCCTCTTTCCCACTTGATACTTCTCACAGAACGGTGCAAACAGGTCCTCCGCTGGTGGCCACGTTCCGCCAATCTTGACAAAGGGAGGAGCTTGATTCCTATTTCTCCAGTGGTCACGGTGACCATGGACGCCTCCCAGATGGGGGGGGGGCATTATCTTGACAGGACGATCCAAGGCACGTGGCAAGATCACGAGGTACATCTGCACATCAATGTTCTGGAGATGAGAGCGGTGTTTCTAGCGTTGCGAGCACTCCAAGACTCTCTACCTCTGGGAACGATTGCGATTCACTCGGACAGCATGTCCGTAGTGTGGTACCTGAACAAGCAAGGGTGAACCAAGTCTTATCCCCTCTGCAGAGAGGCCATGCGAGTGTGGCATTGGGCAGTATCTTCCCAACGGTTCCTAGTGGCAACGCACTTTCTGGGAAAGTCCAATGTGATAGCGGACGGGCTGAACAGAGCTATTCTGATGCCTTACGAGTGGTCCCTGAACAACCGAGTGGCGGTTCAAATTTTCAACAGGTGGGGTCAGCCTTGCTACGATCTCTTTGCCAGTCCCCTCAATGCCAAATGCAGCGAGTACTTCACACTGATACCCCCACAGAGGGAGTCACCTAGGGACGCTGTAGCTCACGATTGGCCCCCCGGTCTGGTCTACGCTTTCCCTCTGTTTCCTCTGTTACCAAGAGTGATTCAGAAAGCCATATCCTTGGGAAGCAGGATGATTCTTATTGCTCCACACTGGCCTCGACAAGTATGGATCCCCTTTCTTCAGCAGTACGCAGTGGAAGGTCCTTGGACTCTGGACCCAGTGCCAGACCTCCTGATTCACATGTCAGGCCAGCTCCATCCATCCCTGCGAACCCTCAGGCTGACAGCCTGGCTGCTCCACTTCCATCACTAGTTAGACGGCATTCCTTTTCACCTGAGGTGGTACACATCTTATCTTCATCTCATAAGTCTTCTACCAGAAAGACTTATTCCAGCAAATGGAAGAAATTCTCCATTTGGGCTCAGGCCCAAGGTTTGGACCCCTTCACAGCCCCAGTTCCATCGGTATTAGATTTTTTAGCCATGCTTTTCCATCAGGGCTCTGCGCCCGCTACCATTAAAGTGCAATTGGCTGCAATTTCCACACATCTTTACAAGCCCTCTCTTATGGGCCATAAACTCTGTAAGGCCTTCTTGAAAGGCACTTGGTTACTTCACCCTCCTGTTTCAAAGCCTGTCATGCCATGGGATCTAAACCTTGTGCTACAAGCCATCACTTCACCACCCTTTGAACCGGCTGCCACCTGTGAATTGAAATTTTTATCTTGGAAGATGGCGTTTCTAATAGCCATTACATCGGCCAGAAGAGTATCGGAACTTCAAGCTCTGTCCATTAAACCTCCATATTTGACCTTTCATAAGGACAGAGTTTCCCTGAGATTCAACCCGTCCTTCCTTCCAAAGGTGTCATCCACTGTTAATCTCCATCAATCTATTGAGTTACCAGTATTCTTTCCAAATTTTTCCAGTAAAGCAGAGTTCAGGTTCCATCAGTTGGATGTGCACAGACAATTGAGGTTCTATTTAGACAGGACTAAACATGTTAGGAAGTCTGATCAGCTGTTTGTGTCCTTTTCAGAGAACAGAGCAGGTTGTCCTATTTCCAAGTGCACAATTTCTAAATGGATCAAAGATTGTATTTCCTTCATCTACTCGTCAGCAGGCAGAAGTTTACCTTTTCCCGTCAAAGCTCACTCTACCAGGGCAATGTCTACATCGATAGCTTACCATGCCAGGCTTTCATTGGATGATATTTGTGCTGCGGCCACCTGGGCCTCTCCTTACACCTTTATTACTCATTACAAGCTGGATGTGGCTTCTAGGGGCCGGGCTTCCTTTGGTTCCATGGCTCTCTGCAGTATCTTCCTATGAGCCTCCCAGGATAGAGGTGCTGGGGATGCTGTCCGTTGTGTAAAGAATGTAGGCGAGATAGGACCACATAACATCAGTTAGTTATGTACTCACCAAAACGATCGATGTATGTGGTCCATCTCGCCTACATTCTTACGTACCCTCCCACCTGCCCCCTTCCTAGAGGATTTGGAGGAATATTGGCTCTGTGAACCCTTCAAGGTCAGTTACTTTTTTCTTCCTTGGCTAGAATTCCTTCCAGTGTTGGTTGTGTATGGGTTATGATTGGTATGGCTGCAAACAAGATCTGGGGCTAGGCCGAGGTGCATCTTGGGATACCGGGTTAGCCCAGCCAATTAGAGACTTCGTGCTAGAGAATAGTTGGCCGAGGGTCCGAACCCGTGAGTAAAGAATGTAGGCGAGATGGACCACATACATTTATTGTTATGGTGAGTACATAACTAACTGTTTTTCTTTATTATAATGTATTTTATGAAATAGGGACAGTATATCTTTTACATTTTGATTGTGTAGTTTAACACCATGTTGTTGTCTTTCGGCTTTTCCCGGTTAGGGGTTGCCACAGCGGAACTCCGGTCTGCTAATGATTGGCAGTAGATTTTCACGAACACTGAGGTGCCAGCTCAACGTTCAACCTTCAACGAAGGCACGCCCATTTACGCATGTTTTTCGAATGCCCACCCAACCGCGGGGAGGACATGCAGACTCCACACAGAAGGCACTCCTTGCACTCCAGCCGAGAATTGAACGGAGAACCTCTTGCTGTGAGGCAACAATGTGATTGTTAATTGTATGTATGAGTCACTTAATTATTTTGTTCCTTGTCTGAGGAAGTTTTACTTACTAGAGTAAGACGAAAGCGCTAACTTTACAGTGTTCGTTCTGAATAACGTATTTTT
The DNA here is from genome assembly GCF_019279795.1 of Protopterus annectens. Classification (NCBI taxonomy): domain Eukaryota; kingdom Metazoa; phylum Chordata; order Ceratodontiformes; family Protopteridae; genus Protopterus; species Protopterus annectens. Next base: position 695,845,859 of record NC_056747.1, on the reverse strand, counting down.
GGATTACCTAGAAGCCAGCAGTTTATTTCATTACTACACCTAATTGCCCAATACCTACCAAGGGTCAACAACAACCTGGCAGACCACCTAAGCAGAAACTTACTGGACCCCCACCAATGGCAGCTCCACAGAGAAATCTTTCTGCAAATCACTCAGGAGTGGGGGACCCCAGAAGTGGATCGCTTTGCCTTGTACCTCAACCACCAGCTGCAGAGCTTCTGCACCAGGGAGTTCCACCTCCTAGCATGGAAGATGGATGCCTTGACCTTCCCCTGGAACTCCCTCTTTGTGTACGCATTCCTTCCTCTGCCCCTTATTCCCAAGGTTCTGATCAGAATAAGAGAGGAGAGACCAAGGGCCTTCCTCATTGCTCTAGACTGGCCCAGACAGTATTGGTACCCCCTGTTGCGCAGCCTGTACTTACAGCCCCCAAAGCTGCTTCCTCTGATGTCTGACCTCTTGACCCAGGAGGAGTGGGGAGGTACTGCACCCAGACCTGCAGACTCCCAATCTTTCAGCATGGCTTGTACACTTAAAAACTAACAAGGAAGTCCCCTGTTAAGCAAACAGGTCATGGACATCATCACAGAGGCCAGAAAGCCAGCACAAGAAAATCATATACAGGAAAATAGAAAAGATTCTGCTCCTGGAAACAATCAAAGGGGGGGGGTGTACATCCCAACTTTCCATCCCTCTCATCCTGGATTACCTTGCAGAGTTGCTCAATAGTGGCCCCTCTTTCTCCTGTATTAAAATTCATGCCTCGGCTGTTTCAGCCCATTATGATTCAGACCCACCCCTCTTCCCTCATCCTTTGATTAACTCATTAACCCCAACTACTGTCTCTCTCTGGTCACATCCGAGTGTGTTGTGAGAAGATTGTAACTGCATATTGTTTCACCAGAGTGCCTTCTACAACTTTGGAAGGGAGTATCTGAATGTGCTAAGTAATACCTCAGTTTGAAGACAGTATTGATAGTTCCAACATGGTAAAAGAACTGTGCCTGTATGTTGTACACATGTACAGATATCAGTTTGTTTTGGACTTAGGTTATGGAAATTGATTTTTTTTTCATATTTTGGTACATAACTTTGCAAGGGAGTATCTGAATGTATTAAGTAATACCTAATTTTGAAGACAGTATTCATAGTTCCAACATGGTAAAAGAACTGTGCCTGTATGTTGTACACATGTACAGATATCAGTTTGTTTCAGACTTAAGTTATGGAAATTATGATTTTTTTCATGTTTTGGTAAATAACTTTGCAAGGGAGCATGTCAGTGTGCCAAGTAATACCTCATTTTGAAGACAGTGTTACTCCTTACAACATGGTAAAAGAACTGTGTCTGTGCACTCTACACATGGACACATATCACAGTGTGTTTAGTCTTGTAGGATTATGAAAATTATACATTTCCAATACTTCTAATTATTATGCCCAAATCTTTGCAAGGGAGCATGGTGATGACACAAATAATGCATAATTTTGAAGCTGACATTGAGACGCACAACGTCTACACTATGTAGCATCTGTCTTTACAGGTGATGAGATATTATGCTTTATTTATCAATTATGAGAAATATTATATTCATATTTCTGTGAATATCTCCGTAAAGGAGCAGCACACAGTAATGGTTAATGTATCATTTTAAAGCTGACATTCATACAGACACATTAAGTACAAAATTGTATGGGTCTACATGGTACATTGACCAATATGTTGTGCTTTGCTTTGCTTTTCCAAAAAGGTAAAAAATATGCACAATATTCGCATTCCTTGCCAAATATTTAATTATGAGTTTGATACACACTGTCAACATTTTACACTATTGGAAAGGTCAGTGTCTGCTTAACATCTTTCGCATTTACATTTTTATTCTAGCTGTTATAGTTTAAAGAGTTAAGAACATTTGTTTTCTGTATTGGATTTGAAATGGATTTTATGAAAGTGAGCTCAGGCTGCACTGTTGTTCCTATGGTGGAATTAAGCAGGCAGCTTTTTCTGAGCTGCTCCGGAGTGAATGAGTTAAGCAATTCCTCAGAGGGGCTTCTAATATCAGGCCTCCCAGAAAGCCTCCCACGCCACCCTGGGACCTGAATTATGTGTTAATAAAACTAACCTTACCTCCTTTTTGAACCTGCCGCTTCTACAGAATTGAAATGCCTCTCATGGAAGTCTACCTTCCTATTAGCCATCACATCAGCCAGAAGGGTCTCAGAACTTCAAACTCTCATGGCTGTTGAGCCCTTCATCATTTTCCATCTGGACAGTCTCCCTGAGGACTAACCCCTCCTTTATGCCCAAGGTGGTATCTGATGTGACCCTTAACCAGGCCATATACCTTCCCACCTTCTTTCCCAACCCTCAAAACAAAGGGGAAAGAATCCTACACTCAATAGATGTACACAGACAACTCGGGTAGTATCTGTACTGTACTAAGCCATTCATAAAAACAGACCAACTACTTGTAAGCTTTGCCCCAGGGGCAGAGGGGAACCCATCTCCAAACAAACCATTTCCAAGTGGATTTCACACTGTATCCATTTTTGCTGCAGACTACATGGGAAACCCATCCCTAAGTCTATCTTTACCCACTCTACTAGGGCAACCTCCACTTCCACTGCCTTCCTCAGAGGAATACCACCAGGGACATTGTGGAAGCGCCCACCTGGACCTCTGTTCATACCTTTACAAAACATTACCACCTACCCCTCTTTAAGTATAGGGCAGGGTTTTCCTTTGCAATTCTGCAGGGCCTTCTAACCCATGCCTAGGACTCAACCTATCCATCCACCCCTTTCCTCAGCTTTGGGAATCCTCCCACAGGTGATGACTGCAACAGTGAAACATGAAGAACATAGTTCAGTTGTGCACACTTACCATAAATGTAAATGTTCAAGTGTATTCACTGTTGCAGTCTTGGTTTCCCTCCCTCCATCCCCCATTTAACATCTTTCCCTAGGGGGACATAAGCTTTCGTAGGTGGCTTTTAGCCACCAGGACCACTTATGTCTTCTCCTTTGTGCTTCTGATGGGTTAGGGCAAGAAAAACTGATGTAATGACGTTGGCTGCCTTGCTTTATAGCACTGACAACCTGATGTCAGACTAAGGCGATGGCAGCCAGCACACAAAAACACTGACTCTGGTATTCGGGCCAATAGAGGGCTACCACAGAAGGGATAACCCACAGGTGATGACTGCAACAGTGAATAAACTCTAACCTCTACATTTGTGGTAAGTGTACACAACTGTACTATGTCTGCACATGTTTCTTTGCCTTTGATGGCCCCTTGGAGGTAAACATCAGAATAATTACCCCAATGGAAAGTTGGATGTTTATAGCATTGCCTATTGCACTGGTTATCTGCCATTGTTTGTAGGTACCACTTTTTCACAGGAGTATTTTCAGATTCTTTCCTTGCCAGGCAGTCATTTAATATTGAGCACAGTGATTTTTGGTGGCTTTATTTGCGAATAGAGTTATTTTCTGAGGCCTTTCACTATAGTCACAAGATTTCTGGCCATAACAGTGCCAGAATGTCCAGTACATGTACCTGTGATAGTTATGTTTTTAGTCAGTTTGATTCATAATTCACTTTAGAGTATATAGTGGCTTGGGAATTAAAGGGCGGCCATGGTGGTGCAGCGGTTAGCGTTGCCGCCTCACAGCAAGATGTTCTCCGGTTCGATCCTCTGCTGGGGTGCCTTCTGTGCGGAGTCTGCATGTCCTCCCTGTGGTCGCGTGGGTTTCCTCCAGGTGCTCCAGTTTCCTCCCACATCCCAAAGACATGCTGTAGATGGATTGGACACTCTAAATTGGCCCTAGGTGTGAGTGTGTGCATGTGTGTGCCTTCTGTGGAAGGTTGGGTGCTGGGCTGGCAACTCGACACCGTAAAACTCCACTGCCAATCGTGAGTGGACAGGTTATCCGCTGTGGAGACGCCTAACCGGGAAAAAGCCGAAAGAAGAAGTGGCTTGGGAATTAAGAGCATTTAAGTGCAGCTACCGATTCCTCCTAATTTGAGAGATCACTGCCCATTTCAAGAGAACCCCCAGGGAAGGTTATTTGGAGTCTGACCTGGGGGAAGGAGAAGTTCACTTACTCTGGTGCATTCTGTTTTATGTTAGGATTCTGATTACTGTGACACAATTTAATTTATGAAGTATTCATTGACTCTTCACCATAGGAGTCTTGGTCCAGGGAAACTGTGAATCTTGAGAGAGAACATTTTAAGTGGTTTGGAAGAACTAAGAAGAATGTAAAGCTGTAAATATGGTAGGTACTGTATGGGTGAACGTAAACTTTTAGCTATACCTCCGTGGTATTCCTTCCTTGGATCTAGATTTATCCTTTTTCCCCCTAAGGTCAGACCTTGTGTACAGAGTCTAGGATCTGGGCACTTAGGTGTCGCATCCACTTGTCTCCATGCCGCAGGAGTTACTTTTTTAAGCAATTCAAACATATTGCTAGAGTCATTACTGTTGAATCTGTGAATGAGAGAATCAAGCTAGCATAGATTATTTCTAAGGTCAGTAAGCAGCACTCAATTCTGTGATGCACTGGATGCCTGCGCTGGAGTTGCTGCCACAGGTACAGTGATTAGAAGACACACACGGCTCTGTGTCCACCCCTAACAGGATGTTATGAGTCAGCTTAAGACAGAAACTTTCATCCATGCTTCCCAACAAATCTTAGGGGGGGAAAAGCTCAGAGGATTAACTGTGGCAGATAGCACATAGGACTAAGGCTATGATCAGTTAATAATATACTTCTTGTGGTACATGGTTTGATTCCCTCTGCCTTCATTTGCCTACTGTGCGACTCTGAGAAGGTTACTTAACCAGATAGTGCTTTGAAGAAGTTGAGTTAGGCTTCTCATTGGTCTCTTGGAATGCATGCCTTGTAAGGTTAGGCTTTTCAGTGGTCTCTTGGAATGTATGCCTTGTAAGTACTTATTGAACCTTGGAGTAGGTTAGAGCTATACAGTCAGTAAAGCAGACTTTTGTGTCTTCTATACCAAACTATAATAGAAACTACACAAATGAACAATGGCCTATTTTATCAGCAAACCTATCAAGTTGAAAAGAATGTAAGGTAAAGATAAGATATGAAGAGAATGGGATAAGCTAAAAAGATGTGGTAACAACAAAGCAAAAAAAAAAACAGACAGCAGGGCAAGGGAACCTTGGGTCATGTTGTGTTGTGGCAGCACTGCAGTCAGTAGTGATTATCCTCTGCCTCTCCACTGGGTGGGTGAATCTCTCTTTCTAGAAAAATTTCTTCTAACTGACCTTAGTTCAGTGGGTAAGAGAGTGCAGTGTCTAGACTTAAATTGCACAGATCTTCCAGTGTTTCTGGGCTTGATTTTACTGTACCAATCAGCCTGCCAAATCTGAACATGTCCAGCTTGACCAAACTCTTTGATTCGAGACTGCGGTTTGCTTCCATCGTTTTTAAGACTAAAATTGGCAGGACCTGAATAGCCTAGCAATTTTCCAGGCTACTGAAGTCTGTCCTTTTTACCAGTGACACTTTCCAACTCGGAGCCCCTTCTCCTGATCCACATATAAAGGTGGATGCATCTGCAAGTGGCCCCTGGCTGCTGCTGTTTTATTACAGAGTTTTTGACTGGTCTTTGGTTCTGACTTTTTTTTTAACCCCTTTTCAGGTCAGTGCATTCCTTTTATTACTTTTTTCCTTAGTGCATTGTGGTTCGTAGTCAGTCCTTGATATTGGTGGCAGATTCAGGTGCTGTGCAGCTGGGGTCTTTCTGATGATGCAAGCATATATGATGCCTAGTTTTTTTAAATGGAAGTGAGACATTTCTTTAAATGTTTAGTTTTGTTTTGGATATACACATTTCCCCTGTCCATCTTTTTTCTTGGTTCTACTCTTTATTCTGCTGCAGGTGACTAGAGAATAAGATCTTGTTTGCCTGCTATTTAAAATGGATTTCTTGAATTTGACATTGCTTCTGTGGACAAACAAATGTATTTACCCCTTGCTGTGTTCTAGGGGATAGAATTTCTTGTATCTGTTTGCTGTTAAATTCTTATTCTTTTCAGCTCCTTATGACACTTCTCAGCAACCTTGTTCTGACTCTTGTGTTGGTTGTGGTGTATTCTGGTGTCGTTCTTGAGTTCCAGCTGTCAACTTTAATGCTGAGAGATAAACTCCTAATTTTCTTGTGATCCATATCTTCATACTGTCCACAATTCTGAGGCCCAAAGCAGGCTTGAAATGCTGTGTAGGCTTGTCTTTTTCGTTGGCTTTTCTAATTCAAGCATTATCTTAACCTCTCCAATGCCAGACTTATCCTGACCATTGAAATAGTGCTAAAGATCACTGCCCGCAACCTTGATGCCAGTATCAAGGTCTGTTTTAGGGTGTAGGCTGTCAGCTTTTAAGGCCTGAATGAGTGATATGTTGTCCTATCTCGCCTTCATTCTTACATGTGGGTTCGGAGCTGATCCTCGCCTCCGACTCTGCCAATTACAGAAGCTCGAAGTCTCTTAAGTTGGCTCATGGCAAGGTAGGTATCCCATCATGTAGTGGTATCAATCCTCAGATCTCGTTTGCTGCTTTACGAGTTTAGAAGTGCTCTTCTTGGCTGTGGCCAAGTTGATCCTTTCTTCTGTATTTTTTTCATATTTATAGGTTGTTTTTCTTAGTTAGAATACCGTTATTTACAATATAGCTTATTGTTAAATAGTTGTCGCTGGTTTTTCAGCTGTTTGGCTGACGTTTGTATCATGTAGTGGTAGTTAGATTATTTATATTTAGTATTTGCTGTTGAGCCTCTTTGTTGGCCCTTTACTAGTTTTGATAGCGTGTGTTTAAATTACAGGACTTAATGTATTTTAGTCCGTTTGTTTTGATATTAGCCTTCTGCCTGTGTGTTTGTTTCTCTAGGCTTAGGTAACTTATTTAAATGTTTCCAAGAGCTAGGCCCATTTACGTTAGAGGACCCAGTCCTTTATTAATATTGCCTTTTTCCTTTAGTGTGGTGTGTTCCCTTCCTGTTCCTGGCAGGGCTAGGCCCGTTTAAGTTAGAGGACGTAGTCCTCTCATTGCAGTTACTATTTAGTGTGGTGTGTTATTTCTCTTCCTTCCAGTAGTTAGGCTCTGTTTTAGTTACAGGACCTAACTAATCCCTTTTTTGTACCTTATAGAGTTTTTTCTGCATTTGCTATAGTGTGCAGTTATGTCTAAGGAGTCGAAAGAGAAGGATCATAAACCTTCGGGTTTTAAAAAATTTCAAACATCTACTTACACTATGCCCGTCTGTTACAGACATTTTCTATGTGTCTACTGTTTGGGGGCCATTCACTGACAAGAGACTTGTAATTTTTGTCACTCTTTCACCTCAAGAGTCCTTCAAGAAAGGAAAAACAAATTGAAACCATCCTTTGAGGAAAATTTAGGTAGATGTTCTTCGTGTTTCACTGTTAGAGTCCATCACATTTGGGTTATCTGCCTGCAGGTAGCCCTCAGCCGGCCTAAATACCAGAGTCTTGGGATTTCTGCATCAGATGCTGTCGCTTCTTCCATGACGTCAAGTCGTTAGGGGTATAAAACATGCAGCCGACGCCATTACATCAGTCTTTCTTGCCGTGCGGTGCCCGAAGCAGAAGCAGTTTGCAAGTGCCGGTCGGCCGACTCCTTAAATTTTCTTTTTCGAGTTTCAGACCTGAAGTCTTCAAAAAGATAAGTACCCCGTTGGGGGTCCTTTTTTCTTGCCCTAACCGATGTCAGAAAAAATAAATAATTGTCTTGCCTGTGGAAAGCAAATACCTCATAGAGATTTTCATTCTTACTGAGTCACCTGTTTAGGTCAAGACCACGACATCCCTCGCTGTCAATTTTGTGCCTTGTTCAATGCCCGAAGTATTCGCCGGGCTATTTTTGTAGCTAAATACTTTCTCGATCTCCGTACTCCGAAATGGATTCGTTAAGCCATCTGACTACCGATCTTCCGAAAGAAACGTAAGTATAAAGAGAGACAGACTGCATAGGTCCAAAACTGGTGACAATGCTTCCGTTAAGCTAGTCGCCAGTCCGCCGGTACTCAGTGAGGCGCTTTCGCAGCCCCTGATACCCGCTTCTACAGATTCGCAGGCCTCTGCTGAGACCCATTCGAAGTCCAGTATGCCGCAAGATGCTTCTTTGACTATGGAACCTGCGGATGCCTCTACCTTGGATGTATCCGGAGCCGCTGTGCAGGCACCAGCTTCTGAGGGTGTATTCAGGTCTACGGATTTTCATATTAAACCAACGACTTCATTTCAAGCTAAAAATACCGAATTCCTCAGGCCTAAAGCTGGCACTACGCCTAGAAAACAGACAACCAAAGCGCATTCTCAGGCCCACATGCCTCAAAAACAAATGATTAGAATGGCTGAAGACCTTGTTATCTTAATTAGGGGAAGCCAGCCTTCCCCATCTAAGAGACCTAGAACTGATTTTCCTTCTGATTCTCCTGATCATGAATCTGCTATCTCTATTCCTTCTGACTACCAGGATTTACCCTGATCTACTTATGAGGATTCTGATGCAGAGGATTCCATTCCTTCTGCTTCCCCTCCAGAGGATTTTTCTGTTGGTGTAACCTTGCATACCCTTAGGGAACATGTCTGCTAGGAAAGCCAGGACTATTCACAGTCCAAAAAGAGACTTGGGGAATTCTTAAACCTGCCTCAGCACAGGTCTCTAGCCATCCCTCCTGTCCTGGAGATTGTAGATGTTTTTCTGGAATCCATCCTTACCCCAGACACTTTGCCTCCAGCTCCCAGGAAACCTGACAAGTACTATAGAGTACCTGACTCTCAAATTCCTCTTCAAGAATCCTACTGCGGGTCCAGAGACCATTTCCTAAGGATCTAAAAAGCATTAAGGCTACTATTGCCAAGAATCCTACCCCTTCTGACAGGGATTCTAGGGCTTTATACAGATGGGGAAAGAAGTTCTATACCTCTGCTACTCTGGCCATTCGGGCTTTAAATTGCCAGTTTCATATGTTAAGTAGTCCCACGATATGTTGCTGAAAGTTGAAACAGAAATTGATGTTGATTCCTGACTGTGCTGAACACAAAGATTTACAAGAGTTAATGCATTCTGCTGACCAAGTCGGTAAACATACTTTGCAATGTGGTTTTGATGCTTTAGAAGCATCTTGCAGGGCTGCTGTCACTGGATCTGTACTTAGAAGGCATGCTTGGCTTAAGGAACAAAACTTGCCAGATCATGTTAAAGTTAAATTACTGGATGCACCCTTAAACCAAGACCGCCTCTTTGGCAACAAAGCGGAAAATGTCCTCAAAAGAATGGAGGAAAATCTAAATCTATGCAAACTGTTAAAGATTTCTTACAAGTACAGCCACCTAGATTCAGTAGGCACTGGCCTTCAAAGAACTGGTCCTTTCCAGTCCCTTCCAGGCCTTCTCAGTCCAAACCCAGGAGCAGCAGACCACCAAGACTTCATTCTCAGGCTATGCACAGATCTAAGCAGTGGGGGGCTCCCACTTCCAAAGCAGGGAGTAGTAATCCACCCACCTATGGAGAAATTGCACAATGACTTATCCTTAACTCTTCCAAGCCTTGCTCAACTACTTGCACCTTTAGGAGGAAACCTCACCCTGCATGCAAAAAACTGGGAATTCATTACCCAAGAAAAATGGGTTTTAAACATAGTTTCCCTAGGATACAGATGCCACTTCCACTCTCTCCCATCCCCAAGTGGATGGCCATACCTCCCCCCAAACCAGTGGGTGGAGGCTCGAAAACAAGCTCTCTCTCTCTCCTCAGCATCAAGCCTATTCGACCTGTCCCAGGAAAATAAAGGGGGCAAGGTTTCTATTCAAGACTGTTCCTGGTTCCTAGAAAGGAAAAATCCTGGCGTCCTATCCTGGACCTGTCTATCCTCAACACCTTTCTGGTGGTTCCAAAATTCAAAATGCTAACTCTTCAACAGCTTCTTCCTATGCTAGCCAATGATGCCTAGCTGGCAACCCTAGACTTAAAATAAGCTTATCTGCACATCCCAATAAGGGAATCTTGCAAGAAATACCTATGTTTCAGGGCAGGCTCCATGCACAGTTTTCTCCACTTCCCTTTGGCTTATCTACTGCGCCCAGGGTATTCACAAAGTGCCTAGCTCCAGGCATTGCATTTTGCAGGCAGAGAAATATTCAGATTTTACCCATATTTGGACGATTGCCTGATTCAGGCAGCGAGTCAGGACTCGCTATTACAGCACCTGGCATTTGTAAAGAGACTTCTGACTTCACTGGGGTACGCCTTCAGCGAGAAGAAATCACAGCAATTACCCTGCCAACAGATTGTTTTCCTGGGAGCAAGCTTGAGCACAACTTCCCAGATGGCATTCCTCACTCCAGAGAAACAAGTTTATTTGGCAACCTATTGGCCACAAAAACCCAGCTATCTGCAAGGAAAATCCTGCAAGCCCTGGGGTTCATGGCCTCTTGCATTCTGTTAATTTCATATGCAAGACTGCATGTGAGGAAACTTTAGTGGCATCTAAAAGTCTATGGTGTCAGCATTCTCAGGACCTGGAAACAATGATTCCTATTATCCCTTACCTAAGGGCAGTGTTCCTTTGGTGGGCAGAGGCCTGCAACCACAAGAAGGGACTCCCTTTCACTCTACTTCCTGCCGGCCAAACCCTAACAGACGCATCAGACTATGCATGGGGGGCTCACATGGCAGGGCAGTGCATTCAGGGCAAATGGAACCTAATACAGATGCACCTGCATTTCAGTCAAAAATAAATGTTAGCTGTTAGAATGCTCTGACAGCCTTCAAAGACCTTATTCTTCCAGGACAACTATTGGTAGACAGACAGCTATGTGGTACATAAGCAGGGGGAACCCATTCCTACCCACTCTGCAGACTTGCCATGGCTCTGTGGAAGATGGCTTTGAGCAACCAAGTGAACCTACAAGCTCAATTCCTGCCAGGCAAACTAAATTCACTGGCAGACTATTTAAGCAGAAATCTCATGGACCCACACGAATGGAAACTGGAACCCAAAATATTCAAGCTCTTGAGGAACAAATGGGGGGCTCCAGAGGTAGACCTGTTTGCCTCCCCTCAGAACCACCAATTGAAAACGTACTGCACCAGAAATCCCCACTGTCAAGCTTGGAAAGTGGATGCCCTTTCCTTTACCTGGGAAGGCCTCTCAGTTTATGCCTTCCCCCCCTCTGCCTCTCCTCTCGAAAGTCCTCCTAAGGATCAAACAGGACAAGCCAAGGACAATTCTGATTGCACCGGACTGGCCACGCCAGCATTGGCACCCCCTTTTGCACAGTCTGACAGTGCTACAACCATGACACCTGCCTCAGACTCTTTCCCAGCAGGCGGGCCAGATTCTGCACCCTCCACTTCAAACCTCGAACCTTGCAGCCTGGTTAATACCCTGAGCTCACCTCTAGCAACCCTTAGTAAGCAATTGCTGGATGTCATTCTTGAGTCAAGGAGGCCTAGTACTCGAAAATCCTATTCAGAAAAGTGGAAAAGATACTGTTCCTGGAGCCAGTCTCAAGGGATGGGCACAACGATGCCCAGCTTATCTCATATTCTAGATTATTTAACAGAAATGCTCCACAAGGGGCCTTTCTTTCTCATCAATTAAGATTCATGCCTCAGCCATATCAGCACATTATAATACTGAGCCACCTCTCTTCTCTTATCCACTGCTAAAACAATTCCTTAGAGGGGCCAAAAATTTAAGACCCCCCCCCCCCCCCAGGAGAGCTCCCACTCCAGCCTGTTGGAGAAACTTACTCTCCCCCCCCCCCTCCTTTGAACCAGCTGCTACAGCAGAGTTGAAATTTCTTTCTTGGAAAACAGCTTTTCTTCTAGCCATCACTTATGCCCAAGGCGGTATCAAGTGTGGCTCTGAAACAGTCCATTCATTTGCCTACTTTTTTCCCTAATCCCCAGAATAAAGTGAAAAGGATATTGCATTCCTTGGACGTGCACAGACAGCTTAGATTCTATCTGGACAAGACTAAGCCTCTCAGAAAATCTGACCAGCTGCTAGTCAGCTTTGCTGCAGGGGCAGAGGGAAAGGCCATTTCAAAGCAAACCATTTCCAAATGGATAGCACATTGCATCCATTTCTGCTACAAGCACCATGGAAAACCTACCCCACAGCGGATAAGAACACACTCCACCAGGGCTGCATCTATCTATACTGCTTCTCACAGAGAAGTCCCTACCAGGGACATCCTGGAGCTCTGCACATACTTTCACCAAGCATTACCACTTGCCTAGCTTTTCTAAATCCAGAGCTGGATTTGCCACAGCAGTCTTACAGGGCATCATTGCTAGCCCTAATGCTCCTTAACTGCCTCCACCCTTCCTTAGCTTTGGGAATCAACCCAAATGTGATGACTGCAACAGTGAAACACGAAGAACATAGTACAGTTGTGTACACTTGCAATAAATGTAGATGTTCGAGTGTATTCACTGTTGCAGTCCTGGTTACCCTCCCTCCAGCCCCCTGACTTCTCTTTACTTTTATCTATCTTTTTTGTTTGGCATACTTTATATCATGTGTATTTGCTTTTTGCTGGTGTTGTTCCATACCATGTAATTGCTTCCTGTTGTGGGGGCACCTGAAATCTGGGGCAAGAAAAACTGATGTAATGGCGTCGGCTGCATGTTTTATATACCCCTGACGACCTGACGTCATGGAAGAAGCAACACCATCCGAAGCAGAAATCCCAAGACTCTGGTATTCAGGCCGGCTACCTGCAGACAGATAACCCAAATGTGATGACTGCAACAGGGAATACACTCGAGCATCTGCATTTACGGTAAGTGTACACAACTGTACTTTCTTCTTCCTCACAGTCTACAAAGTCTCCCTCTAGCAGGAAAGAAAAGACTGTGAAAAGGCCATCTCCAGTGTCCTCTGAGAAGTCTGGACCTCCTGATAAAAATTAAAAAATTACCAAGACTCCCATCTCATCAGCTCCACTGCCTTCGGAACCAATTGAAGTTATTACAATTGACATGCCTATATCGGCCCCAAGTACTTTGGAGTCGAAAAAGGATTCTTTAGCTCAGAGCCAGTCAGCAGATATTCCAACAGTGTCCCCTACTTTGAGATCACCTATTTTTCAAAGATCTCGCTCTCCAACCCTTTCCTCCAGGTCCTCTAGGAGCCTATCGGATGAAGATGTGGAGAGGGTGGTGCGCAGACTCTTGAAGGTGCTGGGGCTGGCAAATTTGCTCTCGGCTCCTGCACAGCTGGCCTCTGAGCCATCCAAATCTTTGTCATCCATTACTGTTCCTCCTCCAAGCAATTCATACTGCTTGTAGTAGAACCCAACCCTTTCCTCCAGGTCCTCTAGGAGCCTATCGGATGAAGATGTGGAGAGGGTGGTGCGCAGACTCTTGAAGGTGCTGGGGCTGGCAAATTTGCTCTCGGCTCCTGCACAGCTGGCCTCTGAGCCATCCAAATCTTTGTCATCCATTACAGTTCCTCCTCCAAGCAATTCATACTGCTTGTAGTAGAACCTTCGCCTCCAGCACCCCATGAGGCCTTACTGGAACCAATATCTGCTCCAGCACTCTGGGTGCCATCCATAGTGTCTAGGAGCAGAAGTTCACCAGTCAGCCCCATGCCTCTTCGGTTCTGAGTCTACCTCTCGGTGCGTCGGCTCGCCTGAGCTCGGCTCCTACATCGGCTTCGGAGCTACCTCTACTTCTTCGGAACCGGTGGTGTCCTTGGAACTGAGGGAGTCTGCCTTCGAGCTGATGAGGAGTGTGCTGGCCAAATCTACAGCTCTATGCAAGGATGCTGATGTTCCTCCCACAAAAGCACCTGCCTCTGTCTTGGCGCCACCTTTTCCACAGGACAGTAGAGATTCGCAGCCTCAGGAACATCCTCTGGGTGGTCCCTATTCTTCTGAGACCTTCCCAGAATACCCTTCTGAGGAGTCTCCTCAGAAGAAAACATGCAAGAGGAAGCGTGTAGACTCCCCTGATGAGTCTTTCAACTCTGACTCTCACCTCAAGGAGTCAGAAGGGTCCCCACAGTCGTCCTCTGATATCTCCTTTGCAGATATCCTTGAGATCCTAAAACAGAGAAGGTGGTTGGACTACCATCACCCCTTCTGATGAGGAGTCTGTGTACCTGAAGGCTTTTGGATCTCAACCTTCAGCCTCTTAGGTGTTCCTCCATCTTTTGACGAGCTCATGGAATTGGTCAGTTGAGAGGTGTGGGAATCGCCTGACACCATGGAGCCAGTCCGTAGGAGGCCAAACAAGTTTGTCAGCCCCCAAGGAAAGGATTTCTTAACAAAAGATGTGCCAGTAGATGCTATGGTGGTGACAGCAGCCACTAAGAAGGAGCTTACAGAGACTTCCTCATCTGTTCATCCGCTGAACAAAGAGTCTTGAATGATGGACAGATATGGGAAGCGTGTTTTTTCTTCACCGGCTGTTACCCTTAGATCACTGTATTATTTTACCCATTTTACAAGGCTTCAGAGAGATGATCTGAAGGAACTAGGAGATACTCTATAGGATACTTCAGCTGCGAGAGAACCAGAAAAGGTTACCACTTAGTTATCCACCTTAAACTCCATAGTGAATTCTTCCATGAGACTGATATACGCAGCAGATGGAGCAAGTAGGGCAGCAGGTTCAGGAGTTTCACTGACGCTCCTGGGTGCACTTGTGTAACTTGGCAGAACCCTTCAAGTCTACCTTCACTAATGCTCCTTTTGACGGTTCCTCACTTTCTGGACCAAAAGTTAAGAATACACTCAGCAGATGTGAGCAGGAAAGGAAAATTCTCTGCCGTTGGAATACGTTTTTCCGTCCGGGGGAAGAAATAATGGTAGATGCCATCCTAGAGGTAGAGAGGGTTTGCAAAACCAGGGTGACCGTGATTCCTTTCGCAGACGCCCCTATCAGCGCTCCTTAAAGGAGGCCCGACTGTGCTACTCTGGAGCCAGTCTTGGGACATTTATCTTTGTACCTATAAGCCTGGCATAACATCACAAAAGACAAGTGGGTATAAAACATAATATCCAGAAGATACTCCATACCCTTTTCCTACCCCCCTCCTCAAACCAGAAAAATCCTGGATGTTCTTCCCAATCTCAGGGATCAAGCAACCATAGAAATCCAAAGTTGCTAAACAAGAGTCATCCAAACCATCCCTGCAGACCAGATAAGATTCGGAACTTGCTCGAGATTCTTTTTAGTACCAAAAAAAAAACCAGGAGGCTGGAGGCCCATATTGGATCTCCCCAAAACTAAACGAATCAGTAAAGAAGTCCAAGTTCCGAATGGCGACACTGCAGTCATTACTCCCCCTTTTAGGGAAAGACAATTGGATGTGCTCGATAGATCTCCCAAGATGCGTACTACCACATAAAAATGGACATAGCATCGAGGAGTCACTTACGCTTCTGGATAGGTCATTGCATACGTTTTTGCTACACCCATCATGGAAAACCAGTTCCTGCTACCATTAGGCCCCACTCTACCAGGGCAACAGCTACTTCTACAGCCTTTCTCCGGGTGGTTCCAACCAAGGAGATTTTGGAAGCTGCAACTTGGAGTTCAGTACACACCTTTACCAAACACTATCACTTACCACTTTACTCTAAGACCAGGGCAGGCTTCGCCACTGCAGTTCTGCAGGGCCTTCTAGCCTCCTCTAACCCTCTGTGATACCTCCACCCATCCTTAGCTTTGGGATTCAACCCAAGTGTGATGACTGCAGCAGGGTAACACGATGAACATAGTACAGTTCTGTACCTACCATAAATGTAGATGTTCGAGTGTACACCCTGCTGCAGTCCAGGTTACCCTCCCTCCATCCCCTCTGACCTACTGGCTAAATCTCTTCAATACCTTCCTGATGTATTTGCTTATAGCTGAAGGGATTTTGTGTTTGTGCAAGTTTATTCAATTTGGTACTAATTACTGACCACCTTTTTGGGGGCACCTGACATCTGGGGCAAGAAAAACTGAAGAAAATGGCGTCGGTTGCATTATATATACCCCTGGCGCACTGACGTCAGGGAAGAAGTGACAGCAACTGACACCGGACTAAGACTTTGGAATTCCAGCTGACTGCGGGACCGCCTGATGACAGGATAACCCAAATGTGATGACTGCAGCAGGGTGTACACTTGAACATCTACATTTATGGTAGGTACAAAACTGTATTTTCCTGCTACCATTAGGCCCCACTCTACCAGGGCAGCAGCTACATCTACAGCCTTCCTCAGGGGGGTTCCAACCAAGGAGATTTTGGAAGCTGCAACTTGGAGTTCAGTACACACCTTTACCAAACACCATCACTTACCACTTTACTCTAAGACTAGAGCTGGCTTTGCCACTGCAGTTCTGCAGGGCCTTCTAGCCTCCTCTAACCCTCTATAACTCCTCCACCCATCCTTAGCTTTGGGATTCTACCCAAGTGTAATGACTGCAGCCAGGGTAACACGATGAACATAGTACAGTTTTGTACCTACCATAAATGTAGATGTTCGAGTGTACACCCTGCTGCAGTCCAGGTTACCCTCCCTCCATCCCCATCTGATCTAACTGGCTAAATCTCTACAATACCTTCCTGATGTATTTGCTTATAGCTGGAGGGATTTTGTGTTTATGTAAAAATTACTTAATTTGGTACTAATTACTGTCCACCTTTTTGAGGGCACCTGACATCTGGGGCAAGAAAAACTGAAGAAAATGGCGTTGGATGCATTATATATACCCCTGGCGCACTGACGTCAGGGAAGAAGCGACAGCAACCGACGCCGGACCAAGACTTTGGAATTCCGGCTGACTGCGGGACCGCCTGACGACAGGATAACCCAAGTGTAATGACTGCAGCAGGGTGTACACTCGATCAGCTACATTTATGGTAGGTACAAAACTGTACTTTTACTACTTAGGAGCTGTCCACTTACAGGAGTCTTGTGCCTTTTGCCATTCTTTTTCCTCGAGAGTGTTACTAGAGAGGAAAAGGAAATTGGTAGACAGGGGCTTGTTAAAGCATCCCTTTCAAGAAGCTTTGAGTGACCAGGATATGTCCAGTAAGTCTTCCAAGTCCTCTAGATCTTCTGGGGACTCTAAGGACTCTAAGCAGTCTAATAAATCTAAAAAGTTGGAGGATTCTGCGACATTGTCTCCACAGACCTCAGAGCTGACTCTTCTTTTTGGAGCCGGCCCACAGCCTTGGAGCCGGTATCCGAAAGGCCTCTATCTCCATTGCTTCAGTCGGCACCACTGGTGCATTCTTCTAGGTCTTCTGTCAGTCTGTCGGATTTGGATATGGATCGATAGGTGCTGAAGCTTTTACAGGCACCAGGCCTTGCTAAATTGTTGTCGGCTCCGACCCAAGCGGCTTTGGAGCTGAAGACCACTACTCCTGACTTGACTACTCCTCTGAGCCGTACCGGCCCTTCAGAGCCAGAGGAAGCAGACCTGTTGATCGTGGAGCCTTTGGAGCCGAGACCTGCTCCAGTGTCCTCGGCTCCATCCACTCTGACATCTTCGGCGCTGTCCAGGGACTCTAGGAGCCGACAATTTTCAGTCTGATCTGGGGAGGATAGTCGGGCCGACTCTTCCTCTCGGGGCTTCAGCTCTGATGAGCTGTGCTCCTAGCTCCGGCTCAGAGCCCATGGCCTCTGTGCTGGAGGGGGTTGGTGGTTCCTTCGGGTCTGCCGACTCCTTCACATTGGAGCTGTGGTGCCTTCGAGGCCATGAGGAGAGCCTTGTCCCCCAAGACATCCTCTACTTCCGGCCTTGCTTCCTCATCCCCCAAAGCGCCTGTGTCTGCTTCTGCTTCCATCGTCCAGGCTAGGCTTAGAGACCCAGAGTCTCAGGTAGCCCCACTGGGTGCCCCCTGCTCTTCCGAGACCTCCCCAGAGGTTCCCACTGAGGAGGCTACCAGGAAGAGATTGTGCAAGAGGAGACACTTGGACTCCCCACAGGAGTCTTTAACATCTGACACTGACTTGGATGAGTCAGAAGGGTCTCCGCGGTCCCCCTCTGAGGATATCTGCTTTGCTGAGATACTCGAGATCCGTAGGCAGAGGGGTGATTGGCAGTCCAAAAGCCATACTGAGGATGAGGCAGTTCTCATGAAGGCTTTCGGGTCTCAACCCTCTACCCCTTGGGTGTCTCCGCCGTTCGATGAGCTCATGCAGTTGGTCTCTCGGAGGGCATGGGAGTCACCAGAGTCCATGGAGCCTGTTCCTAGGAGGCCTAATAAGTTTATATCAGCTCCACCAGATAAAACTTTCTTGTCCAAAGGAGTCCCTGTTGATGCCGTAGAGGTGGAGGCGGCCACCAAAAAGGAAATGTCTGAGACTTCCTTGTCTGTTCATCCTCCTAATAGAGAGTCTAGGATCGTGGATAGATATAGGAAACGCATGTTTAGTTTAGTGACTTTCACTCTCCGTTCACTGAACTATTTAACCCATTTCACTAGGTTGCAAAGAGATCTCATTAAGGAGTTGGGAGATACTCTTCAGGGTACTGTAGCTGCAGGGGCCTTTGACAAAATTGCTGCCCAACGTGCTACCCTAAATTTTATTGTCAAATCATCCATGCGTCTCATGTCATATGCAGCTCATGGAACGAGTAGGGCAGCGGGTACAGGAATCGCTCTCAGAAGACATTCCTGGATGCGCATGTGTTCCTTCGTGGACCCCTTTAAGTCTTCGTTCGTGAACACCCCTTTTGATGGCTCATCCCTTTTTGGGCCAAAAGTGAAGGAAACTTTGACCAGGTATGAACAAGAGGGAAAGACTCTGTCTGCCGTTGGAGTCCATTTTTCCACCCCTACTTGGCCTTATCCCAAAGGCCAAAGGGGAGGAAAAATGTGGTTCCGGAAAGCCCAAGGAGTCTTTCAGGACACACGTGGTGAACTCCCTTCTAGGGGCAGAGGAGGGGGTAATAGTGGAAGACTCTGACCTCGTGGCAGAGGGGGTCCGCAACATCAGGGTGACCACTATCACTTCTCTGGTCAATCCTACCAGCGCTCCTAAAAGGAGGCCCAACTGTCCTGCTCTGGAGGCAGTCTAGGGTCGCTTATCTTTGTATCCAGATGCCTGGCAAGAAATAAAAGACAACTAGGTACAAAGTATAATTTCCGGAGGGTACTTCATACCATTTGCCACACCCCCCCCACCTTCCATAAGGAGAATCCCGGACGTTCCACCCAGTTACAGGCAACAAGCAACCATAAAGGCCCACAAGTTGCTAGAAAGAGTCATCCAGTCAGTCCCAGCAGACCAAACAGGATTCGGAACTTACTCAAGGTTATTTTTGATTCCAAAGAAAACAGGGGACTGGAGACCCATTTTGGACCTCAGCAGACTCAACCAATATGTGAAGAAAGAGAAGTTTGGATGGTCACGTTCCAGTCTATACTTCCCTTTTTAGGGAAAGACAATTGGATCTGCTCGATAGATCTCAAGGATGCATACTACCACATAAAAATGGCCAGGCCATCCAAAGATCACCTGCGTTTCCGGCTGGGAGCCAATCATTACCAATTTCGAGCCCTGTCCTTTGGTCTCACTACAGCTCCCCAGAGTGTTCACCAAATGCATGGCAGTGGTCACTCCAGGTGTTTCCATACCTAGACGATTGGCTCCTTACCGCCACCACCAGGCATCAACTGATTCAGGCAAGGGAATACACTCTGGCATTCTGTAATCATTTAGGCATTACAGTCAACTCAGAAAAGTCTGCCTTGTCGCCATCGCAGCTTATCGTTTTTATTGGGGCAGAGCTAGACACTTCAACCACCACTCTAAGACTACCAATTGAAAGAATCTTCCTTCTTCGTAAGCATGTCAGCACATTGGTACCGAAAGACAGAGCACCAGCTTCAGAAGTTCTAAAAGTATTGGGTTTGATGGCTGCAGCAATCCTGGCCATACCATTAGCAAGAATGCATATGCGGATTCTTCAATGGCTGTTGTTCACTCAATGGTCTTACCAGGAACTTCCAGTGGATCATACGATTTTGATTACGAGCTCTTGCAAGAAAGATCTCCAGTGGTGGTTGACGTCTCTTCACGTAACCATAGGATGCCCCTTTGTCTTACCCCCTCCAGTAGCCACTGTGACCACGGATGCTTCCCTGATAGGGTGGGGGAGGAATTTTCAGCGAAAGACTGCCCAAGGCACATGGACAGATCAAGAGTCACATTTGCATGTCAATGTTCTGGAGATGAGAGCAGTACTTTTGGCGTTGCAGTACTTCCAGGACTCTCTCCCCCTAGGAACGATTGCAATTCAGACAGACAGTATGTCAGTAGTCTGTTACTTGAACAAACAGGGGAGAACTAAGTCTTACCCCCTTTGCCGAGAAGCCCTCAGAATCTGGCAGTGGGCTTCTTCCCAGCGCTTTCTGTTTAGCAACGCACATCCCGGGGAGATCAGACGTGATAGCAGATAAACTGAGCAGAGCAATCTTGTTGCCACACGAGTGGTCCCTCAAGAAAGCTATTGCGGACAGGATTTTCCACAAATGGGGCCAGCCTTGCTGCGACCTTTTTGCTAGCCACATCAACATGAAATACAGAAGCTACTTTGCCCTGATTCCTCCTTTGGGAGAAGTCCCGAGAAACACACTTGTACATGATTGGCCCCTGCGTCTCCACCAATCCCATTGATACACAGAGTTCTGCAGAAAGCAAAATCCCTGGGAAGGACCATCATTCTTATAGCCCTTATCAGCCTCGGCAGATTTGTTTTCCCATTCCTTCAACATCATCTCTTGGAGGATTCCTGGATTCTGGACCCAGTTCCAGACATTCTGACTCATCCGTCGGGGGACCTCCGTCCTTCTCTGCAGTCACTGAAGCTGCCAGCTTGGCTGCTCCGGTTCCCCTCATAGTCAGGCTTCATAACATCTCCAGTGAGACTAAACAAATTCTCTTGTCTTCTCAAAAGCCGTCCACTAGAAGATTATATCTTAGTAAGTGTAAGAGATTTTCCATATGAACTTCTAAGCAGAACATTGATCCTTACCAAGCCCCCTTGATATCCATACTACAATTTTTGACTATGATTTTTAATAAAGGAGCAGCAACCGCAACAGCTCGGATCCAGTTGGCTGCTATATCTAACTTTCATCTCAGGATTGACTGGCTAAATATGTCCCACAAGTTATTCAAGGCTTTTTTCAAGGGAACATTTCATATGAGACCTCCAGTGAAAACTCCCTACTCTCCATGGAATCTAAATTTTATGCTGTCTCGCATAATTCTTCCACCATTTGAACCAGCTTCATCTTGTGGAAAACCATATTTCTGGTAGCTATTACTTCTGCCTGCAGTGTGTCAGAACTTCAGGCTTTATCTGTCAGCCCTCCTTATTCGATTTTTCATGCTGACAGAGTATGCTTCTTTTTTGCCCAAAGTTTGTTCAGAAACTAATATCAACCAAGTCATTGAGTTACCAGTTTTCTTTTCTAATCATTCCAGTAATTTGGAGTATATGCTCAGATTCTGTTTGGATAGAACAAAAGATTTCAGGAAATCAGACCAACTATTTGTTTCATTCTTTGAAGCCAGAAAAGGTAGACCAGTGGCTAAAACAACTCTGTCTAAATGGTTATCTGATTGTACCACCTTTGTTTACTCAGCTGCTAATATGCCTTTACAATACAAGATTAAAGCTCACTCAGCCAGAGCAGTTTCTACATCCTCTGCATTTCAAGCCAAATTGCCCCTTGATAACATTTGTGCAGCAACCACTTGGTCTAAACCTCATACCTTTATCACGCATTACAAAGTTGACAAGGTCTCCAGGGACAGGGCTTCTTTTGCATCTACGGTTCTGAAGAATGTAATCCCGTGAGCCACCCGAGATTGATGGTGCTAGGGATGCTACCCGTCAGTAAAGAATGAACGGCGAGATTGAACAACTTCACATTAAGAAGTTATGTACTCACCATAACGTTCCATGTGCGTTGTTCATCTCGCCTTCATTTTTATGTCCCCCCCCCCCCCCCCTGGCTGATAGTTGACCTAGAGGTTGGTCTCATCCTGGTTGCTCAATGCTTCTTCCTCTCTATAGGAGGATATCTCATTTATATGGTTATAGTACACGCAGCAAACAAGATCTGAGGTAATTCACAGTGCATCATGGGATAGGGGCTTGGCCTTGAGCCCCTCGGGATAAGTCCTTTCTCACTAAGGGAGTGCCAGTTGATTCCATGGTGGTAGCGGCAGTCACCAAAAAGGAGATCTCAGAAACTTCTTCCTCTATCCAGCCTCCTAACAGAGACTCTAGGATCATGGATAGAGATGGGAAGCTCATGTACAGTTCAGCAACTTTTGCCATGCGTTCACTGAATTATCTCACACATTTTACAAGACTGCAAAGAGACCTCGTAAAAGAGCTTAGAGATGCTCTTCAGGGTACTGTAGCTGCAGGAGCTTCAGACAGTCGCCTCCCAGCTTGCTACCCTCAATTCCATAGTGAACTCGACCATGCGTCTCATTTTATATGCAGCTGCTGGAACGAGTAGGGCAGTAGGTACAGGAATTGCTCTTAGGAGGCACTCCTGGATGCGCTTGTGTTCCTTCGCGGAGCCCTTTAAGTCATCCTTTGTCAACACTCCTTTTGATGGCTCGTCCCTTTTCGGGCCCAAAGTTAAGGAAACTTTGACCAGGTGTGAGCAGGAAATTAAGACTCTGCCATCGGAGTTCATTTTTCCACCCTTACTAGGCCCTACCCCAAGGGTCAAAATGGAGGAAAGATGTGGTTCCGAAAAGCCCAAGGAGCCTTTCTTGGACACTTGGTGAACCCCACTCCAGGGGCAGAGGATGGGGAAATAATGGAGGATGCCACCCTGGCTGCCGAGGGGGTCTGCAAAACCAGGGCAGCAGAAACCAGTTCTTTGGGAAGCCCTACCAGCGCTTCTGAAAGGAGGCTCGACTGTCCTGCTCTGGAGGCAGTCTTGGATCTGTTATCTTTGTATCCAGACGCCTGGCTCAAAATAACAAATGACAACTGGGTACAAAGTATAGTTTGCAGAGGATATTTCATTCCCTTCGCCATTTCTCCTCCACTGACGACAAACATCTTAGACGTTCCAACCAGTTACAGGGAATAAGCAGCATTAGAGGTCCAAACGTTGCTAAGAAAGAGTCATCCAACCCGTCCCAGCAGACCAGACAGGATCCAGAACTTGCGCAAGATTCTTTTTAGTTCCAAAAAAAAACAGGGGACTGGAGACCTATTTTGGACCTCAGCATACTAAACAGATTTGTCAAGAAAGAGAAGTTCCGGATGGTCACGCTTCAGTCAATACTTCCCTTCTTAGGGAAAGACAATTGGATGTGCTCAATAGATCTACAGGATGCGTACTACCATATAAAAATGGCCAGACCATCCAGGGATCATCTGCGCTTCCGGCTGGGAGCCGATCATTACCAGTTTCGAGCACTGCAGCCCCCCGAGTGTTCACCAAATGTAGGACAGTGGTCATGGCTCACCTGAGGCGTTTAGGATTCCAGGTGTTTCCGTACTTAGTTGATTGGCTCCTCACCGCCACCACCAGGCATCAGCTAATACAAGCCAGGGATACCACTCTTACTCTTTGCAATCATCTGGGCATTACCATAAATTCAGAAAAATCTGTCTTGTCGCCATCACAACATATTGTTTTTATCGGAGCAGAATTGGACACCACCAACACCACTTTAAAACTTCCAGCAGAAAGAGTTTTACTACTTCGTCAGCAAGTCCAGAACATCATATCCAGAGACAAGGCTCCTGCATCAGAAGTGCTAAAGTTGTTAGGCATGATGGCAGCTGCAGTAATAGCGATACCATTGGGTTGCATACACATGCGGATTCTACAATGGCTGCTGTTCACTCGGTGGTCTTAACAAGAGCTCCCAATGTCTCCTCTCATAATTGTAACAAACGCATGCAAAAAGGATGTTCGGTGGTGGTTGACCTCTCTCCAAGTAACGATAGGTCGTCCTTTTATCCTACCCTCACCAGCGGCCACAGTGACCATGGATGCTTCTCTGATGGTGGGAGGTATTTCCAGGGAAGAGCAGCCCAAGCCACATGGACCAAACAAAAGACACATTTGCATATCAATGTCCTGGAGATGAGAGCGGTACTTTTGGCATTGCAGTACTTTAAGGACTCTCTCCCTCTGGGGACAATTGCAATTCAGACGGACAACATGTCAGTGGTCTGGTACTTGAATAAACAAGGAGGAACCAGGTCCTATCCCCTTTGTCACAAGGCCCTAAGAGTATGGCAGTGGGTTACAGCCACCCAGCGCTTTCTGATAGCAATGCACATCCTGGGGAAATCCAAGGTGATTGCCGACAAACTGAGCAGGGCAATTTTGTTGCCTCACGAGTGGACCCTCAAATAAGAGATAGCCGAGAGAATATTCCGCAGGTGGGGCCAGCCTTGCTGCGACATTTTTGATTCTCACATGAACACAAAATGCAGATGCTACTTTGCCCTGATTCCCCCTCTTTGAGATTCCCCAAGGGATGCACTCATACACGATTGGCCTCTTG
Source organism: Protopterus annectens (assembly GCF_019279795.1). Classification (NCBI taxonomy): domain Eukaryota; kingdom Metazoa; phylum Chordata; order Ceratodontiformes; family Protopteridae; genus Protopterus; species Protopterus annectens. The sequence goes on along the minus strand of NC_056747.1, from coordinate 695,821,278 downwards.
GTCTCTTCTATGCATTCCCACCAATTCCCTTGATACCTAAAGTATTACAGAAAGCAAAAGCCCTGGGAAGGACCATCATTCTAATAGCACCTCATTGGCCTCGTCAGATTTGGTTCCCCTTCCTTCGACTTCATCTGTTGAAAGAGCCTCGGATTCTGGACCCAGTTCCAGATCTTCTGACGCATTCGTTGGGGGCTCTTCATCCCTCCCTTCGGTCCCTAAAATTTACAGCTTGGCTGCTCCAACTCCCAACATAGCCAGGTTCCATAACCTCTCAAACGAAACACAGCATATTTTAATATCTTCTCCTAAATCCTGTACTAGGAAGTTGTACCTTAGCAAATGGAGGAGATTTTCTCTATATGGGCTTCTCAAAATAACATTGATCCCTACCAAGCCCCCATTTCCTCTATATTAGAATGTTTGACTATGCTTTTCAACAAAGGAACTGCAGCAGCTGCAGTTCGGGTACAGCTTGCCGCCATCTCTAATTTTCACCTTGACTTTGAAGGATTGAACATAATGTCACCCAAGCTATCCAAAGCCTTTCTCAAAGGGACCTTCCATCTCAGACCACCAGTGAAATCCCCTTATACCCCATGGAACCTAAATTTTATGCTTTCACACATTATTCTTCCACTTTTCGAGTCAGCTTCCTCATGTGATTTGAAATTTTTGTCTTGGGAGACTATCTTTTTAATAGCCATCAGATCTGCCCGTAGAGTATCAGAGCTACAGGCCTTGTCCATAAAAACCTCCATATTTAATTTTCCATACTGACAGTGTATCCCTGTGAACAAATCCTTCATTTTTACCTAAAGTTTGTACTGAAGCTAACCTTAACCAAGTCATAGATTTACCAGTGTTTTTCCCCAAACACACCAACTTAGAGTATATGCTGCACAAGCTTGATGTTCATAAATAGCTCAGATTTTACCTGGATAGAACCAAAGAGTTCAGAAAATCAGAACAACTTTTTGTTTCCTTTTCAGATTCTAGGAAAGGTATGCCAGTGGCAAAAACGACACTATCTAAATGGTTATCTGATTGCATCACCTTCACTTACTCAGCTGCCAATTTACCTTACAACACAAAATTAAGGCTCATTCTACCAGAGCAATGTCCACATCTTCTGCTTTCTCTGCTAGGCTTCCTATAGACAATATTTGTGCAGCAGCTACTTGGTAAAGACCTCATACCTTTATCACTCATTACAAAATGATACAACCTCCAGGGACAGGGCCTCATTTGGTTCTACTGTCCTGAAAAACATGCTCCCGTGAGCCACCAGAGAAAGATGGTGCTTGGGACGCGACCCATCTGTAAGAATGAACGGCGAGATAGAACAACTTCACATAAAGAAGTTATGTACTCACCATAACGTTCCATGTGAGTTGTTCATCTCGCCTTCATTCTTACTTCTCACCCTCCTTACCTCCTCCAGGGTTTTTCAAGGGCCGACAGACTAGTTTTATCATGATTGCTCAGTCTTTCTATGGGTTTTCCTTAAAAAAGTGATAGAATGGCACATGGTATTGTTAGACGCAGCAAACAAGATCTGAGGTAACTCAAGGTGCATCATGGGATAGGGACTTGGCCTTGAGCTGTCTGAAGACCTCGAGCTTTGTAGTAGGCCGACTCGAAGCCGAGGATCGGGTCCGAACCCATCTGTAAGAATAAAGGCGAGATGAACAACTTACATGGAACGTTATGGTGAGTACATAACTTCTTTTTATCCCCAAATGTGAGTTTTACAAAAAAATGTTGAATTCTTGAAGTCCTATTAGTTGTGAAGATATACCCTTAAAGAAGAAAGCATCAGGGTACTCTTCTAGATCAGTGAATACTTCAACATAACACTTGTTTACTTTGTGAAGAATATTTGTCTGCATTCGTGTAAGATTTTGTAGGTTTTTTCTTCTTTTGTTACTTGTATGTATTATTGACAGTTGTTTACTTTACCCTTATTTTTCTATTTTACAGATTTCAGAAGTATAGGGGGTTGAAGAGCTTTAGGACCTCCCCCTGGGATCCAAAGGAAAACCTCCCCAGGGATTATGCCCGGATTTTTCAATTCCAGAACTTCTCTAGAACTCGGAAGCGCATTTTCAAAGAGATTGAACTGGAAGATACTGAAGGAGCAATGGTACAGAACTGTCAGCTACTTTCAAGCACTGTAGCATTGAACATTAACACGTGCATATGTTTTATATTGTTTGCATTGGATTGCATTTGAAGCTGAAGTTTTCCAGTAGGCATATTATGATAATTTCTGTTCTAGCATCATTGATTAGCAAAATTGCATAGGCATTTTTGCATTTAGATTACAGTGCTGATGATCTCAACAGAATGCTTGTCTTCTAGTCATGGTAGCTGATGGCTACAATTATAAGGCTGTCTACAGTGAGCAAGTTTTGGGAGTTTATTGACATTTGATTACCAGGAAACTCTGACTGGGTGGAAGCCCATTTTTTAGCAGAGGCACAGGGAGAAAAGCACCAAATTATTACAAAACAATTTAAGAACAATAATTTTACAGTCTTCAAAAATAAAATAAAAACATTTGCAGTTTAATTATATAACAAATTAGTGATAATATAAAAGTTAAAAATCAATCATTTAATATTTATAGAAATTTTTGACAGTTTGTAGAGAAATTAAAGGTAAGTTAGTCTAACACAAACAGGAATTCCAATATGATGTGGGGGAAAAACAGTATATTTAAAGAGAAAGGGAAGAGAATTTGATAGAATTAAGTAAACGAAGAATGGAGAATAAGGAGGTAAAAGAAATGAAAAGGTACTTGGTCACATTTAGGAATATAGTCCATCCTAGTTTTGAGCAAGAACAGAGCCAGTGATTGTAGCTAGAAAGTCTTTCAGAGTGGTTTTGAAAGATTGGAGGGAGGGTATTTACCTGGTGGATACACCTAAGGAGTTCCTGGCATTAGCAACCTTTAACGAGTACAGATAATACCCAGCAGATTTGCTAAGTTTGTAGACGGGAGTTTTTGGTCACTGAATTGCATGACAGACTGGGAACAGTTGTGCAGAATGTCTTTTAGTGCTGGACAGGCAAATGGTTGCTGGATAATTTTATAAGTGGTAAGAGGCTTTGTATATGTTAGTTGATGGGTCAGTTCTAACCAGTTTAGGCTTTTTAGTGCTGTACAGTGGTAGGTTATGAATGGGGTATTTGTGCAAGTTTAGCAACTTTGTTATAGCATTCTTCAAGTTTTAATTTTTGTGAATCCTGGGGAATAGTAAGGATGGGAGTGCCATAAAGGTGTGTGGGGAGGAGATAAGTAGTGGCAGTGACAGGTGTAGATGTCCTTCTATTCCAGTGTTGCAGTATTCTCCATGTGGGTTTACCTTTCTTCCTCTCCAGTTCGTCCAGTCAGGATTCCAAAGATTTTCAGTCCCTGTAGGTGCGTCGGACGTCTGACTTGGCAGCAAGAACATGGGCCATAAAAGTGACGCCTGTACTGTGCTGGTGCCCTCAGAACTTTTCAGCTGCTAGTTGTACACCAGGTGTTTCTGCTTTTTGTGATGTCTGATCAAGAAAATTTCAGTTAAGTAACCCTTTGGGAATCCTTTCAGTCCTACTGTTTTATATAGTCTGTTCATGTCATCCGGAAGGGGCAAGTATAAGTGTGGTCGGCAGATTTCCCATAAAGACACCCACGATCAGCGTCTTTTTTTGTTTAGGTAAGGAACACGACCACGAGATCTGCACTATTTATCAGTCATTCGTCCCTAAGACCTTACATCGCTGTTTACAAGCTTTACACTTGTACTTAGAAAACCAGGGGTTAAAACAACGTTTAGGGATGGAGGCCGCGTCCGATGCCCTGTCTGAACCACCTAAGAAGAGGGCCAAGACCTTGCGGCCTACTTCTTCAGCTGCGCCTCTGCCGGCCATTCCTCAGCCTGTGGCTGACATCGACCTGACAGAGGATTCGGCTTCCGCCGGTCTGGATAAAGCGGATACCTCTGAGGAAGCCACACAATCTTGAGCAGATGGCACGTCTGTAGAGGCTATACTGCCGCCATCTCTATGTCTGACTCGAGGCCTTCGCCCAGCCGGACACCTGCTAGGCCTCTTAAGAAAAAACAAAACATTTATCTGCTGCTTCTGAAAGCATGCCCAATTGGCAGGCCTTCCGCCAGAGTTTATTCAATGCCTTTATATCCCTTAGGCTGACTACTATAGGCACCCCTAGCACTGCTCCTCCCCTCCTAAGACCTAGACCTATAATTCCTGAAAGGAGGGTAGAGCAACTGGAAGAGGAGGAACTGTCTGATTCCTCAGAGGATTACCTCTCCTACTCCTTTCAAATCTATTCCCCCCTAGGATATGGATCTCCAGAAGAGGGCTGTATTGAGCCCGACTCCCCAGTGGAGGATTTAACTTTTGGGGAAGCAGTCAACAAGATGAAAGATCACTTTAAGTGGGAAGCCTCAAGTATGACTGAAGTGCAGAAGAGGTTTTATGACCTGATACAGAGACTCCTCCAGTCTTTCTGCTATCCCTCCTATTCAGCCGTCCTTCCTGGATGCCTTTTCCTCTGCTTACATCAACCCTGACTCCGAACCACCAGCCCCACGCAGGGCAGATAGACTTTAAAATTCCCTGAGACAGAGAAATTTCTGATTAAGTGGCCTCCGGCTGACCTAGTCACTATCTCCATTTCTACTGATAGGGCTTCCAAGCTGCTCCCTACTACAACCATTCTCCCAGCTGACAAGGACAGCAAGACAATGGAAAGGTTGGGGAAGAAAATATGCACTTCTGCCACCTTGTCATTCAGGGCCACTAACTACCAAACTCACATGACCAAGTATTCCTTAGCACTGCTGGACAAAGCCACTAAATAATTGGCTGACATTCCAGACTGTGCAGCAAAGCTTCCTTGACCTCCCTGATAGCTGTCACCTCTCAGGTGAATAGATGCTCTTTAAGTTGCAGTTGTGATGCAGCTGAAGCCTCAGGTAGGTCAGCTGTATCAGCTTCTGCGTTAAGAAGATACTCTTGGCTATGCCTTCAGCCCCTCCCTAACGATTTCGGGGCCAAACTTATTGATGTTCCTTTGAGTGACTCTGCCCTGTTTGGTGGAAAAGTGGTCGACTTCTAAGTCGCTGCAACAAAAAGGCAAAGAATTGCAGGACCTAAAACACCTGATAGTCTCGCCCATCCCTAAGTTCTATAGGAACTACGCGGCCAAGACTCAGTTCATTAGGAAATCCTGTAGGCCTACGGCTCCCTCCAGGTCCAGGAGACCCCCTAAAAGACAGCCCCCTCCAGCTAGAGCTTCTCCTTCCTCCTGCCAAAGGCCTCCCTTTTCAGATAGGGCAGGTAGTATGTGACTACCTGCCAGTCTCTCTCCCCACTCCTCCCACATCTCTTCCCCTATATGCCCGTCTCTCTCACGGTCTCCTTGTGTGGTCACTCATTTCCTTAGACAAATGGGTTCTGTCCATCATACAGAACGGTTACTTTGTGTCCTGGATCCCCCCCCCCCCCAAAGACTGGGCATGCCTCAGCCACCCACCAGTCAGCTACCCCTCCTACGACAGGTACTGCAAACCTTGCTAATAAAAGGCACTGTAGAACCAGTGCCTACAGAATCAAAAAAAAAAAAAAAAGATTCTACTCCAGAATCTTTCTGGTCCCCAGAAAGGACAGACCATGGATGCCTATACTAGACCTCTCTGTCGTCTCAACCCCTTCTTAAAAGTTCCTACCTTCAGGATGCGCACTCTTCCTACCCTCTTTCCCTCCTCCTACCTTAAGGTTTCATGGCAACCCTAGGCATAAAGAATGCCTACCTTCACATACCAGTAAAGCCCACCTTTAGGAAATACCTCAGATTTCTGGCAGGCTCGTCCCATTTTCAGTTCTGTGCCTTGCCGTTTGGGCTTTCCACACCTCCCAGGGTATTCACAAAATGTCTGGCTCCAGTCGTCGCTTACTGCAGGACAAAGGGCATCCAAATATTCCCCTACCTAGACGACTTTCTAATTTAGGCAGACTATCAGAAGACTTTTCTTCACACCCAGGGCCTCCTGCTCCTCTTGCAGTCTCTAGGATTTCTAATAAACTTCCCAAAATCTCACCTGGAGCCCGCACAGGACATTGTCTTCCTGGGTTGCAGAATCCGGACAAACCACCATCAGAGAAGGTGGTGTCCCTGACACACCACCTGCTTGGTGACCTTCAAGCATCAGAAGTGACAGCAAGGCAATTTCTCAGACTTCTGGGTTACATGGCAGCCACCATACCCATGTTGCCCTTAGCAAGACTGCACATGAGGAAACCGCAATGGTATCTTCAGTCTTTGTGGACTCTGCACTCTGATTCTCTAGAGTTCAGGGTTCCCCTCCTTCCTTGCTTGAAACAGGTTGGTGATATTCTCACTTGTATATCGGTTGCTTGCTGAACTTAAGAAAACTGAACCATCACAACTTTTATTTACCTAACTTCTGGACTTTTGATTAATATTGTAATGTGTTTGTTTTTCACCATCCATAAGCATCATAGCTATTGTTTTATTTATTTATTTTTTATAATTGTTGTTCTCATATGTTTATTCAACACTTAGTGTTTTTTGTTTTAGAAAACTGCTCTTCCAGGTAGGTCTGAAGAAGCTCTCTGGGTGAAAGCATATACTCAGGGATACAAAAAGCCTCGAGACACAATGTTTTTTTCCCACCTCGTTATCTGCTCTAAAACATGTTTATTTCTTGCTCCTTAAACGCCTTTAGATATTTTCTTTACTTTTATTGATGAATGTTATAGGCAAGTATTTGAATAATATTTGAAAAGTTACGTCAAGAAAGAACAATGTTTAAACCGTTTTGGTTTTTCCTCTACGCTCTACGTTCTAACCCACATGCTCTCACCACTCCATTTGTCCCACCCTACCGTACCACCTACAAGTACTTTTTCTTACACGATCCCCAACACATTAGTTCAGCTTTCTTTTTATACAGATTTTTCGCCCTGCCAAGCCATTTCATCCCAGTTCCACTTACCTCTACTCGAAACACTCCCCCCCCCTGTACTTTTCTTAACTATGAAGTTACTTGTCCAAAAAGTTTGCTCATTTCTAATTCATTTAATAACAAATCCACCAGCACATTGCCTGTCCTCTGTTTGCACACTAACTTCAGTTTTGTCACAGCAGATTAATTTCACTGGTAGTCCCGCAGAATGCTTTTGTTGGGCTCCACCCCGGCAGTTTCTTGCTGAACTGTACATATATGATTTAACTGTTAACCCAGGATCGCATTCCCTGTCTTAGATTTTTTTTTTAAATAAAGGAGTTACTAGTTAATCATAGCTGCACCCGCAGCATACATCCCCCCACTGCTTCCACCCTGCACTCCACAGCTAATCACGGCTCTTTGTGCCTCCCTAGCGCCACCCCCCACTCAGTTAATATTAGACTGGAATTGACACCCCCCCCCCCCCCCAGACATGCCCCCATAATTTTTCATCACTCACATCACTCCCCCCTATCTACTGATTGGTCATCAGCCTACAACCTTTGGTTTTCCCCATACCTCCCACTGGCATTTCCACACCCCCTACCCTGCCATACGTCAGCTCCATTTGTTGCCCTGCCCTATATACACACTCCCGTGAGCCGATTGGCTGTGAGGCTCAATTACTCATCACATGCCCACACCCTTCGTCTCACGTCAGCACACACTCATCATCCAGACCCTTCCCCGTGACCATTGGACAGCATTTCTCAAATTCGAATCCACCATCCATTCACAGTAGTTCCCTCCTAATTCTCTCCATTCACACACACACGCACACATCCACAGACTGCACGCCCACCCGCACCAGCTTTGGAATACCACTATTCTAATCCATTCCAGTTACTTTTAGAAAAGTTATATTACAAAACACAAGTTAGTTCTCTGCAAAATGGAAGCAACCAAAAGAAGTTGCAAATTTTTTTTTTTTTACTGTTGCACCAACACACAAAAATGATTATATATAAACCCACGCAAATGTACAAATGATTATTTAAGTCTTTTTTTCTGTGTGCTCACCTACTATTTTGTCAAAAGAATTTTACAAGCTTCGATACGACATATTTTTTCTGGAAAAGCATTTTATTTGTGTTTATTTTTATTTTAGACTTTATTTTCAAAAAGTAAAAAAATGTTGAGTTCGGAACTACGTTTTCACAAGGCTAACATTATTGGAACTTGTTTTCCAATAATTTTTCTGTTTTTTCCCCTGCTTGAAACAGGAATTGCGATGGTGGGTGGCTCAGGTGGCCAAGTACCCAGGCTTTCCTCTACAAGCACCCACACCAGCCCCAGACTATGCATACAGATGCTTCAGATCTGGGATGGGGAGCAACTCTAGGACAAAGAAATGTACAAGGTTTGTGGACATGCAGACTAACTAGACCACATAAACATCAGAGAAATTAGAGCAGTCCTCCTCCTAACCCTATCTGGAGCAAGGCCCTCTCAAGTTATTCACAGACAGTACTACAGTCCTGTGATATCGCAACAAACAGTAGGGACGAAACTATACCTCCTATGCAGACTAGCTGTGCAGGTGTGGGAACTGGCCATCTCATAGGTAGTTACCCTACCGGCAGCCTACATACCCTCCCTGCACAACTCCCAGGCAGATTACCTAAGCAGGACCATCTCAAACAACCACAAATGGATGCTTCACAGAGATGTTTTCCTGGATCTGGTCCACAGGTGGGGTATACCTCAAATAGACCTGTTCACCTCCTCCATAAACAGGCAACTTCCTGGTTACTGCACCAGGACACCCGACCCCAAGGCACTGGCAACAGATGCCTTGTCAGTGTCCTGGAAGGGGAAATTTCTGTATGCCCCCCCCCCCCCCCTCCGCTTGATTCTAAAGGTGCTGCTGAAAATTCGTCCGGACTCGCCAAAAATCTTGCTGGTGACTCCCTACTGGTCAAGACAGCACTGATTTCCCCATCTCTTTCATTTCTTCCAAGGGAAATCACCACAAGTTACCCCCCTCAGTAGACATGCTCACACAGAACAAGGGAACTCTGATACACCCACAGTGGCAATCCCTGCACCTCACCCTGTGGCTGATAGGATTCTGATCCCCTTCAGACAACTGTGCAACTAGGACGTGCTCAGTGTCCTGCAGGAGGCCAGGCGACGTAACACAAGAAAATTCTATGTCTTGAAGTGGAAAAGATTTTCTATTTGGTGTCACAAAAGACAGTTGGACCCACTGGAAAGCGACATTCCTCTTATCCTGTCTTAACTGTGTGAACTACTGCAGACAGGACTGGCCTACTCATCTTTAAAAGCACATTTGTCTGCAATATCTGCCTATCTACCTCTGGATCCACCCCTTGCATCCAGACTTCCTGCTAAACTTTTCCGCAAAGAGGTGCTACATTTGAGACCACCCAGGAAACCGTCCCCTCCTCCCTGGGACCTTAACTATGTATTAGAAAAACTCACCTTAGCCCCCTTTGAGCCAGCAGACAAAGCCCCCATAAATTTTTTTGCATGGAAAACTGTTTTATTGGTAGCTCCGACCTCAGCCAGAAGGGTGTCAGAGCTGCAAGCTCTTTTGGCTACACCACCCTTTTTAGTCTTCCACCTTGACAGAATGACTCTCAGGACTAACCTGTCATTCATACCCAAAGTAGTGAATGACCTATCTTTGAGCCAGGCAATTCACCTGCCTACCTTTTTCCCCGACCTGCAGGGGGATAGTGAGAGAGTACTTCATTCCCTAGATGTCCACTGACAACTTAGATTTTTAACTACATAAAACCAAGCCCATTAGGAAATCAGACCAACTGTTTGTATATTTCCACCCCAGGGCACTGGAGAAAGCAGTGACCAAACAGACCATTTTGGCCTGGATCTCCAGGGCCATTTCTTTCTGCTACCTACACCATGGGAAGACCTTGCAGGGCAATGTCAAAACCTACTCCACCGCAGCAATGGCCTCTTCTGGAGCCTTCTTTAAAGGGCTAGACACCAACACCATACTTGAGACCGCTACTTGGTCCTCTGTGCACACCTTCACCAAGCACTACAAGCTGGACCACATCTGCAGAGCCAGGGCATGGTTTGCAGTGCTATCCTTCATGGATTCCTGGAAACCTCTTCTAGGCCACCACCCAATCCTCAGTGAGCTTTGGCACTCGCCCACATGTAGAATACTGCAACATTGGAATAGAAGGACATAGAAAAGTTGTGTAAAATCTTAGCATAACCATAGATGTCCTTATTTCCATGTTACAGTATTCCTTTCCTCTCCTGTCAGATTGCACTTGTTCTCCTGGGTGACACTGGATAGGCTATGCCCTTGTAGGACTGGCTCCAACTGGGACTTATGTTCTGAGGGCAGGTGCGTACAGACGTCACTTTTCTGGCCCACATTCTTGCTGCCACGGCAGACGTCCAGCGCCCCTAGAGGGACTGAAAATCTTTGTAATCCTGACCTGATGAACTGGAGAGGAAGAAGGGTAAACCCCATGTAGAATACTGCAACATGGAAGAGAAGGACATCTATGGTTACGGTAAGATTTTACACAACTTTCCTTTCTTGCAGAAAGCCCTCAGGTTACGAAGCAAAATGAACCCTCATTGCTTCCTTTTGGCCTCGACAAACCTGGTTCACCTTTCTTTGGTCTCATCTAGTTTGCCCTCCGATGAAGTTGGATCAGAGTCCAGATCTACTTTCTCATCCTTCGGGGCATCCACATCCCAACATTCAGCCCCTGAAATTAACCACATGGTTACTGCACTTCCGATGATGGTTAGATCTCCCAGGTTGTCTTTTGCAGTCCGAGAAATTTTGATTTCATGAAATAGGGCTTCCAGTCGCAAGATTTACAAAAGTAAGTGGAAAAGATTCTCCTTTTGGGCAGAACACAACCAGATAGATCCTTTTACAGCCCCAGATTCAGTAGTACTGGACTTTCTGGCTTCCCTTTTCAAGGATATTGCTAGTTATTTTACAGTCAAGGTTCAGCTTGCTGTCATTTCTGACTTCCACTTGGTTTTGACTCAAAAGTATTTAGCCTCTTCAGAGTTATGCAAGGCCTTTCTTAGGGGCACCTTTCTGCTACGGCCTCCAGTCAAGGACCCTATGCCTCGCTTAGAATCTTGCTATGATTCTGCAAGCTTTATTCCATCTCCAGTTTGAACCCTCGGCCTCTCCCAGAAAACTCTTTGCCTAGTGGTGATTACCTCAGCCAGGAGAGTGTCTGAGCCCCAGGCTCTTTCCACAAAATTTTCATATTTAATTTTTCATAAAGACGAGTTATCCTACGTACGAATCCCTCATTTTTACCCAAGGTGGCTAAAGAGACCAACATTAACCAGTCAGTTAATCTCCCAGTATTCTTTCCTCCATATCAGAACAAAGGGGAGTACACCTAACACATGCTTGATGTGCATAGACAACTTCATTTTAACATCCATAGAACTAAACCCTTCAGGAAGTGCGATCAGCTGTTTGTTTCTTTTTCAAATGCTAAAAAATGTAAAGCAATAGCCAAAATTACTTTGACCAGATGGTTGAAAGATTGTATTACGTTTATTTACTCTTCTAAAGGTATCACCTTACTAGGTCCAGTAAGAGTACACACTACAAAGTCCATGGGTATGTCTCAAGCCTTTTGTTCTAGAGTTTCTATTGAGGACATTTGTGCTGCTGCTATTTGGTCAAACCCCCATACTTTTATCACTCATTAACGTTATGTTCTTACCATAACATTCCATCTGTGTTGTCCAACTTCATTCTATTAACCTTCCTGCCCCCTTCCCCCTATCCAAACGTTTGTTCGGAAGGCCTGGTAGAAGTTACCAGAAATTTTATTCCTTCGGTTGAGTTCCTGATGTTCTGTTAGTTTGAGATCTGTTTGTATTTTGATGATCTTACCTTGTTTTATAGTTAGTTTTAGGGACACTATGTTCTTGTTGGCAAACTCGATCTGAGGTAATGTGGGGAGCGTGGCATTATGGGTAGGTAGGAGTAGCTCAGATTTGGAGTCTCTAGCTGGAAGAAGGCAGCTGGTCTGTTCCGAGCATCGGAACTGAATTCCCACAAGTTAATGGAATGAAGTTGGACAACAGGGATTTAACATTATGGTAAGAACATAACTTTTTTCAGACCTTTAGGGGAGGGGTCTTACCTTAACCTGATAGGGACCCCTCATTACCATGCTCAAACCAATGTGCATACCAAGCACGATTTTAATGATGTCTTGACAAAAAAACTGTTGTAGACAGTTCTGTTCCATCTCTTTGTGCTAATCATCTTATTGGTGTGCTAAATTTGGGAAAGAGACCAGCTTTACTCTGTGGATATCCAGCTGGATGAATATATGCCCTGTTGAATATGCAGTAATGATCTTGTATTCAAACAGCTACTTTGGAGTGTGTTCACATGTGTGCTTTTTCATTAGATTTTGACATTTTGTTATTTAATGATACATCAAAGTCACTGACTTTATTACAGTTTCCTTTAGGCTGAAATTGCCATCTTGAGGACTGCCTTATGCTGTACTTTTCTCACTGTTCATGTGGTTCCTGTAGTGCTTTTTTGTGCCCATAAATTTATAGGATGCACTATGTTATGAGGTGCCCCCTCCCCATTTAGATATGCCAATGCTTTGAATCATTGACTACTTAGTATGCCTTTGCATTGTGCTAACTTTAAAAGTAGATGTAAAAAATAATGTACATATAAAATGTTATAAAATAGATAACACTAGGGTTTTTATGTTTTGTGTGTTTTACAGACCTTCCCTTGTGCCATTTTTTTAAGTTGTAGTAGTAGGGGCAGGAGATCTGCTAATTAATTTGAACAGCAGTTTCCACCTCAGAGATGGTAAGGTATATGAAAGTTGTTTTATTACTGACTGTCCTTAATTTTCTGCAAGTATGTGGACAAGAGCAATACTTCATAAGTATACTACTAATCAATCATTTTAACCAGGATTTATGTAGCTTTGCATTGTAATTCATCTCTGTTCTCCATACTGATTTCTTCAGCAAATTACTTTGAAAAGTTTCACTTCCCCTCTTGGTGTGCATTTTCACAAAATTTCATTGGTTCAGCAAGATGCAGCTTCAGGGTATAAAATTGTGGGCATTGACATGCAGTGTGCAGACTAAAAGTGGTGCATCTTTTAGTTTATGTAGGCTGATACAGATGACTTACTGAAACAAGATTTAAACAAGAGAAAAGGTTAGCCATTGTTGATCTTCAGCAGGGAAACGTATAGCTGAAAAAACTTGCACGGTACAGAAAAGTGCTTGTGTGTTGCATTCCATCCAGGTGATACTGTAGGAAGAATGTGAAGGTGGGGAAGTCCCTGTAATTGGATAGATGTGCACTACCTTTTACTACAAAAAAATTAACAGACACGTAGGAATAGTAGAGCTGCTGCTTTTACTGTACACTTCAAAAGTGTGTTTACCTAAAACATCCAAGAGGCTGCCATGTAAACAGCTCTATACTTTCCAAAACATTACAAGCTTCATGTTTACTTTAGAGGTATTTGCTATGGCTGTTTTAAATCTATGGTAGCTGTCATTCTTCCTGGATGGCCTTAGTTAATACTTTGGATTGGCCCAAAATGCTGTGCTCCACCAATGAGAGGATTATGGGTGCTCCAACATTGAATAGCACATGTGTGAGGCATTCCCCATAACAGAGTAGTGAGAGTGAATTTGTTATGGAAGGTTATACCGTTATGTTGACCTTAAGTAGGAATATTTAGTTAAATTTATGTATTTTTTTTTAAGTGGGAGTATTAACATATATGTAGATGTTGTTAAATTGTTTAATTGCTTGCTAATTCATGTATAAAGGCCAAAGGCCATTCAGAGTGCAGATTCCTCATTGAATGTATATACCCTGGGACCCCACCAGGTTTCGAGTTGTTTTTTTTTAAATGTCTGCAAAGGAGATGAATGTCGAATATGTAAAGTAACCCTGTTGCAAAGTTATTTGCTTTTAGGACTGTCCTTAACCCCTCAGTTTTGTAAGTAAAATGTTTGCTCTTAGGACTGTCCTTAACCCCTCAGTTTTGTAAATAAAATATTCATCTCTGGTTAATATACTTGTATTCAGCAATTCAGTATTTAGTAGAAATCGATATTCTTCACTCCAGAATCCCTTGTAGACTAAGCAGAGTTAGCCTATCAGATATCTGTAACTGATAGAAAAGAGGCCTAGGCTTTCCAGTCTAGAAAATGATTTATCTCTACAAGTAATGATACGCCTTGTAAATTTTCATTTAATACATCGAATACCTTATAAAACCATGAGGTCATCTTTTTTGCAGGAGCAAAGCAACATGTACTCGATGACAGTTCAAATATACGTTACGAACAACCACAAAAGACAATTGTCATTTCTTGTAAAGTTTGTAAGCCCATTACTTTTAATACCTTAGCTTTAATTTTTAAGATATTAGCCCTGTACTTGCAATTACTACATATAATACCTAAATCCTTATTTTCTGCCAACTTCTGTAACTCGTGGTGACTTAAATTTATTTGCTATTCAACCATTTCTTTCCTGAAATGCAAAGCAGCATATTTATTCTTAAGTTTTAGTCCTGTTAAGTCTAACCATTCAGTCACCAAATACATGTAAGTATTGCAGTGGTCAGTATTCTCTGTTGCTATAATAACACAACCTAATTTAGTATCATCTGCATACTTGTCCATCCAAACATTAGATGTCTTAGGAATAAACTAAAGTATCAGGTTGAATAATACTGGACCTAGAATTCAGTTGTCCGCTTTGTTCACTTCTAGACAGCTAGATGTGAAATTTCCTATCCTTACTCTGTGCAGTCTACCACAAAGCCAGCTAGCCACCCAGCAAACAATGTATGGATTGTGTGAGCATGACATCAGTGATAGCAAAATGAGGGACACTGTCAAAAGCCTTGGACAAATACAGATAGACCACAACTACAGACATGCTCGTATCCAAGTTTATGACCCAGTCACAAATGCCTTAATGAACATAAAATATTTTTGTGAAACCATGTTGAATGGGTTCCATTAAACATCCTTGAGAGACTTGATTAAGAAAGGAAAGTATACACCCATGAAAACTCTTCCCCCACCAGTGAAGTAAGACTGATAACTCTATAATTGCTTATATTGTCCTTTGGGCCCCCATTATGAATTGGAATTATGTCCACAAGTTTCCAGCTAGCAGGAACAGTATCATAATGTAATAAGTCATTAAAAAAATCTAGTGATAGCAAATATATGTGTGTGTGTAAATACAGATATATATATTATACGCCAAAACTGGTGCTCGAACCAAATGCCAAGTGCACAGTGTCCCTTTAGAAGAAAACTCCAACAAAAAACATTTCAAATCCATAACAGTCTTTGTTGAGCATATATTTCCCAGTAGTAAGATAAAATCCAACTGCTGATGCAAGTGCAGAAGTCACTGTAAACAATCCACAGTAGAACGGCTGTTAGTAACTTCCTGGTTGCACAACAGTTTCTCCCACTGGCATCATCAGTGCAATCCACTGGGAAATATAACCTTAATAAAGACCTTTATCAATCCAAAGTGCTGTTTTGTTGTTGGAGTTCTCTCTCATTTTTGTGGATGTATGTGTGTGTAAGTGTATACATGATAAAACTCAAAGCTTACAAATGGTCATGTAATAGATCCAAAAATATAAATGAAATGACAAAACGGAAATAAAATACACACTTTTCTGAAGAAGTTCTATGTGAATGAAAGTGCATACCGGTTATTTTTTGTTTTATTAAAAGTGTGTATTTTATTGCCGTTTTGTCATTTCATTTATATAAGTGTATACGTGTGTGTGTATTTACAGTGGATATATAAAGTGCATACACCCCTGTTAAAATGCCAGTTTGTGTGCTATAAAAACATGAAACCGCAATAAATCATTTCAAAAAACTTTTCCCACCTTTAATGTGACCTATAACCTGTATAATTCAGTTGCAAAACAAACAAATCTGTTGGGAAAATTATTTGTGTCTTTCGGCTTTTCCCGGTTAGGGGTCGCCACAGTGGAACTCCGGTCCGCTAATGATTGGCAGTTGATGTTTACGTACCGACTTGTCAGGCTTGATGCACAACCTTCAACGAAATAAATTAAAAACGTACAATAAGGTGCTTCCGTAAGTGTGCACACACTTAAACTAATACTTTGTTGAAGCACTTTTTGATTTAAATACAGCATTCAGTCTCCTTGGGCTTATCAGCATGGCATATCTTGACTTTGGCAATATTTGCCCACTCTTCCTTGCAAAAGCATCTCTTGTGCATAGCCCTCTTCAGGTCACCCTACAGATTTTCTATTGGATTTAGGTCTGGGCTTTGCCTGGGCCATTCCAGAACTTTAATTTTCTTCTGGTGAAGCCATTCTTTTGTTGATTTGGACGTATGCTTGGGGTCATTATTGTGTTGAAAGGTGAAATTCCTCTTCATCTTCAGCTTCCTAGCAGACACCTGAAGGTTTTGAGCCAAAATTGATGGGTATTTGGAACTGTTGATAATTCCAGCCACCGTGACTAAAGCCGCCGTTCCAGCTGACGAATATCTACCCCAAAGCATGGTTGTGCCACCACCATGCTTCATGTGCCCACTTATCTTTTGGAATTGTGGCCAAAAAGTTCAACCTTGGTCTTATCAGACCATAACACATTTTCCCACATGGTTTTAGGAGACTTGATGTATTGTTTTGCAAATTTTAGCTGGTCCTGGATGTTTTTCTCTGTAGGAAAAGGCTTCCGTCTTGCAACGCTACCCCATAGTCCAGACACATGGAGAACATGGGAGATTGTTGGTCACATGTACACAACCAGTACTTGCCAGAAATTCCTGCAACTCCTTCAGTGTTGCTGTAGGTCTCTTGGCAGCCTCCCTGACCAGTTTTCATCTTGTCTTTTCATAAATTTTGGAGGGACGTCCAGTTCTTTGCAGTGCCACTGTTGTCCCACATTTTCTCCACTTTTTGATGACTGTCTTCACTGTGTTCCATGGTATATCCAATGCTGTGGATTTTTTTTGTACCCTTCTCCTGACTGGTACCTTTCAACAATGAGGTCTCTTTGTTGTTTTGTAAGTTCTCTGCGACCCATGGCTTTTACTGTAGCAGGCAACTGAGTAAATGTCAGGAAAATCCTACTAGGACAACTGAACTTTATTTAGGGTTAGTCAGAGTCTCTTTATTTGATGGCAGGTGTGTACCCAAGAAGATTGAATGCTGTGATTAAATCAAAAGGTGCTTCAACAAATAATTAGCTTAAGGGTGTGCACACTTATGCAAGCAGCTTATTGTACTTTTTTTATTTTTTGTATTTTTTTTATATATATGGTTCCCCTTCACAAGATCGAATGGATGGGAAGCTTGAAATTCATAATCTCGCAACCAGAATCATGAACTTCCATTCACTCAAAATTGTGAATGAGAGCCTTAGGTTTAAAAAACTAAAAAGTTAACTTGCCTTATTTCAGGGGGCCAAGTCCCCCTGTACCCTAGCAGTTTAAATGTGAATGTTCCATGACCCCATTATAGCAGAAAAATGGAAAATCTTTTGTTTTGCGTTTACGTGCATAGCGCGGAATGGGAGATTTCCCTTTCCTTCACTATAGTGCGATCTTGGAGTAGGTAGGGGGTGTGTGGGGGTGCATGGGGGCCCTGCGAAAACATTTGAAAGGTGTTAATTTTTTTTTGTCCCTTTCATATGTTCGAGTTTCTCCAAATTCGAGATTCTGGTTTTTGAGTTTGACTTTCGAGTTTAGAGAAATTTGCTCATATGAAGGGGAACTATATATATATATATATATATATATATATATATATATATATATATATATATATATATATACACACACACACACACACACACACACACACACACACACACACGTGTATGTATAGGTCTACTTTAATCAGTCAAAATTACACTTATTTGAAATTCATAATCCCAAGATGACTTCTTCAAAAGACTGATTTTACTTCTTAACCTCTGGCCATAGAAATTGTATGTAGGGTGAACAGCCAGTTGGCCACCAGGACAGCATAATACAATGGAACATATTTGCGTCCCCTGCACACCTCCTAACTAAATATATCAACTCCGAGATCGCACTAAACTTTGGAAAAAGGGCAAAGGTCTCCATGGTGGCCAAGGGCTACTAACTAGCAAAAAGTAAATTTGAAGATGATTTAATCTCTGAGGCATTTAACCTTCTGGCAACTAAATTATAGGCCCCTTTTAAGTCATTTCTGTTGAACAACTTTCAGTGCCTAGATTTGTTCCTCTCTTTTTTTCTCAGAAGTTTAATATGACCAGTATTCGATCACAGAAGTGTAGTCCTCAGTAAACTCTTATTTTTTTCTTGCGTCCAGACAAAAGAACCTCACAAATTTTTTCAAAGTCCTGCCATGTATTCACAATGTTGTTTACTTCAGAGGAATTCAAGCCCATTGAATTTATTTGATTAATAATAATCAAGTTGAACAGCTTAGTCTTATCAAAAATACTATCTTGTTGATTCATATGAAATGTTTTACTTTATTATATTAAATTCAAAAGCTAAGTGATCTGAATTGCCTAATGGGCACAAGTTGGTTAATCTCAGAAATTTTATCTGGAGTATTTGTTTATATATACTGTTTCATCTGTCTATTACTACCACTAATTTATTTGCCCTTTTATACATAGAACTAGCAAGATGCATTTCTTTGCTTCATACTTAATGAAGATTTTTTTTAATATAATTCGGTTCACTTTTCTTTGTAGTAAATTAGTTAGGAGGTCTTTGGACTGGCCAGCTGACTATGCAGTCATAAACTGGTTTATGTTTTAAAAAAAGTTAATTTACAACGAAGTCCAGAAAGTCATTGCTTTACACAAAAATAATCTTTATCTCTGACAGATGGTACTGTTGTGACTTATTAATGATGATCATCGTAAGGAATTGCCTATGTCACTGTTTCAGTATTCTTTACTGTGGAGATCTCCCGGCTAGGGCAGCCCGACATTCAGCCAGTATACCAAAGCTTTATGATCTTGTATGCACCGTGCATCACACACACACTTCATATAGAGGATGTAGGGCATAAAAGTGACGTATGGACGTAGTTACCTAGAACTTCTTTGCAGTCGGTCCAAAATCCATTATCTCTTATTGGTCTGAATGCCTTATTGCTGTGCTGAATACCTAACTGTCAGATAAGTGCCCCATTGGAGTTGTTTTAGTTTTCTTTTCTTTGATCTTGTATTTTATTTTGCTTATTTAGAGAACATGTCATTCAGAAAGGGAAGATGCGCCAGTGTGGGAAGCAGATTCCCCATAATGATTGTCATGAACACTGTCTTGTTTGGACGCTTCCCACGAGCATACCACTTGCACTAACTAAAAGACATCTGTACCCAAGATACTCCAGAAGCTGTCTTCCCTGGCCATTTGTCTTGAAAACCAGCAGCTTAAACAGTTATTCCAAGGTAGTATGGTGGAATCCATTAACCCAAAGATGAAGATCCTCTTGCTAGGTAAGAAGAAGATCAGGAAGTCTCGGCCGGATTCTTTAGCTGTCCAGCCTCCACATGATGTCCTTCTAGAAGTGGGTAATAGCTCTGTTAGACATTTGGCGTCTACATCTGATTCCTCTGCTGTGATCCCGTTGAAGGCCAGCATCATTCAGATTTTTCCCATTTCCTCTGAGGCTTTGCAGTTGTCTGCTACAGACGTGGAGGGGGAACCACTTTTGATAATCTTGGAGGGTCCTAGAGGGATTTTGCAGATATTGGTTTAAGAGGAGGTTCCAGGTACTCTTATTGAGTCTCGTCAAGGGTCAGAATCTCCAGTATTTTGTAGGACTGCTGTCCCTTCCAGGAAAAGACAAAAGGCGAAGCATGTTTTGATCGATTCTAAGAATCCTCAAAGGGAATGGCAGGAGTTTAGTCTGGACTTGTTTCCTCCTTGATGGCCCTGAAGCCTCCTCAAGTGGTTTTGGTGCCTGCTTCTCCTTGGACCTCTACCCCTTCTAAATGGCCTAAGGAACTGGATTCCTCTGCGGATTCGGAGTCTAATGCGGGGCCCTTATCATATTCTTCATAGATGCCTTTGGCTTATGGCTCTGATAAGTAGTCTTTTAGTCCGGAGTCTATTTTAGAGGAACAGTGCTTTGAGGACACAATTGCTAGGAGGAAAGAGTAAGTGGGATTCTTCTCAAGTGCCTGATATTCAGAGGCAGTGTTATGAGTTGCTTCAGGTAGATGATCCTAAACCGTGTGCAATTCTTCCTGTGTTGGCTACCTCGTTAGACATTTCCATTGCTACTGGCAAGTCTCTGGATTTTCACCCTTCCTCCTCCTAAGAAACCTGATGGGTTCTATAAAGGTCTCTGAGGATTGTCAGTTTTTAATTACATGTCCTTCTACTGATCCTGGTGTGGTGTCAGTCTCTTCTGACAAACCGTTCAAGCTCTTGCCCTCTTCCAAACTTTTGCCTTCTTATAAGGATAGCAGGGCAATAGAGAGTATTGTTAAGGTTTACACTGCTTCTACTTTGGCGTTTAGGGCTGCTAATTTATCAGACCAGCATGACCAGTTATGCTCTGGCTTTGATTGCTCAGGCTTGTCAGGTTATTTCTGACCTCGCAGATTCTGAAGGCAAATCATCTGCCGTATCTATTTTAGGTTCTACTTCACAAGTGGTTCGCCACACTGTCAAGTGTAGCTATGATGCTGCTGATGCCTCTTCCAGGGCTGCGGCTTTTGGGTTTGATATGAGGCATTATTCTTTGATTTATCTCCAGTCTTTGCATAAGGACAGTAAGGCCAGGTTGTTGGACGCTCCTTTGTATAATGAACATCTTTTTGGGACTGCTGCTGCTGACCTGTTAAGTTTCTTCAAGAGGAAGGCAAAGCCTTGCAGGACCCCAAACATTTATGCCCAAGTTATAGAGGAATTATCCTTGTAGGTCTGCTTTTGTCTGCAAGCAGCTCCGCCAGGCCTCAAAGGGCAGGAGGGGGGTGGTAGGCAAGCCTCCTTTGCTAAGGCTTCTCAGACTTCTCTGGCTCCGAAGCCTTCTTTATTTGATAAGCATGCTTCTCTTGAACAATTTGCCTCCCACTTCTCTTAGACTAGGTTCCTTTGCCACTTCTCCTTTCCTTTTGTCTTCCAAATTGCTGTCTCGTCACTTCAGACTCTTGGGTTCTTTCTGTCATCCATCAGGGTTACTTCATGGTATGGAAGTCTCTCCTTTTTCAGGAATTCCTCAAACTCTTCTAGAGCAGCTTACTTGTTTAAGGAGGTCCTGGGGTCCCTGGTGAACCAAGGAACCATTCAGCCTGTTCCCCCTTCTCAAGTGGAAAAGGGTTTTTATTCTAGGTTGTTCCTGGTTCCTAGAAAGAAGTGCACTTGGAGACCTTTTCTGGATCTCTCCCTGCTCAACATCTTTTTCAAGGTCACCTCCTTTCGGATGTTTACTCTTCAAACCCTGTTTCCTCTTCTACTTCCCCAGGCTTTTCTTTGGATCTGAAAGATGCTTGCTTTCATTTCCCCATTCACCCTTTTTTCTGGAAGTTTTTACATTTCTCTCTCCATTCCACTCATTTTCAATTCTGTGATTTGCTCTTTGGCCTCTGTACTGCCCCAGTGGTATTCACAAAGTGCCTTGCTCCTGTGATTTGCTTTTTGGAGGCTCCAAGGCATTCATATTTTCCTTATTTAGATGACCTGTTGCTTCAGGCACCTTCTCCTAGTCATCTGTTACAGGATCTGTAGTTCTTCATCTCTGTCCTTCAAACTCTGGAACTCACTATCAATTTCCAAAAGTCTGTCCTGACTCCCTCTCAGGATCATGTGCATCTGGGATGCAGGATTTCGACAATGCCAATGCTGGCCTCTCTTCCACCTCTAAAAGTTTTGCAGTTGACCGCCTTCTTTCAGTCTCTTCTTCCTCTGACAGCCATTCCAGCCAGAAAGTTCCTTCATGCCCTGAGATTCATGGATTCTTCTATTCCAGTGCTACTCCTTGCTAGATGTCTTCTTTCGGCTTTTTCCCGGTTAGGGGTCACCAAAGTGGATCACCTGTCCACTTATGATTGGTAGTGGAGTTTTATGGTGCCGAGTTGCCAGCCTGGCGCCCAGCCTTCCACAGAAGGCACACACACGCACGCACTCATGCATAGGGCCAATTTAGCGTGTCCAGTCCACATACAGCATGTCTTTGGGATGTGGGAGGAAACCGGAGCACCCGAAGGAAACCCACGCGACCACAGGGAGGACATGCAGACTTTGCACAGAAGACACCCCAGCCGAGGATCGAATCAGAGGACCACTTGCTGTCAAGCAGAAACGCTTACCGCTGCACCACCATGGCCACCCCTGCTCCTTGCTAGACTACATATGCAGAATCTTCAGTGGTACCCTAAATCGGTTTGGCTGCAGCATTGCCATCCTCTGGATTTCAGTGTACCTCTCCTTTGTCTAAAAAAGGAATATGAATGGTGGATTCAACAGTTAGTTCTCAACCCATGTCTGCCCTTTCATCCTTCAGTCCCTTCTCAAGAACTGTTCACCAATGCCTCAAGACGTGGAATGGGGTGCTTCATGAGATCACTTGAAAGTTCAGGGTCTTTGCCCCCCCCCCTCATCAGAAGTCAGACCATATCAACATCAAAGACGAGAGCTCTGATTCTGTCCCATTAAGCTTTTCACCCCATATTCTCTCCAGGCCTCTTGAAGGTGTACACAGGAAACACTACAGTGATGTGGTATGTCAACAAGCAGGGAAGCACACAATCTTACCTCTCAGCAGGATGGCTCTTCAGGCGTGTGAGGTGGCTCTCCGTTATCAGTTAACTCTTCAGGCAGTATACATTCCTTCAGAGAACAGTCTGGTGACAGACTCTGTGAACAGGTCCAAAACACAGTCTCACAGATGAATGCTTCACAGAGACGTGTTTCGGGCATTATCTGGTGGGGTATTCCTCTGGTAGATCTTTGTCTTCCCTCCGAACAGGAAGCTCCCTCTCTTCTGTTCCAGAGTGCCATACTATTTGGCATGGAAGACTGACGTTTTTTTTTTTCCTCAGAAGATGATGTTTCTTTATGCTTTCCCACCTCTTCCTCTACTTTCAAGAGTCCTGCTAAAGTCAGCTGAATTCCCCCAAATTCTTGCTAGTGACTCCCTTTAGGGCAGGACAACACTGGTTCCCTCTCTTAATGCATCTGGCCAGGGGGAATCACCACAAGTTACCTCACTGGTTGGACCTCCTCACATAGGACAAGTGGTCTCATCCTTTTTCACTAGTCTACTCTTCAAGTAACAGCGGATTGATAGGGTGATCCTTCTCAGGCATGACGTGATCAGGGTTTTAGAAGAGGCAAGGAAACCCTCAACTAGAAAATCTTGTATGTCTAAAAATGGTTTTATGTCTGGTGCAATGTTCGTAACAAGGACTCTTTTTCATTGGGGGTCCCATTGGTCCTCTCAGCTCATGTACTATTTGGATAAACTTAAGGCCATTTGTAAATCTGACAAGCTTTTATTTTCCTTTCATCTCTGGACATTGGTTTTGGCTGTTTCTAAGCAAACCATCTCCTCCTGGATATTTAAGGCGATTTCTTTTTGTTTTTCTTTTCATGGCAAATTTTTGTCTACTTCTTTTAGAGCTCATTCCACTAGGACTATTGCCTCCTTCGGTGCTTTCTTCAAGGGGTTGGACATCAGGTCCATCTTAGAGGCTGCTACTTGGTCTTCAATACATACCGTTATTAAGCGTTGTAAGTCTGATATGGTTTCTAGAGCCAGAGAAGTTTTGCTAGAGATGTTTTGTATGGTTTTGTTTAAGGCTCTTCTCAGGCTTCCACCTCCCATTCTGTTTCTTGATCTTATTTTACTCTCCCCATAGTAAAGAATACTATACCAGTGATGTAGAAGGGCATAGTATAGTTGTGTAAAATCTTACCACAACAGTAGATGTCCTTCTCTTCACTGTTGCAGTATTCACTCCCTCCTTCCATCCCTCTCCTGTTTGTTTTGGATTTCCTTGTGGCGGAGGGTCTCCCTTCTTTTTCTCCTTCTGGATGTGCATGGACTCCTTTGTCTTATGGAGATGTTTTCTACTAGGGCAATTCAGTTCTGGGTAACTGCATCTGTATGTAACTTTTATACCCTACGTTCTGTGCAGGGAGCATATGTGTGACTTACAGCTCATACAAGATCATAAGGCTTTGGTATACTGGCCGAGCATCGACTGCCCTAGGCGAGGGATCCCTATAATAAAGAATACTATAACAATGCAGAGAAGGTTATCTACTGTTATGGTAAAATTATACACAGCTGTACTTTGCTGCTGGAAGGACAAAAAAATTGCTTTGTAGTGAAGGTAGAATGTAACAATGATGGATGCAACTATTGTGGCATATTCATGATGGATGTTGACCACAAGAGTCATTGTTGCAGTGCATTACACTTAGACACCCCTCTACATGTAGATCGTAATCTAGCCTTTGACCATCGTCTACAGTGGTGAGGAAACCATTCTATATTGCACAACTTATAAATAAAGGTATGGCATCTAAGTCCAAGGAAGTCATTGTTCCATTGTGTTCGGCATTCATCAGCCTATCTAGTACAATGCCCACTTTGATATTTACCTAACCAGGCATATCCAACAATTGGAATGTCCACAGAGGTTTCTCACTAAAAAAAAAGTATAGGGCATAAGTAAAATGTTCTTTGCAGACCGCCTCAAGGCCCTATCCCTGTATTCTGTCTCCTACAGGCTTTTGAGGAGAGATCAGACTCCAATTTGATGGACCTCCTGCATATCCACAAAACAAACAGCACCTGAATTACCTGTTCTAAAGACTTAAACCTTGCCTGTGATATAAATAGGTCCTGCTGGAGAGAGAGGTATGTATCCCGGAGACTACCGCGTCTATGGAACAGGCTTTCCCATCCATGTGAAGCAGAATTCCTCCCTAACCCATTTCTTGTGCAACTTGGACAGTTGGATGGGAAACTGGAAATTCATCCTTGGTTTGGCACCTGTCTCTTTAATGGACACAGGTAACCTGTAAATGGTTCATCTCCCAAACCCCTGCTTACACTTTTCAAGGGTATTGGAACTTGTCAGAGATTTGGGTTGCATGGCTAGGCTTAAAAAGGCCCCTTGTGGTCATTAGCCTAGTAAAGACCCATGAACCTGTTAAGAAGTGAATACTTTATAGCTGCAAGTAAATGTCTTGTGGTGAGGGGAAACTACTATTTGGATGCCTCCAGATAGTCAGGAGATTGCCTCTTGCACCAAAGCTTTAATCAGTAAATCCTATGTAATGAAGAGTGTAGTTCATAACATATTAATTTTTTTCACTGCTAAAATAAATAATATCCCCAGATTGGATGCTCATCTGGCATTTCCTGTCAAGAGTGTAAGAGTGGTAAGTACCTATTCACATCTGGCTTTAGTGACATATTCTGCTAAACTTCTGCTTTATGTTGTGCATTTGGTACCTTTTTTAGTGACCTATAACGTTTTTGGGAAGTAGTCCCAACAGCTGTGTGTGTGGAAGGTAGTTTTTCTCCCAGAGGATTTCTGCTTGCAGTGTCTTCTGTTTTGGCAAAGAATATAAGGTTACTAGCTGTAAAACTAAAACATTTAACAGTAAAACTTCACTTACAAGGGCTAGAAGCCCAAAAGCATTTGTTGAAAACACACTTGAACTGATGTTCTTTGTGTTTCACTGTTGCAGTCATCACACCTGGGTTTGTCTGTCTGCAGGTAGCCCTCAGTTGGCTCGAATAAGAGAGACTTAGCATTTCTGCGTCAGATGCTGTCGCTCCAGGACTGATGTCAGGTCGTCAGGGTATAAAAACAGGCAGCCGACGCCATTACATCAGTCTTTCTTGCCGAGGAGCCCGAAGCAGAAGCAGTTTGCAAGTGCCGGTCGACCACTACCTGAATTTTCTTTTACGAATTGAATAATTCTGAAGTCTTCTAAAGCTAAGTACCCCGTTGGGGATCCTTTTTTCTTGCTCTAACCAATGTCAGAAAAAGTTAAGTTGTCTTGCCTGTTAAAAGCGAATATCTCAGAGATTTTCATTCTTATCGCGTCACCTGTTTAGGCCCAGACCACGATGTACCCCACTGTTGGTTTTGTGCCTTGTTCAACACCCGAACCATTCGTCGTGTGGCTCTCATTGTCAGCAAATTCTTTCACTCTCTGTCTCCGTATTCCAAAATAGCTTTGGTAAGCCATCTGACTACCGATATTCTTGAAAAAAACGTAAAGATAAAGACAGAGACAGACCGTATAGGTCCAAAGCTGCAGTCAACACTTCTGTTAAGCTAGTTGCCAGTTTGCCGGTACTCAGTGAGGTGCTTTTGCAGCCCTTGATGCCTGCTTCAGTGGATTCACAGGCCTCTACCGAGACCCATTCGGAGTCCGGTATGCCACGAGACTCTTCTTCGACTGTGGATGTCTCTGCCATGGATGGGTCCAGAGCCGCTGTGCAGGCATCGGCTTCTGAGGCAGTTCTTCACTCAACCGATGTTTGAATCAAACCAAAGACTTTATCCAAAATTACCAAGTTTCTTAGGCCAAGAGTATGCGCCATGCCTAGAAAACAGACAACCAAAGCGCATGCACCTGCTCCCATGCCACAACGACAAATGCGTAGAATGTTAGAAGACCTTATTACGCTGATTAGGGGAAGTCAGCCTTCCCCTGCTAAGAGGAAAAGAGACCAGTCCCCTGCATCTTCAACAGACCAGGAGTCCGATGACTCTGAGGTATCTGATTATGAAGACATGCCCTTATCTGCTTATGAGGATTCAGATGCAGAGGAATACAGTCCCTTTGCCACCCCTCCAGAGGATTTTTCTTTTGGTGAAACCTTACATACTTTAAGAGGGAATGCCAAGACTATACTCAGTCCAAAAAGAGACTCGGAGAATTCCTAGATTTGCCACAGCACAGACCTTTAGCAGTACCCCCTATCCTGGAAGTTGTTGATGTTTTTATGGAATTCAGCCTTACTCCTAATACTTTATCTCCTGCCCTTAGGAAACCAGGCAGGTACTACAGAGTACAACACCACACAAAGAGCAAAGCCGCAGCACCAAATTGCTTCACCACAAACGAAAAAAAACAGGAATCCAAGCAGTCAAAGAATTTATTGTCTCTAGCGCCTTGGCCGCAGTTAGCCTTCAAGGAGTAACAACTCACACATTTTACACAGTATATATACACAGTTAAATACCAATTAAAAAAACAATCAATCAATTAAGCTATTTAAAATTTAAAGACATACATTGAATCACAGGATACTTTTCCAACAAAATTCTACATTCAAACCTTTGGGAATCAAAGTTCTATATTTTAAAATAAAAATAGCTTATTTTTTTGAAAGCATACTTTTAACTCTTTCTCTATCAAAATGATTCTTTGGAAAATGTTCCAAAATAGTCATTTTTAAGCCCACTGAACTACTATTATGACATTCCTTAAAATGTTGGGCCACCAGACTCTCATTTTTGTTTATGCGAATATCCCTCAAGTGTTCCAACATTCTCACTTTAAACATTCTTTTCGTTTGCCCAATGTAAAATTTGTTACACACACACTTCATAGCATAAACAACCCCCTCTGTTCTACAATCATAAACACCATTAGGTATAAAACGAATGTCATTAATAAAAGAAAAAGAACTCACTGTGTAAGAACATACACTACATTTCCCACAAGGCTTCATACCTTTAACATAAATTTGTAACGGGAAAGTAACATCAGGTCTAACAAATTTAGTATGAACCAGCATGTCTTTGATGTTCCTACCCCTTTTATAAGAGAAAGTTAATTTTTTATTGCTTAAACCTATCAAATCCCCGAAATTTTTCAAAAATTCCCAAAGATATAAAATACATTGTCTAATATCCTCACAAAGTATATTATATGTAGAAACTATAAAAAAAAAATTGTCTACTTCAGTATTATTAATAATCACATTATTTTGATTCCTAAAAATTCTTTTAATTTTTTTATTATTATTATTAAATCTAATGTAAAATATTTGTTTAATATCCCTATCAATAGATTTAATATCATATTTCATTCTAATAAACATAGTCCTAGTCTGCTCCATTTCATTCATAAAATTATCTTCGTCATTGCACAATCTAGAAATTCTTAAAAATTCTCCATAAGGCAACAAATCAGTAGTGTGCTTAGGATGACAACTGGTGCCCAATAAAAATTCATTAACTGACTCAAATTTTCTATGAATGCTAGTCATAATCTTGCTACCATTTAAGCCAATTAAATTAATATCCAAAAATGAAACTTGTGAACCATATTGTATACCATCAAATGATATATTAAATCTGTTCACTTGAATTTCTTGTAAAAAATTATTTATCAAATCAAAACCCCCTTCACATAAAAATATTAAATCTATGTATCTAAAGTAAAGTACTACAGAGTACCTGACACTCACACATTTCTTTTCAAGAATCCTTCTGCTGACCCAGAGATTATTTCCCAGGGGCTTAAAGGTATCAAGGCAACTACAACCAAGAATCCCACCCCTTCGGACAGGGATTCCGGAGCTTTGGACATATGAGGTAAGAAGGTATATACCTCTACAACCCTTGCTATTAGGGCATTGAATTGTCAGTTTCACATGCTGACGTACCAGCAACATGTTATGGAACTTATTAAACAAAAAGTGGCAACCTTTACAGACTGTGCAGAAAATAAAGAATTGCAGGAGCTTATGCACTCTGCAAGCCAAGTTAGCAATCGTACTTTGCAGTGTGGCTTTGATGCCCTAGAAGCATCTTGCCGGGCAGCAGTCACTGGTTCTGTACTGAGAAGACATGGTTGGCTGAAGGAGCAGACCTTGCCAGACCATGTCAAATCAAAGTTACTAGACGCTCCTTTGAACAAGGACAGTTTGTTTGGCACCAAAGCAGAAGAGGTTCTCAAAAA
Organism: Protopterus annectens; assembly: GCF_019279795.1. NCBI lineage: Eukaryota > Metazoa > Chordata > Ceratodontiformes > Protopteridae > Protopterus > Protopterus annectens. The sequence continues at coordinate 695,792,253 of NC_056747.1, read as the reverse complement.
GATGGAAGAAAAAGCTAAGTCTATGCAGACTGCTAAAGAATTCTTACAAGTGCAACCCCCTAGATTCAGTAGGCATTGCCCTTCCAAACACTGGTCCTTTCCAGACCCCTCCAGGCCATCTCAAGCCAGACCCAGGGGAAATAGACCACCCAGACTACAGTCTCAGGGTATGCAGAGATCGAAGCAGTGGAGTGCCCCCACCCCAAAACAGGGAGTGGTAAGCCACCACCTTACGGAAAAAAACTCACAATGACTTCTCTACGCCACTCCCCATCCCTGCCCAGTTTCTTGTTCCCCTAGGAGGAAAACTTGCCCTTCATGAAAAAAACTGGATGTCCATCACACAAGACCGATGGGTCCTCAACATTGTACTCCAGGTGTACAAATTATACTTCCACTCACTGCCAACCCCAAGAGGGTTCCCAGACCTTCCTCCAAAACCAGTGGGCAGAGGCTCAAAGCCAAGTTCTCAGATTCTACCTTGATAGGACTAAGCCCTTCAGAATATCTGACCAGTTACTAGTTAGCTTTGCAACAGGGGCAGAGGGCAAGGCTGTTTCAAAACAATTTTCAAATGGATAGCACACTGCATCCATTTCTGCTACAAGTACCATGGGAAACCATCCTCTCAGGGGGTCAGAACAAATTCCACCAGGCCAACATCTACCTCTACAGCATTTCTCAGGGGAGTCCCTACCAGGGACATCCTGGAAGCTGCTACATGAAGTTCTGTACACACCTTCACGAAGCATTACGACCTGCCTATCTTTTCCAAATCCAGGGTAGGTTTTGCAAATGCAGTCCTGCAAGGCATTCTAGTAAGCCCTAACTCTTCTTGACTGCCTCCACCCTTCTTCAGCTTTGGGAATCCACCCAAGTGTGATGACTGCAACAGTGAAACACGAAGAACATAGTACAGTTGTGTACACATACCATAAATGTAGATGTTAGAGTGTATCCACTGTTGCTGTCCTGGTTTCCCCTACCTCCAGCCCCCTGCTTTCTCTCTCCTTTCTATGGCTATTACTCACCCCTTCCAGGGGTGTTGGTATTTACTTTTTACTGGTGGTGTTTTCCCCACCATAACTTAGCTCCCTATTTGGGGGAGGGCTCCTGACATTTAGGGCAAGAAAAACTGATGTGACGTTGGCTGCCTGTTTTTATACCCCTGACGACCTGACGTCAGTCCTGGAGCGACAGCATCCAATGCAGAAATACTAAGTCTCTGGTATTCGGGCCAACTGAGGACTACCTGCAGGCAGATAACCCAAGTGTGATGACTGGAACAGTGTGATGACTGGAACAGTGAATACGCTCAAACATCTACATTTATGGTAAGTGTACACAACTGTACTTTGCTACTGGCCCCAAGGGGTGTCGTCTTGTTTTGGTAGGTGAACCATCCTGTACTGATTAAAGGTACCCTTTGAAGTCTAGGGCCAAAAATAATTGAGAACTCCAAGTATCATAACCACTGAAAGACAGAGAAAAGAGCATCCTGATTAGAGCATGTTGGTAGTGATCATTAGGCCATAGTAGCATTGCCAGCCTTATCAGGGCCTGATTTGCTTGGTACAGGCAAGGCTGTGATGCATCAGTCTCCTGTGCAAGCTCCCAGTAATATCAGATGTTCATCGTGTTACACTGCTGCTGCAGTCATTACACTTGGGTTATCCTGCCGTCAGGTAGTCCCGCAGTCGGCCAGAGTTCCAAAGTCTTGGTCCGGCGTCGGTTGCTGTCACTTCTTCCCTGACGTCAGTGCGCCAGGGCACGATAGCTTGTTTGGTGTTAATACTTTCTGAAACCACTTTCTTCAGTCTTTCTTGCCGCGCGGTGCCTGAAGCAGAAGCAGTTCGCAAGTGCTGGTCGGCCAACTCCTGAGATTTTCGAAGTCGAATTTCAGATCCGAAGTCTTCAATAAAGCTAAGTACCCCGTTGGGGAAACTTTTTTCTTGCCTCAGACCGATGTCAGAAAAAGTTTAAGAATTGTATTTCTTGTGGGAAGCAAATACCTCATAAGGACTTCCACTCTTACTGTATTCCATGCCTAGGCCCTGATCACGACGTCACTAGTTGTCGGTTTTGTGCTAGATTTAACAATCACACTACAAAAAGATGTTTTGATTTTGCTTTGCACTACTTTGGCCGAAGGTTCAATTATACTATGCCGTCGGATCAACCGATGACCGCAATTCCGAAAAAACGCAAAGACAAGGATAAAGACAGGCATCTGAGGTCCAAAACTGACGACGAAACCTCTTCTAGGCCAGTCGCCGGTTCTCAGTGAGGCACTTTTGCAGCCCCTGACACCCACTACCTCAGAGCCACAGGCCGCCTCCGACTCCCACGTGGAGACAACTAGGCCTCTGGAATCTCAATATATTGGGCCTACGGAAACTAATCTCTCAGATGAGTCCGGAGCTGCTGAGCAGGCATCGGATTCTGAGGGTGTTTTCAGACCTTCACAACTTACCATTAAAGCAACAGCCAAGACAAAAGTACCATTAAAGACAAAGAAGCAAGTACAGCATTCTCCTGGACAGTCCTCCATGCCTAAGAAACAGATGCTTAAAATGGCCGAAGATCTCATTACTCTAATCAGGGGTTCCCATCCCCCTCCTGACAAAAGGCCTAGGCAGGATAAAGACTATGATTCCTCTGATCAGGTTTCCATTTCCTCTGATTCCTCTTCAGACCAAGGATACTCTCTACCCCCCATGAGGACTCTGATGCTGAAGAATCTATCCCTTCAGCCTCTCCTCCTGAGGATTATTCTTTTGGGGAAACTTTACATACCATGAGGGAGCATTTCCATTGGGAAAGTCAGGATTATTCAGAATCCAAGAAAAGGCTCAGGGATTTCCTTTTATTGCCTCAGCACAGGCCCCTGGCTATTCCGCCTGTGCCAGATATTGTGGATGATGTGTTCTCTGAATCCAGCTTATCTCCTGATTCTTTGCCCCCTGCACCAGCCAAGCCAGATAGGTATTATAGAGTCCCTGACTCTCACAAGTTTCTTTATAAAAACCCTTCTGCTTATCCAGAAACAATTTCCCAGGGTCCAAAAGGGGTTAAGGCTTCCATTGCAAAAAATCCAGTACCCTCTGACGGAGATTCCAGAGCTTTGGATAGATGGGGGAAGAAAGTTTGCACTTCTGCAGCTTTAGCAGTAAGGGCTTTAAATTGCCAGTTTCACATGCTTAAGTACCAACAATATTTAATGGCACAGTTAAAACAGAAAATGCTTGCAAGCTCAGAAGCTCCTGACTGTAAAGAAATGCAGGATTTATTGCATGCAGTTGAATAGGTGGGAAAACATACTCTGCAATGTGGTTTTGATTCTTTAGAGGCCTCTTGCAGAGCCGCAGTTACAGGTTCTGTGATTCGAAGACATGCTTGGTTAAAAGAACAGAGTTTAGTTTACCTGATCATGTTAAGGCAAAATTATTGGATGCTCCTTTACAGCATGATAGCTTGTTTGGTGTTAAGGCAGAAGAGGTGTTAAAGAAAATGGAGGATAAAGCTAAATCTATGCAAACAGTCAAGGATTTCTTACAGGTACAGTCACCTCGATTTAGCAGAAATTGGCCAACAAAGAATTTGGCCTTTCCAGTGTCAGACAGGCCACAGAGAGGCAGATATAGACGCCCAAGAGGCAGATCACAACCCCAAGACTCTAACAGACAACGACAGTGGGGCACCTCAACCCCAAAAGGAGGTGAGGACAAGTCTCAACCTTACAGGAAACAGTCCCAATGACTTCCCCCTTCGTACGCCAAGCACCTCCCTTTTGGCAGCCCCCTTAGGGGGAAAACTAGCACATTTTTCTCAAAACTGGCAAACAATTACCCAAGACAAATGGGTTCTGAATATTGTGTCTCAAGGTTACAGGTTCCACTTTCATACTTTACCAAGGCTAAAAGGAATGCCAGACCTGCCACAGAATCAATGGGCAGAGGCACAAAAACAAATTTCAGCCCTCATGGACATGAGAGCTATTCAAAAAGTACCACAACAGGAACAAGGACAAGGATTTTACTCAAGACTCTTCCTGGTCCCCAGAAAGGACAAGGCCTGGAGGCCCATACTAGACCTTTCAATTCTAAATACTTACCTGGATATTCCAAAATTCAAAATGTTGACATTACAGCAGCTGCTACCCATGCTGGGCAAGAAGGCTTGGCTTGTCACTGGATCTCAAAGAGCCATACCTGCATGTCCCTATCAGACAAAATTGCAGAAGATACCTCAGATTCAAAGCTGGTACAATGCACTACCAATTCTGTGCACTTCCCTTTGGCTTATCTACTGTGCCCAGGGTCTTTACAAAGTGCCTGGCACCAGTAATTGCATTTTGCAGACAGAAAGGAATTAAAATATATCCATACCTGGACGACTGCCTCATTCAAGCAGAGACAAAGGACATTCTTCTACAGCATCTGGCGTTTATAAAAAGGTTGCTAATTTCTCTAGGGTACACAATAAACGAAAAGAAGACAAAACTAGTGCCCTCACAACAGATTATATTCCTGGGTGCTAGCTTAAATACAACGGCCCAGATGGCTTATCTCACGCCAGACAAACAAATTCAGTTAACTCAATATTTTCAATTACTGGCAAAAAAGTCCCATTTCCCTGCAAGAAAAATTCTGCAGGCCCTGGGATTCATGGCATCCTGCATACTACTAATATCATATGCCAGACTGCATATGAGGAAATTACAATGGTACCTAAAAAGTGTTTGGACTCAACACTCTCACAGTTTAGAAGCAGTAATACCAATGATTCCCTGCCTACAACAGGAGTTTCGATGGTGGGCACAGGCATGTCACCTAAACAAGGGTCAACCTTTTACCCTACCCACAGCCAGGCAGACTCTAACAACAGATGCTTCGGATTACGCCTGGGGAGCACACATGGCAGGAAAATGCATTCAGGGCAAGTGGACCACAGACCAGATGCATCTTCACATCAATCAAAAAGAGATGTTGGCTGTTCAAAATGCCCTAACAGCTTTCAAGGACCTTCTGCATCCAGGACAACTATTATTAAAGACAGACAACACCACAGTAATGTGGTACATAAACAAGCAAGGGGACACTCATTCTTATCCCCTATGCAGGCAAGCCATGACTTTGTGGAACACAGCTCTAACGTATCAAGTTCATCTGCAAGCACAATTCCTACCAGGAAAGAAAAATACTGTGGCAGATGATCTAAGCAGAAGTATCATGAACCCTCACAAATGGAAATTGAATCCACAAATCTTCAGCATGGTAACGCAAAAATGGGGATGCCCAGACATGGATCTTTTTGCCTCCCCACTGAATTGCCAACTACAAAAATTCTGCACAAGGACTTATCACACACAAGCATGGAAATTGGATGCTGTCTCGTTCAGCTGGAAAAGCCTAATTATGCCTTCCCACAAGCATGGAAAGTGGATGCTCTCTCGTTCAGCTGGAAAAGCCTAAAAGTTTATGCCTTCCCACCACTGCCTCTCCTTTCAAAGGTACTCTTAAAAGTCAGACACGAAAAACCACAGATGATCCTGATTGCTCCAGACTGGCCACGCCAGCACTGGTACCCAATCTTAAAGAACTTAGCTCAAGGCCCACCATGGATTTTGCATCAAATTCCACACCTTCTGACTCAACAAAACAATCAGATCCTGCACAGTCAGCTCAAAACCCTCAACCTAGCTGCATGGCAGATTCATTAGTCAAACAGGCAACACCTCTCTATAAAGCAGTTATGGATGTCATCTTGGAGGCCAGGAGCCTTAGCACCAGGAAAGCTTACTCAGAAAAATGGAAGAGATTCTGCGCCTGGAACCAGGCTCAAAGCCTTGACCCTCTTGTCCCAAACATTCCTCACATTTTACAATACTTAACTGAGATGCTGGACAAAGGCCTATCCTTCTCATCAATTAAGATCCACGCCTCTGCCATTTCAGCACATTACAACACAGATCCTCCTTTATTCTCTCATCCCTTGCTAAAGCAGTACCTCAGAGGGTCTAAAAATATAAGACCGCCCTGGAGAGCACCAACACCAACTTGGGACCTCAATTTCGTTTTGGAAAAACTGACCCTGCCACCTTTTGAGCCAGCCAATACAGCCGATCTAAAATTTTTATCATGGAAAACAGTTCTGCTCCTGGCAGTAACTTCAGCACGAAGAGTCTCAGAGCTACAGGCATTAATGGCAGTGGAACCTTTTATAATTTTTCATCAGGACAGGGTTTCTTTAAGGACAAACCCTACCTTTATGCCAAAGGTGGTATCTAGTGTGGCTCTTAACCAAACCATCCATTTGCCAACTTTTTATCCAAACCCCCAGAACGAAGGGGAGAAACGTCTGCACTCTGGATATACACAGGCAGCCACACTTCTACTTGGACAAAACAAAAGCTTTCAGGAAAACTGAGCAACTGTTTGTAGCATATGCTGCAGGATCACAGGGCAAGGCTATCAGAAAACCAGACTATATCCAAATGGATGGGACACTGTATTCGTTACTGCTACACACAGCATGGAAAATCAGTCACTAATAACATTAGGCCACATTCCACCAGGGAAACAGCCACTTCAACAGCCTTTCTCAGAGGAGTACCTACCAAGGAAATTTTGGAGGCTGCAACTTGGAGTTCAGTGCACACCTTTACCAAGCATTACCACTTGCCTCTCTACTCTAAATCCAGAGCAGGATTTGCCACTGCAGTTCTGCAGGGCATCATAGCCAATCCTAACTCTTTATAGACCAGCCACCCAACCTTAGCTTTGGGATTCTACCCAAGTGTAATGACTGCAGCAGTGTAACACAATGAACATAGTACAGATGTTCTTCATCCCACATTGCTGCAGTCCTTACACTTGGGTAGTCCGCTGCCCTCGGTCGGCCCGAATATCAAAGTATAAGGCTGACGTCGGTCAAGGCGCATTTGACTGACATCAGGACGTCAGGGTACAAATGCGCATGACCGACGTCATATCCTCAGTCTTTTTTGCCGCATGGTCCGATGCAGAAGCAGCACTGCAAGTGCCGGTTGGCATTCTGAGATTTTTCGATTTCGAAGTTTCAGACCGAGTTCAAAGTTGGCTAAGTACCCCGTTGGGGAATATTTTAGTTTTTTCTTGCCTCAGTGATTTACCGGATGTCAGAAAAAGTCAATAATTGCATTTCTTGTGGGAAACAGATACCGCATAGGGATTATCATACTTTGTGTATTCCTTGCTTAGGGCCTGAGCACGACGTTGTTGGCTGTCGCTCTTGTGCTAGATTTAATAAACGCACTATCAAGAGGAGGTTGGATTGTGCAAGGTTAGTCTTTGGGAAGCGGTGCAATTATAAAATGCCGTCGGATGCTCCGACGCCCGCTTCTTCGAAGAAGCGCAAGGACAAAGCAGTTAAGCCTAGGCTAGAAGAACCGTCTGTACCGGACGCCGGTTCTTTAGAGGTGTCGGTGGAGCCGGTGGCTCCACCGGAGGTTTCTTTGTGTTCCCAGGGTGAGACTTTAGTATTGCAGGATGTAGCCTCTCAGGAGGCAAGTCTAGCTGAGGGGGCTTCTCAGGTTACTATACTCCCCTCCCTTCCTAGGGTGGCTAGGCCCTCTCCTTCTGTTTCTAAGGCTTCTCCCAGGGGCAGGCCAGGTTTAGCTTCAGTTGGTGTTACCCCTAGCTCTTCAGGTACTGTGCCCAAGAAGCATATGCTTAAAATGGCAGAAGATTTGATTACTTTGATTAGAGGTTCTATGCCCCTCCTGATAAGAGGCCTAGGGTGGAGCCTGAGCTGGGGGGTTTTGAGCAGGCTTCAGATGTGTCAGAGTCTTGACAGAAGACATGGAGGAGTACTCTCCTTATTCTGATTGTGAAGTGGATGATTCTAATCCTTCAGTATCACCTCCTGAGGATTTATCTTTTCAGAAACTCTTCATTCCATGAGGGAGCATTTTAAGTGGGAAGGTCAGGACTTCTCTGATTCCAGGAAAAGGCTTAGGGAATTTTTGTTTTACCCCAGCATAGGCCTTTGGCTATACCTCCTGTTTTGGATGTAGTGGAAGATGTTTTTACAGAGGCTTCTCTTAATCCTGATTCTTTGCCTCCTGCTCCTGTTAAGCCGGATAGGTATTACAGGGTGCCTGAAGCTCATAAGTATCTTTTTAAGAGTCCTAGGGCAGACCCAGAAACTGTTAGCCAGGGGCCTAAAGGTGTTAAGGCTTCTGTTGTTAAGAATCCGGTTCCTGCAGACAAAGAGGCTAGGGCCTTGGATAGATGGGGAAAGAAAGTTTATACTTCTTCCACTCTTGCTATGAGGGCTTTGAATTGCCAGTTTCACATGTTAAAATACTAAAACTATCTTTTTTCACAATTAAAGTCTAAGGTTGATGCTCTGGCAGTAGGTATTGATTGTAAAGAGTTGCAAGATTTAGTACATGTTTCTGAACAGGTGGGTAAGCATTCTTTGCAATGTGGTTTTGATGCTGTACAGGCCTCGTCTAGGGTGGCTGCCACGGGGTCAGTTCTTCGCAGGCACGCCTGGCTAAGGGATCAAAATTTGTCTGAACATGTTAAAACAAGGATTTTAGATGCTCCTTTACAATCTGACGTGTTGTTTGGTCCTCCTGTTGAGGCAGTTTTAAAGAAAATGGAAGACAAAGCTAAGTCTATGCAGACTGTTAAAGATTTTTTGCAGGTTCAGCCTCCAAAGTTTAGCAGAAATTGGCCTGCTAAAGGGTGGACGTATCCTTCTTATGATTCCCAGTCTAGGGGTAGATCTAGACGTGGTAGGGGCAGAGCTCAGGGCTCTTTCAGGCCTAGAACAGGGAGTTCTCCTGCACAGTCTTCAGGTGAGGGCAGGGGTCAGTCCTTTCGTAAACAGACCCAATGACCTACCTTTTCAGCTGCCAGAGCCTTCTCGTCTGGCGGCACCTTTGGGAGGAAGGTTGGCACTTTTCAAAGAAAATTGGAGTTTAATTACCCAAGACAAATGGGTATTGGATATCATACACCAAGGTTACAGGTTTTATTTCCATACCTTGCCTCCTTTCAGAGGCATGCCAGACGTTCCTCCTCAACAAAGAATAGAGGCTCACAAGCAAATTTCTCTGTTACATCAACTAGGGGCCATACAGCCGGTCCCTATGCCAGAAGTGGGCCTAGGATTTTATTCTCGCCTGTTCCTAGTACCAAAGAAGGGGAACACGTGGAGACCAATTTTGGATCTATCTATCCTCAACACTTATCTGGACATTCCCAAGTTCAAAATGTTGACGTTACAACAGCTTTTGCCTCTGCTGGGCAAAGATCATTGGATGGTAACTTTGGATCTCAAGGAGGCTTACCTTCATGTTCCTATCAGACTAAGTTGCAGGAAGTATCTGCGTTTTCGGGCTGGGACTTTTCACTATCAGTTCTCTGCATTGCCCTTTGGCTTATCTACTGCGCCCAGAGTGTTCACAAACGTTCTGGCTCCAGTGATAGCTTTCTTCAGGCTGAAAGGAATACAGATCTATCCTTATTTGGACGATTGCCTGATTCTGGCTCAAGGAAGGGAAGAGCTTCTTCGTCATTTGGAATATGTGATAGCAGTGCTAAGATGCCTAGGGTATTCTGTGAACGAAATAAAGTCCAGTCTAGTACCCTCTCAAGACATGTGCTTTCTGGGTGTGAGACTGAATACAGCATCCCAGATGGCCTTTTAACCCCGGACAAACAAAAGAGTCTATCCCTTTACTTCCATCAGCTATCTCATCAGTCCGGCTGACTGCAAGGACAGTCCTTCAAGCCTTAGGGTTCATGGCATCTTGTATTCTGGTGCTTCCCAATGCCAAACTGCATATGAGGAAGCTGCAATGGTATCTCAAAATGTATGGACACAGCACTGCCAGGATCTAGACACTGTCATTCAAATAATACCTTGCATTCAAAAGGAATTTTTGTGGTGGGCTCAGGAATGTCACCTAAACAAGGGACTCTGTGACCCGGCCAGAGGCGAGTCAGATTTTAACGACAGATGCCTCAGACAAAGCTTGGGAGCTCATCTAAATGGAAAGTGGATACAAGACAAGTGGCCTGCCAGACTACAACATCTACATATCAATCTAAAGGAGATGTTAGCAGTCCAGTTTGCATTAATAGCTTTCAAGGATTTACTTCTTCCAGGGCAGGTGTTGATTCTAACAGACAACACAACTGTCATGTGGTACATCAACAAGCAAGGGGAACATTCTTATCCTCTATGCAGGCAAGCAATGATTTTGTGGGAGACTGCTCTCAGTTTACAACTCAATCTTCAGGCAAGGTTTCTGCCAGGAGCACAGAACTCCTTAGCAGATGTGTTGAGCAGACAATTATGGATCCCCACGAGTGGAAATTGGATCCTCATGTGTTTCAGAAATTGACAGTGTCATGGGGAACTCCAGACATAGATCTGTTCGCTTCTCCACTAAACCATCAGCTGCCAAAGTTTTGCACAAAAAGGTTTCATCCCACAGCTTGGAAAGTGGATGCTCTTTCTTTCAATTGGAGCAATCTTCATGTGTATGCCTTTCCACCTCTGCCTCTCCTCCCAAAGGTACTTCTAAAGGTCAGACAGGACAAGCCAAGGATGATTTTAATAGCTCCAGATTGGCCTCGACCGCACTGGTACCCATTACTGAGAAGTCTGGTACGGAAGCCTCCATGGCCTTTGCCTTCGATTCCACACCTGTTGTCACAGGAGGACAGCCATTTGCTCAATGTCAAACTTCACTCTCTTCACCTAACGGCCTGGCATATTCTGTTTTGAACCATAGAGGGTCTCAACTTCCACAACAAGTTTTGAATGTGATTTTGGAAGCTAGAAGGCCTAGTACAAGGAAAGTGTACGCAGATAAGTGGAAGAGATTTTTATTTTGGAGTGCAGCAAAAGATTTTGATGTTTCTGAGCCTAATTTGAGTGTGGCTCTTCAATATCTTACTGTGTTACTGGACAAAGGTTTGTCTTTCTCCTATTAAGGTTCATGCTGCAGCAATTTCGGCTCACTATGATTGTGTTCCACCATTGTTTTCTCATCCTTTGTTCAAGCAATTTCTTAGAGGGGCAAAGAATATAAGACCCCCACGAAGAGCTCCTACTCCTGCTTGGGATCTCAATTTTGTGTTGGAGAAACTCACTCTACAACCTTTTGAGCCTGCAGCTAATGCTGAGTTGAAATATTTATCATGGAAGACTGCTTTTTTGTTGGCAATTACCTCTGCAAGAAGGGTTTCTGAATTGCAGGCCCTTATGGCGGTTGAGCCTTTCTTGATTTTCCATAAGGATAGGGTATCATTACGTACTAATCCTTCCTTTATGCCTAAGGTGGTTTCTAGTGTGGCTTTAAACCAAACTATTCATTTGCCTACTTTTTATGCAAATCCCCAAAATAAAGGGGAAAATATTTTGCACACTTTAGATGTACACAGGCAGTTGCGTTATTATTTGTACAGAACTAAAGGGTTCAGGCAGTCTCAGCAGTTGTTTGTTTCTTTTGCTTTGAGATGTTCTTCATCCCACATTGCTGCAGTCCTAACACTTGGGTAGTCCGCTGTCCCAGTCGGCCCGAATACCAAAGTATATGGCTGACGTCGGTCAAGGCGCATTAGTCTGACGTCAGGACGTCAGGGTACAAATGCGCATGACCGACGTCATATCCTCAGCCTTTTTTGCCGCATGGTCCGATGCAGAAGCAGTATTGCGAGTGCAGGTTGGCGTTCTGAAATTTTCTGAAGTCGGAGTTTCAGACCGAATCAAAGTTGGCTAAGTACCCGTTGGGAATATTTTGGTTTTTCTTGCCTCAGTATTTAACCGGATGTCAGAAAAAGTGAATAACTGTATTTCTTGTGGGAAACAGATACCTCATAGGGATTACCATACCTTGTGTATACCTTGCTTAGGGCCTGAGCACGACGTTGTTGGATGTCGCTCTTGTGCTAGATTTAACAAACGCACTATAAAGAGAAGATTAGACTGTGCCAGGTTAGTTTTTGGGAAGCGTTGTAATTATAAAATGCCGCCGGATGCTCCGGCCCGCTTCGCCTAAAAAGCGCAAGGACAAAGCAGCAAAGTTTAGGTTGGAAGAACCGTCTGTCCCGGACGCCGGTTCTTTAGAAGGCTCGGTGGAGCCGGAGGTTCTGCCAGAAGTTTCTTTGGAGTCTCAGGAGAGACTTTACTGTTACAAGATGTGTCCTCTCAGGAGGTAGGCCAGGCTGAAGGGGCTTCTCAGGTGGCTGTTCTCCCTCCCTTCCTAAGGTGGATAGGCCCTCGCCTTCTGTTTCCAAGGCTTCTTTGAGAGGCAGGCCAGGTTTAACTTCAGTGGGTGTCTCTCCTAGTTCTTCAGGATCTTTGCCTAAGAAACATATGCTTAAAATGGCAGAAGATTTGATTACTATGATTAGAGGTTCTATGCCCCCTCCTGATAAGAGGCCTAGGGTGGAACCTGAGCTTGAGAGTTTTGAGCAGTGTTCAGAGGCTTCTGAGTCTTCGGCTGAAGACTTACAGGAGTATCCTCCTTATTCTGATTCTGATGTAGATGATTCTACTCCTTCGGCTTCTCCTCCTAAGGATTTTTCTTTTTCAGAGACTCTTCATTCCATGAGGGAGCATTTTAAATGGGAAGGTCAAGATTTCTCTGATTCCAGGAAGAGGCTTAGGGAATTTTGTATTTACGCCAGCATAGGCCTTTAGGTATACCTCCTGTTCTGGATGTGGTGGAAGATGTTATTGCAGAGGCTTGCCTGAACCCTGATTCTTTGCCTCCTGCCCCAGTTAAACCGGATAGGTATTATAGGGTGCCTGAAGCTCATAAGTATCTTTTTAGAGTCCTAGGGCAGACCCAGAAACTGTTTCTCAGGGGCCTAAAGGTGTTAAGGCTTCTGTTGTTAAAAATCCTGTTCCTCCTGATAAAGAGGCAAGGGCTTTGGATAGATGGGGAAAGAAGGTGTATACTTCTTCCACTTTAGCCATGAGGGCTTTGAATTGCCAGTTCCACATGTTAAAATACCAAAATTATCTCCTTTCACAATTGAAGTCTAAGGTGGATGCTCTGGCGGAAGGTATTGAGTGTAAAGAGTTGCAGGATTTAGTTCATGTGTCTGAACAGGTGGGTAAGCATTCCTTGCAATGTGGTTTTGATGCTGTACAGGCCTCTTCGAGGGTGGCTGCCACTGGTTCTGTTCTTCGCAGGCACGCCTGGCTGAGGGATCAGAATTTAGCTGAGCATGTTAAGACAAGGATTTTGGATGCTCCGTTACAGTCTGATGTGTTGTTTGGTTCGCCTGTGGAAGCAGTTTTAAAGAAAATGGAGGACAAGGCTAAGTCTATGCAGACTGTTAAAGATTTTTTACAGGTTCAGCCTCCGAAGTTTAGTAGAAATTGGCCTACTAAGGGATGGACATATCCTTCTTATGATTCCCAGTCTAGGGGTAGGTCTAGACGTGGTAGGGGCAGAGCTCAAGGTTCTTTTAGGCCTAGAACAGGGAGTTCACCTGCTCAGTCTTCTGGTGAGGGCAGGGGTCAGCCCTTTCGTAAACAGACCCAATGACCTGCCTTTTCAGCTGCCAGAGCTTTCTCGTCTGGCAGCACCTTTGGGAGGAAGGCTGGCACTTTTCAAAGAAAATTGGACTTTAATTACCCAAGACAGATGGGTATTGGATATCATTCACCACGGTTACAGGTTTTATTTCCATACCTTGCCTCCTTTCAAAGGCATGCCAGACATTCCTCCTCTACAAAGAAAAGAGGCTCACAAGCAAATTTCTCTGTTACTCCAAATAGGGGCCATTCAGCGGTTCCTGTGCCAGAAAGGGGCCTAGGATTTTATTCTCGCCTGTTCCTAGTACCAAAAAGGGGAACACGTGGAGACCAATTTTGGATTTATCTATCCTCAACACTTATCTGGACATTCCCAAGTTCAAAATGTTGACGTTACAACAGCTTTTACCTCTGCTGGGCAAAGATCACTGGATGGTAACTTTAGATCTCAAGGAGGCTTACCTTCATGTGCCTATCAGACTAAGTTGCAGGAAGTATCTGCGTTTTCGAGTTGGGAATTCCCATTATCAGTTCTCTGCATTGCCCTTTGGCTTATCTACTGCGCCCAGAGTATTCACAAAAGTTCTGGCTCCAGTGATAGCTTACTTCAGGCTAAAAGGAATACAAATCTATCCTTACTTGGACGACTGCCTGATTCTGGCTCAAGAAAAGGAAGACCTGTTACAGCATTTGGACTATGTGATAGCAGTGCTAAGATGCCTGGGGTATTCTGTGAACGAAATAAAGTCCAGTCTAGTACCCTCTCAAGACATGTGCTTTCTGGGTGTGAGACTGAATACAGCAACCCAGATGGCCTTTTTAACCCCGGACAAACAAAAGAATCTTTCCCTTTACTTCCATCAACTATCTCTTCAGTCCGGGCTGACTGCAAGGACAGTCCTTCAAGCCTTAGGGTTCATGGCATCTTGTATTCTGGTGCTTCCCAATGCCAAACTGCATATGAGGAAGCTGCAATGGTATCTCAAAAATGTATGGACACAGCACTGCCAGGATTTGGACACTGTCATTCAAATAATACCTTGCATTCAAAAGGAATTTTGTGGTGGGCTCAGGAATGTCACCTAAACAAGGGACTCTCTGTGACCCGGCCAGAGGCGAGTCAGATTCTAACGACAGATGCCTCAGACATAGCTTGGGGAGCTCATCTGAATGGAAAGTGGATACAAGACAAGTGGCCTGCCAGACTTCAGCATCTACATATCAACATGAAGGAGATGTTAGCAGTCCAGTTTGCATTAATGGCTTTCAAGGAGTTACTTCTTCCAGGGCAGGTGTTGATTCTAACAGACAACACAACTGTCATGTGGTACATCAACAAACAAGGGGGAACACATTCTTATCTTCTATGCAGGCAAGCAATGATTTTGTGGGAGACTGCGCTCAGCTTGCAACTAACTCTTCAGGCAAGGTTTCTGCCGGGAGCACAGAACTCCTTAGCAGATGTGTTAAGCAGGCAAATCATGGATCCCCACGAGTGGAAACTGGATCTTCATGTATTTCGGAAATTGACAGTGTCATGGGGAACTCCAGACATAGATCTGTTCGCTTCTCCACTAAACCACCAGCTGCCAAAGTTTTGCACGAACAGGTTTCATCACACAGCCTGGAAAGTGGATGCTCTTTCTTTCAGTTGGAAAAATCTTCATGTGTATGCCTTTCCACCTCTGCCTCTCCTCCCAAAGGTACTCCTAAAGGTCAGACAAGACAAGCCAAGGATGATTTTAATAGCTCCAGATTGGCCTCGGCAACACTGGTACCCATTACTGAGGAGTCTGGTAAGGAAGCCTCCATGGCCTTTACCTTTGATTCCACACCTATTGTCTCAGAGGGACGGTCATCTACTCAATGTCAAGCTTCACTCTCTTCATCTAACAGCCTGGCATATTCTGTTTTGAACCACAGCAGGTCTCAACTTCCTCAACAAGTTTTGAATGTGATTATGGAAGCCAGAAGACCTAGTACAAGGAAAGTGTACGCAGAAAAATGGAAGAGATTTTTATTTTGGAGCAAAGGATTTGGAGGTTTCTGAGCCTAATTTGAGTGTGGCTCTTCAATATCTTACTGAGTTATTGGACAAAGGTTTGTCTTTCTCTTCCATTAAGATTCATGCTGCAGCAATTTCAGCTCACTATGATTGTGACCCACCATTGTTTTCTCATCCTTTGTTCAAGCAATTTCTTAGAGGGGCAAAGAATATAAGACCCCCACGTAGAGCTCCTACTCCTGCTTGGGATCTCAATTTTGTGTTGGAGAAACTTACTCTACAACCTTTTGAGCCTCAGCTACTGCTGAATTGAAATACTTGTCATGGAAGACTGCCTTTTTGTTGGCCATTACTTCTGCAAGAAGGGTTTCTGAATTGCAGGCCCTTATGGCGGTTGAGCCTTTTTTGCTTTTCCATAAGGATAGGGTATCATTATGTACTAATCCTTCCTTTATGCCTAAGGTGGTTTCTAGTGTGGCTTTAAACCAAACTATTCATTTGCCTACTTTTTATGCAGATCCCCAAAATAAGGGGGAAAAGATTTTGCACACTTTAGATGTACACAGGCAGTTGCGTTATTATTTAAGCAGGACTAAGGATTTTAGGCAGTCTCAGCAGTTGTTTGTTTCTTTTGCTTTGAGTTCTCAGGGCAAGCCTGTGTCAAAACAAACTATTTCTAAGTGGATTGGGTTTTGCATTGCATTTTGTTATTCCCATCATGGCAAGGAGATTCCAGCTGGGATTAGGCCTCATTCCACTAGGGCTACTGCCACTTCAACAGCATTTCTAAGGGGTGGCAACTAAGGATATTTTGGAGGCAGCTACTTGGAGTTCAGTGCATACTTTCTCTAAGCATTACCACCTTCCTCTCTACTCTAAATCTAGGGCTGGTTTTGCCACGGCTATTTTGCAGGGCATGTTGACAGCTCCTGCTTCTTTATGATTTGCCAGCCTCCCTTACCTCTGCTTTGGGATTCTACCCAAGTGTTAGGACTGCAGCAATGTGGGATGAAGAACATAGTACAGTTTTGTACCTACCATAAATGTAGATGTTCGAAGATCCACATTGCTGCAGTCCAATTTACCCTCCCTCCTTCCCCTCTGTGTGTAGGGGTGGTTGTGTGGGTGGGGTTGTACTTTTCTAAATTTGTGTATATTGTACATATATTTGGTACAGGAGTGTTTGGTGTTTTTGGTTTTGGCCTTATCTTTTTAGGGTCTTCTGACATCTGGGGCAAGAAAAGACTGAGGATATGACGTCGGTCATGCGCATTTGTACCCTGACGTCCTGACGTCAGACTAATGCGCCTTGACCGACGTCAGCCATATACTTTGGTATTCGGGCCGACTGGGACAGCGGACTACCCAAGTGTTAGGACTGCAGCAATGTGGATCTTCGAACATCTACATTTATGGTAGGTACAAAACTGTACTTTCTCAGGGCAAGCCTGTGTCAAAACAAACTATTTCTAAGTGGATTGGGTTTTGCATTGCTTTCTGTTATTCCCATCATGGCAAGGAGATTCCAGCTGGGATTAGGCCTCATTCCACTAGGGCTACTGCCACATCAACAGCTTTTTTGAGGGGAGTGGCAACCAAGGATATTTTGGAGGCAGCTACTTGGAGTTCAGTGCATACTTTCTCTAGGCATTATCACCTGCCACTTTACTCTAAGTCTAGGGCTGGTTTTGCCACTGCTGTTTTGCAGGGCATTTTGGCAGCTCCTGCTTCTTTGTAGTTAGCCATCCTCCCTTACCTCTGCTTTGGGATTCTACCCAAGTGTAAGGACTGCAGCAATGTGGGATGAAGAACATAGTACAGTTTTGTACCTACCATAAATGTAGATGTTCAAGATCCACATTGCTGCAGTCCAATTTACCTCCCTCCTTCCCCTCTGCAGTTAGAGGTGGTTGTGTGGGTTGGGTTGTACATATTGTGTATATTGTATATATTGTACATATAGTTAGTGCTAGGGTGGTTGGTTGGTGGTTTGCTGTCTTTTGGTTTTGACCTTTATTTTTAGGGTCTTCTGACATCTGGGGCAAGAAAAGACTGAGGATATGACGTCGGTCATGCGCATTTGTATCCTGACGTCCTGATGTCAGTCAAATGCGCCTTGACCGACGTCAGCCTTATACTTTGATATTCGGGCCGACCGAGGGCAGCGGACTACCCAAGTGTAAGGACTGCAGCAATGTGGATCTTCGAACATCTACATTTATGGTAGGTACAAAACTGTACTTTTTGTACCTACCATAAATGTAGATGTTCGAGTGTTCACACTGCTGCAGTCCAGGTTTACCTCCCTCCCTCCATCCCCTCTGAACTAGTTGGACTTATCTATACCTGTCTATCCTATCCAACCTTTGTGGTGTATTTGCTTGTAACTGAAGGTATTGTTTTTATTTTATATGTATATTTTTTTATTAGCAATATGTATTGCCTACCTACTTGGGGGCACCTGACATCTGGGGCAAGAAAAAGTGAAGATAGTGGCATCGGATGCATCTTATATACCCCTGGCGCACTGAAGTCAGGGAAGAAGCGACAGCAACCGACGCCGGACCAAGACTTTGGAATTCTGGCCGACTGCGGGACCGCCTGACGGCAGGATAACCCAAGTGTAATGACTGCAGCAGTGTGAACACTCAAACATCTACATTTATGGTAGGTACAACACTACTTTCTTCCCACATGTTGGAGGGTAGTCCTTAAGGAAATGGGTAGTAGGATGGTAGCTGCTGGCCAAGCCAGCCAGACTTTAGAATCAAGTCAGATTGTTACTGCACTGCATCCAGATGCAGGTCCTGTGTATCATCTCAGTGTGTGGTCTTGCATTGAGAGGTTCACTGAGACTTATGTGGGTCTCCCACCTATCAGGCTTTCCAGTTGTTTTAGCAAATGTTTGCTAATGTGGCGTCAGCACTGGAGATGCCAAGGGTAATGTATGTACTCTTAGGTTTAACTATGACTGGTTATGCGGATGTTAAGTACCTGTCTTTCGTTAGCTGTAAAATCTTTGCAGTAGAGCTTCCCTTTCTTTGGAGATGAAAACTCAGCCGAAGAGGGGAAAAATAAAAATAAAAAATAAATTAAAAAAAGATACTTACCTTGAACAATTCTGACTCAAAAAAAAAGATTTGGCTTGCATAAACAAGACCTTGTCTTTCTTATGATTTGAGCACTAGGAATAATGACAGTTATTTGTCAGCTTTTATAAAGATATCAGAATGTTTTCTTACAAACCTGACTTGCAGTGCTGCATATCAGGTATTGCTGGAGCATGATTAATTGCAAGTCTGTTTCATTGTACATCTCTCTGTATGGCATGTTGCAGTGATGTGTTTAAACTTAGTGCATTGATTGTGAACTACTGTGCAAAAGAAAAAAAATTATACTCTTTCATTGTTGTAATTGCATAAAACTTTGGCTTCTGAGTACACATTTTTGACAATTTGTTCACTTCTTAGTAATTTCATGTATGTGCATCTGAGCAACTGTGTTAAGAGATTTTCAGATCCAGTGATACATAGTACATCCATTTAAATCACCTGATGTTCTTCATGTTTCACTGTTGCAGTCATCACACTTGGGTTATCTGCCTGCAAGTAGCCCTCAGTCGGCCCGAATACCAGAGTCTTGAGATTTCTGCGTCTGATGCGGTCGCCTCTTCCATGACGTCAGGGGTATAAAACATGCAGCCGACGCCATTACATCGGCTTTTCTTGCCACGCTGGAGCCCGAAGCAGAAGCAGTTTGCAAGTGCCGATCGACCGCTTCCTGAAATTTTCATTTTTCGAGTTTCAAACCTCAAGTCTTCTAAAGCTAAGTACCCTGTTGGTGATCCTTTTTTCTTGCTCTAACCGATGTCAGAAAAAGTTAACAATTGTCTTGCCTGTGGAAAGCAAATACCTCAGAGATTTTCATTCTTTCTGCGTCACCTGTTTAGGCCCAGACCACAGCATTCCTCACTGTCGGTTTTGTGCCTTGTTCAACGCCCGAACTATTCGTCGACGGGCTATCTTTGTCGCTAAATTCTTTCTCTCTCTCGTTCTCTGTATTCCGAAATGGCTTCGTTAAACCATCCGACTACTGCTCTCCCAAAAAAAGTAAGGATAAAGACAGACCGCATAGGTCCAAAACTGCCGACGACACTTCCACTAAGCTAGTTGCCAGTCTGCTGCTACTCTGTAAGTTGCTTTTGCAGCCCCTGATACCCGCTTCTACAGATTAGCAGGCCTCTACTGAGACTCATTCAAAGTCCGGTATGCCACGAGATGCTTCTTCGACTATGGAACCTGCGGATGTCTCTACCTTGGATGGGTCCGGAGCCGCTGTGCAGACACCTGCTTCTGAGGGTGTATTCAGGCCTTCCGATGTTCGTATTAAATCGACTACTTCGTTTTTGACTAAAACTGTTGAATTTCTCAGGCCCAGAGTTCACACTACGCCTAGGAAACAGACGACCAAAGCGCATTCTCAAGCTCCCTTGCCTCAGAAACAAATGCTTAGAATGGCTGAAGACCTTATTACTTTAATTTGGGGAAGCCAGCCTTCCCTCTCTAAAAGACAAAGAATTTATTTTCTTTCTGATTCTGCAGACCATGAGTACGATGGCTCTGACCCCCTCTGATTACCAGGACCATACCATTATCCCCACCTATGAGGATTCTGATGCAGAGGATTCCATTCCCTGTGCCTCCCCTTCAGAGGACTTTTCTTACGATAAAACCTTGCATACCCTAAGAGAGCATTTCCGCTGGGAATGCCAGGACTACCCTCAGTCAAGAAAGATACTCAGGGAATTTTTAGATTTGCCTCAGCACAGGCCTCTAGCTATACCCCCTGTCCTGGATATTGTAGATGATGTCTTCATGGAATCAAGTCGTACCCTTGATACTTTTCCTCCAGCTCCTAGAAAGCCTGACCGGTACTACAGAGTACCAGACTCCCACAAATTTCTCTCTAAAAAAATCCTACTGCCGATCCAGAAACCATTTCCCAGGGACCTAATGGTATTAAGGCTACTACAGCCAAAAACCCTATGCTTGGACAGGGATTCTAGGGCTTTAGACAGATGGGGTAAGAATGTATATATCTCTCTAACTCTTGCCATCAGGGCTAAATTGCCAGTTTCACATGTTGAAGTACCAGCAGCATGTTATGGAACTAATTAAAAAAAAATGTTGATTCCTGATTGTGCAGAAAATAAAGATTTACAAGAGTTAATGCATTCTGCTTACCAAGTTGGTAAACATACCTTGCAGTGTGGTTTTGATGCCTTAGAAGCATCTTGCAGGGCTGCTGTCACTGGGTCTGTTCTGAGAAGGCATGCTTGGCTGAAGGAACAAATCTTGTCAGACCATGTCAAAGCAAAATTACTAGATGCTTCATTAAATCAAGAATGTTTGTTGGCACAAAAGCAGAAGTAGTTCTTAAATAGATGGAGGAAAAAGCTAAATCTATGCAAACTGTTAAAGATTTCTTACAAGTACAGCCACCTAGATTCATTAGGCAGTGGCCTTCGAAGAACTGGTCCTTTCCAGTCCCTCCCAGTCCTTCTCAGTCCAAACCCAGGGGCAACAGACCACAAAAACTACAGTCTGAGGGTATGCACAGATCTAAACAATGGAGTGCTCCCACCTCAAAAACAGGGCGTGATAAGCCACCCTCTTATGGAAAAAGTTAATGACTTCTCCTGCATCCTTCCCAGCCATGCCCAAGTACTTGCACCCCTAGGAGGAAAAGTCACCCTGCATGCAAAAAACTGGGAATACATTACCCAGGACCGTTGGGTCTTAAACATTGTATCCCAGGGATACAGATTCTATTTCCATTTACTGCCAACCCCAAGCGGATTGCCAGACCTTCCCACAAACCAGTGGGCAGAGGCCCAAAAGCAAGTACTTTCTCTTCTCAGTGTCAGGGCTATTCAACCTGTTCCAACAGAGCAAAGGGGACAGGGTTTCTACTCCAGACTGTTTCTGGTGCCCAGAAAAGAAAACTCTTGGCGCCCTATCCTGGATCTGTCAATTCTCAACACCTTCCTGGTGGTACCAAAGTTCAAAATGCTTACACTCCCAACAGATGCTGTCTATGCTAGCCAAGGACTCCTGGCTGGTCACCCTAGATTTAAAAGAAGCTGCTGTGCACATCCCCATAAGGGAATCTTGCATGAAATATCTACGGTTCAGGGCAGGTCTATATGCACTATCCGTTCTCTGCACTTCCCTTTGGCTTATCTACTGCACCCAGGGTATTCACAAAGTGCCTGGCTCCAGGCATTGCATACTGCAGGCAGAGAAACATTCATATTTACCGATACTTGGATGATTGCCTGATTCAGGCGGACAGTCAGGAATTGCTACTATTGCACCTGACATTTGTAAAGAGACTCCTAACTTCTCTGGGATATACCGTCAACGAAAATTAAATCACATCTGGTACCCAGCCAAGAAATTGTATTCCTGGGAGCAAGCTTGAACACAACTTCCCAGATGGCATTCCTCACTCCAGAAAAGCAGGTTTATTTGACAAATTACTTCAAACTACTGGCCATCCAAACCCAGCTATCTGCAAGAAAAATATTGCAAGCCCTAGGGTTCATGGCCTCCTGCATTCTGCTAATACCATATGCAAGACTGCATATGAGGAAACTTCAATGGTAATTAAAAAGTCTCTGGTGTCAACATTCTCAGGACCTGGAAACAGTGATTCCAATCATTTCTTGCCTAAGGACATAGTTCCTTTGGTGGGCAGAGGCCTGCAACCACAACAAGGGACAACTTTCACTCAACTCCCTGCCGCCCAAACCCTGACAAACAGGCGCATCAGAACCATGCATGGTGGGCTCTTATGGCGGGCAAATGCATTCAAGGCAAATGGAGCCCAGGACAAATGCACTAGCAGACTTAAGCGGAAATCTAATGGACCCGCATTAGTGGAAACTGGAACCCAATTCATTCAAGCTTCTAATCCACAGGTGGGGGACACCAGAGGTGGGCCTCTTTGCTTCCCCCCAGAACGATCAGTTGAACACATTTTGCACCAGAACTCCCCACAGCCAAGCATAGAAAGTGGATGCCCTATCCTTTACATAGGAAAACCTCTCAATCTATGCCTTTCCCCCTCTGCCCCTCCTCCCCAAAGTACTACTCAAGATCAAACAGGACAGGCCAAGGACAATCCTTATTGCACCAGACTGGCCACGCCAGCACTGGTACCCATTTTTATACAGTCTGACAACAGTGCCACCCTGGCACCTGCATTAGACCCCCCTCTGCTGTCCCAGCAGGAGGGCCAGATTTTAAATCCTCAGCTGCAAACCCTGAACCTAGCAGCCTTGCTTATTCCCTGAATACATCACCAGCAACCCTCAGCAAGCAGGTGCTGGATGTCATCCTTGAGGCCAGAAGGCCTAGTACTAGTAAATCCTATTCAGAAAAGTGGAAAATATACTGTTCTTGGAGCCATTCTCAGGGGAAGGACACAGCCATGCCCACCTTACCTCCTACCTCAAATCCTAGATTATCTAGCAGAGCTGCTGCACAAAGGCCTATCCTTCTCATCCGTTAAGATTCATGCCTCTGCCATCTCAGCTCATTACAATACTGAGCCACCCCTCTTCTCTCACCCTCTGGTCAAACAGTTCCTGAGAGGACCTAACAATTTAAGACCCCCGAGGAGAGTTCCCACTCCTGCCTGGGACCTTAACTTTGTACTAGAGAAGCTCACACTTCCCCCTTTTGAGCCTGCTGCTACAGCAGAGTTAAAATTCCTCTCTTGGAAAACAGCCTTACTCCTAGCCATCACTTCAGCAAGAAGAGTGTCTGAGTTACAGGCCCTTATGGCTGTGGAACCTTCATTATCTTCCATGCGGACAGGGTTTCCCTCAGAACTAACTCATCATTTATTCCCAAGGTGGTATCCAGTGTGGCTTTAAGCTAATCCATCCATTTACCAACCTTTTTTTCCTAATCCTCAGAATAAAGGGGAAAGGATCCTGCACTGCTTGGACGTGCACGGATAGCTTAGGTTCTGCCTTGACAGGACTAAACCGTTCAGAAAATCTGACCAGCTGCTAGTCAGCTTTGCTACAGGGGCAGAGGGCAAGGTAATTTCAAAGCAAACCTCTCCAAATGAATAGCACACTGCATCCATTTCTGCTACAAGCACCATGGAATACCTACCACACAGGGGATCAGAACCCATTCCACTAGGGCTACCTCAACCTCTACAGCATTTCTCAGGCGAGTCTCTACCAGGGACATCCTGGATGTTGCAACCCGGAGTTCAGTACACAGCTTCACCAAGCATCACCACTTACCTATCTTTTCTAAATCCAGAGCTGGATTTGCTACAGCAGTCTTACAAGGCCTGCTAGCCTGCCCTAATACTTCTTGACTGCCTCCACCCTTCCTCAGCTTTGGGAATCAACCCAAGTTTGATGACTGCAACAGTGAAACACGAAGAACATAGTACATTTGTGTACACTTACCATAAATGTAGATGTTAGAGTGTATTCACTGTTGCAGTCCTGGTTACCCTTACTCCAACCCCCTGACTTTTCTATACTTTCTACCTATCCTCTTTTTTGGCCACATCTTATGGCAGTGGTATTTACTTTTTACTGGAGGTGTTCCACACCATGTAATTGCATCCTATTTTGGGGGCTCCTGACATCTGGGGCAAGAAAAACTGATGTAATGGCGTTGGCTGCATGTTTTATACCCCTGACGTCATGGAAGAGGCGACAGCATCCGACGCAGAAATCCCAAGACACTGGTATTCGGGCCGACTGAGGGCTACCTGCAGGCAGATAACCCAAGTGTGATGACTGCAACAGTAAATACACTCAAACATCTACATTTATGTAAGTGTACACAACTGTACTTTCCCCACCAGATTCTATAGGAGTTATCCATCATAAGCTTTTTTTTATATATTTATATGCTTAAGATGGATTAAACAGTGCTAATACAGGTAATGCTATGATAAAGATTACAAGCCAGAAGACTCTCCTACTTCAGTGAACAGTGGTCCTTTCTGACTTCATACTAATAAGTGTGGAGATTATGATCTTTTGGTGCACTGTGGAATTTCACCAGATGTCCTTCATGGATGCATCTGCAGTCATAACAAGTGGGTTGTCCTGTCGTCAGGCAGCCCTGCAGTCGGCCGGATTCCAAAGTCCGGGTCCGGCTTTGGCTGATGTCGCACTCCACCCGACGTCATCTCTGTTGGCCTTCGGGTATAAAAGCATCAGTCGACGCCATTTTCCTCAGTCTTTCTTGCCGCATGGCGCCCGAAGCAGAAGCTGTTTGCAAGTGCCGGTCGGTCGGATCCAGAGATTACTTCTACCGAATACTACTTCGAAGACTTCTAAAGCTAAGTACCCCGTTGGGGACTCTTTCTTGCCTCAGCCGATGTCAGAAAAAGTTAACAATTGTTTAACCTGTGGGAAACAAATACCTCATAAAGATTTCCACTCTTACTGTCTGCCTTGTTTAGGCCCAGCCCACCACGTAGCAGCCTGTTCGGCCTGTGCCTCCTTCAACCGACGAACGCTTAGGCGTCGGTCGGAGTTTGCAGAACAGTTTTTCGGTTCTGATTTTGCGTACATTATGCCGCCGGATCCTCCGACTACCCAATCTACCAAAAACGAAGATAAAGACCGACACTCGCGGTCCGCGGTTTCGGCCGAAACCACGGTAAAGCAAATCATGAGTGTCTCGGTTTCGCTGAAACCGAAAACTGATCAAAATACAGCTGAACCTATTCTTACAACTGAGGCCCCTGCTACAACTCTTGAATCGACCTCAGAAATTTTGCCCACTACGGTGGTTGACTTATCAGACACCATCCCTTGGATGTCTCTACCCCAGCACGTGGTGCTGCTAGGCCTCCAGCAGTCATGTCCATTAAGGCCTTCGCCAGGGCTAAAGCAGCCAAGACTACTAAAACAGTGCCTGTTAAACCCCCCACATCCAGGCCCTCTTCTAGTTCTCAAATGCTTTCTTTGGCAGAAGATTTAATTTCTTTAATTAGAGGATCTCAATCTCACCCAGACAGGGCCTCTCAGCCCCAGAGAAGAGACCTAGGGCAGAGCCCCTGAGCCAGTGTCTTCTGATGATTCTGCTAATGAATCAGACATAACTGACCAGCCAGAGGCTCCTTCTCCAATTTTGAAGATTCTGATGCTGAAGAATCCATTCCTGCTGCTTCCCCACCAGAAGAATTCTCCTTTGGGGAAACCTTGCATGCCATGCGAGAACAGTTCCAATGGCAGCAACAGGATTTTTCAGATTCCAGAAAAAGACTTAGAACTTTTCTGCACCTCCCACAGCACAGGCCCTTAGCTATACCTCCTGTTCTCTCTGTGGTGGATGATGCTTTCAATGATGTTTGCTCCGCTTCAGATTCTTTACCCCCAGCCCCTGCCAAACCAGATAGATTTTACAGGGTGCCAGATACTCATCACCACCTTTACAAGGCCCCACTTGCAGACCCAGAAACTATATCCCAGGGTCCCAAGGCAGTAGCCGCGACCACAGCTAAAAACCCTATTCCTTCTGAAAGGGAAGCAAGGTCATTAGACAGATGGGGTAAAAAGGTCTACACTTCAGCTACTCTCTCAGCAAGAGCTTTAAACTGTCAGTTTCACATGATACAATACCAAGAGTTTATGCTTGATCAGTTAACTAAAAACTAACCACTGATGAATCTCTTGATAAGAAATATGTATTAGAGATGGTAAATAACATACAACAGGTTAGCAACCATTCCTTAAAATGTGGCTATGATGCACTGGAGGCTTCATTTAGATCAGCCATGACAGGCACAGTGATAAGAAGGCATGCATGGCTAAAGGAACAAGTTTTACCGGATCATGTTAAAGCTAAGTTGCTAGATGCTCCTATGGACAAGACAAGTTTGTTTGGTACACCTGCCCAGCAGGTTATGAAGAAAATGGAAGAAAAGGCAAAATCTGTTCAAACTGTTAAAGATTTCTTGCAGGTTCAACCCCAAGGTTTAGCAGGAACTGGCCTGCCAAAATTGGTCCTTTCCTGACTCCACAAAATTTCAAAGGGGCAGGAATAGACGTTCCAGAGGCAGAAACCAATCCAGAGGAGGTGCCTACAGAGGACGACAGTGGCAAGGTAACAACAGAGGCACAGACACAGCCACTGCCACTACATCAGCACAACCACAGTGACTTAATCCTAAATCCGCCTACCAGGGAACAAATAGCAGCTCCTCTAGGCGGAAAGTTAACCCTATTTTCAAAGAACTGGCACTACATAACAAAAGACAAGTGGATTTTACAAACCATAAATCAAGGTTACCGGTTTCACTTCCACACTTTACCAGTCAAAAGAGGAATGCCAAATCTACCTCCAAATCAAAAAACAGAGGCTCTACGCCAGATAATGGAGTTAGCAAACATGAGAGCTGTGGAAAGAGTGCCAACAGCAGAACAAGGAAAGGGGTTCTATTCCAGACTATTCCTAGTTCCAAGAAAGGAAAAAAGTTGGAGACCAATTCTCGACCTGTCCACCTTAAATACATACATCATTGTCCCAAAATTCAAAATGCTGACCCTACAGCAACTTCTTCCCATGCTGGGCAAGGAGTCTTGGCTGGTAACTCTAGATCTCAAGGAGGCATACCTGCACGTCCCCATTCGACCAATCTGCAGAAGATACCTCAGATTTCTTGCAGGATCAGAGCACTATCAATTCTCAGCATTGCCCTTTGGCTTATCTACTGCCCAGAGTATTCACAAAATGCCTGGCATCAGTAATCGCCCATTGCAGACTACAGGGAATTCAAATTTACCCATACCTGGACGACTGCCTGCTACAAGGGGACAACAAAAGCAAGCTGACAACAGATTTACAAAGGGTCATTTACTTGCTACAAGGACTGGGATACACAGTCAATTTACAAAAGTCAAGGCTGATACCATCCCAAACAAGGACATTCTTGGGCTGAATTGGACACAGTACAACAAATGGCATTCCTGACTACAGAAAAACAAAAGGAACTTCCTCTTTACTTCTTGGCACTAACAAAACTGAACAAGTTAACAGCAAGAAAAGTTCTGCAGGCCTTGGGCTTCATGGCATCATGCATAATCTTGGTCCCATTTGCCAGACTACATATGAGGAAACTACAGTGGTACCTAAAGAATTTATGGTCCCAGCACAGACACAGTCTAGAAACAGAAATTCCACTAATTCCATGCTTAAAACAGGAGTTCCTATGGTGGGCTCAGGCATGCCAGTCAAACCCAGGCCTACCCTTTCGCAGATGTCAACCAAGCCAGACCATCACAACAGACGCTTCAGACCTAGGATGGGGGCCCACATGCTGGACAAATGCGTGCAAGGATTGTGGACACAGGATCAACTTCATCTGCACATCAATCTAAAAGAAATGCTGGCAGTAAAACTGGCAATCCAAAAGTTCAAACCATTTCTCAAAGAGGGCCAGTTGATGATAAGGACAGACAACACCACAGTCATGTGGTACATCAACAAACAGGGAGGCACTCATTCATACCCCTATGCAGAATGACCTTGGAGCTGTGGACCCTGGCACTCAGCTACAACATTCAGTTACAGGCAATATTTGTACCGGGAAAGACAATACTCTAGCAGACATATTAAGCAGAACCACTTCGATGCCCACGAATGGAAGCTGCACCCGGACATCTTCAAGACCATCTCAAAGAAATGGGGAATGCCACAGATAGACCTATTCGCATCACCTCTCAATCACCAGCTCAAAAAATTCTGCACAAGGACATTCCACCCACTAGCATGGAAGGTGGACTCACTCTCCTTCAACTGGAAAGGCCTAACAGCATATGCATTCCCACCTCTTCCTTTGATACACAAGGTACTACTAAAAATCAAGGAAGAACGTCCAAAGATAATCCTGATAGCTCCAAACTGGCCAAGACAACACTGGTACCCACTACTGAAGAGCATGTCTCGGAACAATATGTGGCCAATACCCCTGATGCCTTTGATGTTAACTCAGAACAACTACAGCATCATACATCCAAACCTAAAAACGCTGCAACTGACTGCATGGAACATCACATAGCAGCAGCTAACCCAGAACTTTCCCAAAGAGTTAAAGACATTATTCTGGAATCACGCAGACCTTCAACAAGAAGGAACTATGCTGGAAAATGGAAAAGGTTTGTCATTTGGAGTACGGAAAGAGGAAAAGATGTGTCAAACATAGATATGCCTAACATTCTGGAGTATCTGGCCGAACTTCTTCATTCAGGCCTGTCCTACTCCTCCATCAAGATACATGCATCAGCTATTTCAGCAGAATACAGCTTTGATCCACCTGTTTTTTCTCACCCTTTGCTCAGGCAGTTCCTCAGAGGAATCAAGAATGTAAAACCTCCAAGGAAACCACCATTACCAGCTTGGGATTTAAACTTTGTGCTAGAAAAGCTGACACTATCACCCTTTGAACCAGCAGCAACAGCAGACCTACAACACCTGTCATGGAAAACTGCTTTCCTACTGGCAATTACTTCAGCAAGGAGGGTTTCAGAACTACAGGCCTTAATGGCAGTGCAACCCTTCCTAATCTTCCACCAAGATAGAGTGTCCATGAGGACTAATCCTACATTTATGCCCAAGGTGGTATCCAGAGTGTCTTTAAACCAGGCAATCCACCTACCTACCTTCTTTCCCAACCCACAAAACAGAGGGGAAAGAATACTGCATACCTTGGATGGACATAGACAGCTACGCTACTACTTGGACAGAACAAAAAATAGCAGAAAGACTGACCAACTTTTCGTAGCCTATGCAACAGGAAGGGAAGGAAAAGCTATTTCCAAACAGACAATCTCCAAATGGATAGGAAATTGCATACGATACTGTTACTCCTTCCATGGAAAACCAATTCCACAGAACATAAGACCTCATTCTACAAGGGCAACAGCCACTACCACAGCCTTCTTACGAGGAGTGGCAACCAAAGACATTATTGAGGCGGCTACTTGGACCTCCGTGCATACATTTGCCAAGCATTATAATTTGCCTCTATATTCCAGATCCCGAGCAGGGTTTGCCACTGCTGTACTGCAAGGGATCCTAAACACACCATAATCTACTTTTATCCTCCTCCCTAGTTGGCTATGGTATTCTACCCACTTGTTATGACTGCAGATGCATCCATGAAGGACATAGTACAGTTTTGTACCTACCATAAATGTAGATGTCCGAACTGGATAGCATCTGCAGTCAGGATTACCCTCCCTCCTTCCCCTCTGTGGTACTCCTAGGGTGTTTACCCTCCTAATAGCTAGCTGTTGGGGAGTCTTTTATGGTGTATTTGTTTGTATATATGTACATATATGCTTATTGTTGTGTTTACCTCTATCTATTTGGAAACATTGGCATCTATCCAAATTTTAGCCTGCAAGAGGGCTACTGGCATCTGGGGCAAGAAACACTGAGGAAAATGGCGTCGGCTGATGCTTTTATACCCAAGGCCAACAGAGATGACGTCGGGTGGAGTGCGACATCAGCCGAAGCCGGACCCGGACTTTGGAATCCGGCCGACTGCAGGGCTGCCTGACGACAGGACAACCCACTTGTTATGACTGCAGATGCTATCCAGTTCGGACATCTACATTTATGGTAGGTACAAAACTGTACTTTTCTCGCTTTCTGGTGTGACACCTTCACTGAGTAACTGTACTGTATTCTGCTGTGTAAGTAACTGCTGCAGTCATACCTTTAGGGATCTCACAGAGTCCAACATCTGACCAGCTCTGACGTCCATACCTTTGCCCCTCTATGCCAGACTTATGTCTCATGGGCTACAGGTGTTGCCACATTTCAGTGTAAAGGCAGTCATAGTCGCACATCCTGTCTGTTGTGCCAGGCCAAAAGTGGAAGATAGCAGATCATTACCTACTAAAGGACTGAATTTAACTTGAGAGTTTCTCTGGTTAGGATTTGGCTTTTCTTTTGTCTGGTGGCTGGATGTTCTGAAATGCAGGTCTGGGAATGTCAGCCAAGCAAAACAAGTATGCTTGTCAAAGACTAATTTCAGAGATGAGCACAATGTGTGTGTGCATTGTTTAGGCCTTGACTACAATGCCACCACTTGGAACATCTTTGAGGACTTTAGGCCAAAATCAATACAAGCCGGGAGGGGCGCTATCCTAGTTTGAATTGAAAAAATAATGGTTATTGCAGCTTCTGTAGTATATAATGGTGGTCACCCTGATGTAGCCACACACAGTTTACATTGTAGGCTTTGTAAGACAGAGGAGACTCCAAGGCATTCTCGGTTCAAGGGTGCCAGTAACGAGGTGGCACTCATACCTATTCTTGGCCTGGCATCGAAGGCTTCAGTGCCAACCCCCTCAAGAGACAACTCTGACATGTTTGCCTGGGCTAAAAAAAATTCAAAGTACAATTACTGCCAAGTCACCTGCATAGTGATGTGTGCTGCTTAAGCAGAGGCATAAGTGCTTACCTTTGCGAATATTGGTCGATTGCAGACTAGAGGTATTCCCATACTTTGCACAGTCTGAAAATATGGGCTAGTGTGTAAGAACAGAATCAAGAAGGCTGTAGACAGGGAAGTACTATTTAGCCTACTGGTCTATGTCTTTAAAAGCTTGGGAAAAAAGGTGAAAGTAACGGTTATAGTCAGCCATGTTACACACATTCCTCTTAAGTATAATAGAAATTACTCTAATAAACACTATTCTTACAGAAAGCCAGGGAAGTACAAACAACTCAAAGTGGGCAGGCCTTGTCAACCAACAATAGCAAAATAAGGAAAAGGAAGGAGACCAATAAAGCTTTGGCCCCCAAATGATCAGCTGTGACTACAACGGCCTAACCTCCCACCCCATTCCCTACACCCTGTTCAAAAAATGGGTGGAGGATTAACTGCTTACTGGGGGGAGTGGAGGACGGTTACAACAGACAGGTGGTTACTACTGATAATTGCAAGTGGGTACCATCTTGTGTACGAATCAGAAAAAAATTCTAAGCAAAGTAGGCAAAAAAATGCCAGGTTCCATACAGATAAGGAGTATCCTGATTGTACCTGTTCTGCATATGGTTATAGAACAAGGGACCATAGAAATTTAGCCCGATGGGACAGGAAGAAAATAATGTTTCTTCAACGTTCACTCTCCCAAGAAAGGACAGAGTCAGTGGGGTCCCATTCTATATTAAACCATTTTATTTCATTTGTCAAATTCTTGATTAGAATGGATTTAAGAGATTTATACGTCAACATCCCCATTTATAAAGAGCAAATGTCATTCCTAAGATTCATGAAGCTTTCGGGCTCTCAACCCTTCATCAGCATATAACATTATACATTTCAATCCATTTAAATAGAGGAAACAGTTAAAATCACATGATCAAACCAGCCAATAAAACATACTAAAAGGAAAAAAGGAATCAAGTACATCAAATTCTGTAAGGAAATATGTGTGAGTCCCTTTATTCTAAAAACCATCATGGTAATATACTTAAGATTATTTGTTATACTACAAAATTAATTGTGTATTATAAATTACTCATTTGGCGCTTCACTAATACTGGTTTAATAGTAAAAGTACCATTCAAACCAGGTAAAGTGTCAGCTTGTAGTCTTATTATCCATTCTAGCTCTCTCATATCTAAAAAGTTGTTAATATCACCCCCCCTCACACCCACTTGCACTACATCTATACATCTAAACTTAAAAGTGTGGTTGCTGAATTCATATATATGCTTAAATAAAGCATTTGTCTGTATTTGTCTATTTATCTGTGATCTATGTTCAGGGCGGCCACGGTGGTGCAGTGGTTAGCATTGCCGCCTCACAGCAAGAGGTTCTCCGGTTCGATCCTCGGCTGGGGTGCCTTCTGTGCGGAGTCTGCATGTCCTCCCTGTGGTCGCGTGGGTTTCCTCCGGGTGCTCCGGTTTCCTCCCACATCCCAAAGACATGCTGCAGGTGGATTGGACACTCTAAATTGGCCCTAGGTGTGCGTGTGAGTGTGCCTTCTGTGGAAGGTTGGGCGCCGGGCTGGCAACTCGACACCGTAAAACTCCACTGCCATTCAATGTGCGGACAAGGTGATCCGCTGTGGCGACCCCTAACCGGGAAAAAGCCGAAAGAAGAAGAAGATCTGTGATCTATGTTCGATTATACGATCTTTGAGCCTACGTATAGTCTTTCCTACATAAAAAGCCTGACATCTTACTGTCTAACACGACTAAGCAATCTCGTGAAGTGGAAAATATATGCTTTCTCCTTCATTTGGTACTAACTAATAATATTTTTATTTTTGATGGTACTCCATATAAACAATTAACTGGAGTAGCCATGGGTACTTCTGTGGCAAATACTTTTGCGAATCTAGTACTTTTCCAATGGGAGAAGGAATTTATTTTAAGTAATAAAAATGCACTGAATATACATGTAAAGCGCCAAATGAGTAATTTATAATACACAATTATAATACACAATTAATTTTGTAGTATAACAAATAATCTTAAGTATATTACCATGATGGTTTTTAGAATAAAGGGACTCACACATATTTCCTTACAGAATTTGATGTACTTGATTCCTTTTTTCCTTTTAGTATGTTTTATTGGCTGGTTTGATCATGTGATTTTAACTGTTTCCTCTATTTAAATGGATTGAAATGTATAATGTTATATGCTGATGAAGGGTTGAGAGCCCGAAAGCTTCATTAAAGCCTGTGTTTCTGTAACTACTGTGTTCCTGCTGAGATTTTGTTCTATCTACGTGTTCAGTTCGATTCCTAAGATTCATACCAGGAGATGGCCATTCATCTCCTTGTCATTTGGCTTGACTAGTACTCCAAGACTTTCAGTAAATGTCTAGCCCCATTAATTGCACATTGCAGGACAAAGGGCATACATATCTTGCCCATATCTTGAAAGTTTTCTCCTGCAAGCTAGCTCACTCTTGAGGGCAGTAAATACCATATTGTTTGGACAGTTGTGCTTGCAGAAACTAGGCTCCTTCCTAGACATGTGGAGTTCATATCTAATACTCTGTTGGAGAACAGTGTTTTTAGGGTCCCTTCTAGACACCAAATATTACATGTGTTCTCTTCCTTAGGAAAAAAAAGTGCTCACAATCATGGGAATCTTTCAGCAAATGGAACAAAAACCTATATGACTGGCCAGAGAGATCCTTAGTGTTCTAAGCCATATGGACGCTACCATTCTAATTGTCCGCTTAGCCTGCATACTTGAGGAAGATTCAACAGTACCCGAAGAACTTGTGGGATCAGCTCTCTGCCCCAGCCCTACCATGCTTAAAAAACAATTTGGCTCTTCGGTCACTGCTATCAAAAAGAATGGGGTCATGCCCTTTCACCTCCTTTTACAACACCACAGTCACATTCGTACTTATTGATGCCTCAAACCAGGCGTGTACTCTTGAGTCTTGAAAGTACAGGGTACCATGTTGAAGTCAGAGTTCAGACTGCTTATAAACTTGAAAAAGATGCTAGCAGGCCAGCTTGCCTTAAAGCACTGACCCCTATGGGTTCCAGACACCCTGAGAGTAGTCAGGGACAACACCCCAGTCACATGGTACAAAAAGCATGGAGGTGCACATTTGTATAAACAATACTGGATTGCAGTTAAAACTGGAGATGGCTGTAAACCAAAACATAATGTTAATGGTCAGTTTAAATTCCAACAAAGCTCCACTTGGGGGCAGATCTGAGTGTAACCTTATCAGATCCCACAAGTGCGCACAGCACAAACTGGCTGACAAAAAAAAAATAGGACTGCCAGGATATAGAATTCTTTGTATCCAGTGAGATCTTCTTTATCAAAAACTTCTGTTCCTGATATCTACATCAGAAGGCCAGAACAGTGGAAGTGTTTTCCATGAACTGGCAGGGCAATTTCCTGTGTGTTGTTCCAGCTATGCTCATGATTCCCTGGGTTGATCCAGAAAGTGCTAGAGCAACTGCCAAGAATGATTCTGCATATTCATTTTTTATCAAGGCATTACTGGTTCTCTCACCTGCTGTAAATGACCAGAGAAGGCCATTGTTTTAACCAAGCTAGTGGAACTGCTGACTCAAGGGGAGGATGCTCAAGTACATTTGGGAATCACCATGCTCAGTATGGTAGTCTGGAAGGTGTAACCTTGTATATTTTTATTGATCACTGCTGCAGTATCCATAGCTATATGGGTTATATACTGCCAAGGGTAAAAGAGCCAGCCAGGTTTCAAAGCTTCAGGGCACCTTCCACACGCAAAAACTGTAAAGCAGCTCAAGCTGACCTGACTAAAAGGTAAGTTTAGCCATGAAGCCCTAGAGCTTTACTGCCTGCCAAAGAGTACGCTCCTCTGAGGCTTTTGAGGATCACTAGTGGGTTTGTGCTCTTCTTTGCTAGGCGGGTAAGTTCCCTTTGGGGAGGGGGGACTTCAGTTTTCTTAAATTTTGTTAGTTTAATTACCTGTCTCTTCAGAAAAGTTATTTTAAAGCGACGAGTGTTATTTAATAGACTGGAGACTGTAATGTTATTTTAAATGGAATATTTGTTTCTTTGTCAGTTTAAAAGTACTGTAAAGTAACTAAAATATATTTTCTGTGGCGAAAACATGTTTTATCATTACTGAGCTGCCATAGTGTTTTAAGTGCTTTTTACTATGTTTTTTTCTGTCAAAAGTAACTTTTGTGGACTGTTAGTTTTACTGACATTTGCTGTTTTTCTTCACTGATAGAGGCACCATTTTTAGCATGGTCTCACATCCAGTTCTCCTTCCAGCCACAAAAAGAAAGTTAAGCAGACAGCCTGTGCCACAGCAAAAGGTTAGCAGTTTACCTCAGCCACAGGTGGGTGACTCAACTGTGGCCATTTGTTGTACCTTAGACCACTAATCTTTTATTGCAGATACCTCTGGTGTTAATACCTACATCCACTATGGACCAGGGTTTAGCCATGTCCTCTGCAGTTGTTTGGGAGTTTACTCATTGAGCAAAGGAGAAACTCTTTTGTGTGTTGTGGATGAGGGAACAGAGAAGATTTCCCTGTTGTGTCAGAATGCTGTTCCCATCTCTCGGGAAGCAGCTGCTGCCATTAGTAACATGGTAGGCCCCATTTTTCTTTCTTTCTTTCTTTATTGCATTTGTTTATCAGGAAGGTCCACTGGGACAAAAATACCCATTTTCAGTGGAAGTCCAGGGAGAAAAGCTCAATAGAGATACAATACATACAATCTGATAAAGCACAAGTAGCAGTACAATAAATACAATGTGATAAAAACACAAATAACAGCTGTTATGTTGTCCTGTCTCGCCTTTATTCTTGCTAGTTGGGTTCGTAACTGAGAATCAGTTCTGACTGCATGTACTAAAGCTTGCGAGCTTCCACTGACACAAGGCAGTACCCTATCCCATGATGCTAAGGGAGATTACCCAGATCTTGTTTGCCGCTAAACAGATCAGGTGTTTCCTACTAGGCTCAGGCTAAGTGGAATCTTTTTTTCCTTCATTTCTGCTTGTTTTTGTCCAAATTCTTAGAGTATTTAGTTAATCTGTACCTCTACTAGTGTTTACTTCGATATTTGTGACTTTCTCGCATTGTTGGTATTACTGTTGTGGTTGGCCATGGTACTTTTACTAGGCCGTTACCCTCTCCCTATCCTGGCTCCTTCTTCTTGAGAAAATTATTGTTGATTTTTTTTTTATATTAAACTATCCTGTCACCCTTTTTATAGTGTAAAGAGTTCGTTTAAGTTCGAAACTCTTTTTCCACCCGTTTAAATTAGAGAGCTTTTCCCCTTTCCCTGTTGTTCTCTTAGAGGAGAAGCCGTTTAAGTTAGAGAATTCTCCTCTGGCTAAAGGAGACTGTCGTTTGAGTTAGAGACTTCTCCTCTAGTCTGCCTAGTTGGTCTCCCTTTTTTTCTTGTGTTCTATTAAAAAAAAAAAAAAAATTGCTGTATTACTGTTTGTTGATTGTAGACTGTTACGTTAGCCATGTCCAAAGACTCTAAAGAAGCGAAGCTTTCGGGCTTTAAGAAGTGTGACCTTTGCAGTCAGAAAATGTCCCTGACAGATGGACACACCAGTTGTGTGAACTGTTTAGGTGCTGTCCTTCTGCAGGAGTCCTGCTCTTTCTGCCACGCATTCAGTGCCAGGGCTTTGTTAGAGAGAAAAAATAAATGGATTGTCAGGGGGTGGTTGAAGGTTCCCTTTTCTGAAGCTGTAGAAGGAAAACAGTTCCTCCAAATCTCCTTACCATCTGTCCCCTAGATCTGACAAATCCTCAGAGACCTACTTCCACAGCTCCGGAATCTGAACTGTCAAAGAAGCAAGCTAAGGATACACCATCGGACCGGAAGGCTTTCGGGCCAGAAAAGGCTACCTCTTCAGCTCCGCTGGTTATTTTGGAGCTGACAGAGTATCGCATACGGAGCTGGTCCCCAGTCCTGGAACTCGTTTGTTTTGCAGTCCATTAAATCATCGACCGCGTCTTCTCTGTCCTCTAGAAGTCTCTCGGATGATGATGTGGAGCAAGTGGTCAAGAGGTTGTTACAGACTCTGACGCTGGCCAAAATTCTGTCGATCCCAGCCCAAAAAGATTCGGGTCCAACAACCGCCTCTTCCCCTTCTACGATTCCTCCTCCGACCCATGTGGTGGCTTCGGAGCCGGGGTGTTTGGATTTGATCGTAGTGGAACCGTCAGAGCCGAGATCCGCCCCAGCTTCTTCGGCCCCGATATCTGCTCCGACCTCCTCGGTGTCTTCATTCATTGAGGGGTCTAGGGGCTGACACTCGCCCATCGGGTCCAGGGAGGAGGGCTGGGTTGGACAGTTGTCTGAACAGATTCTCCCTCTCGGGGCTTCGGCGCAGGTGAGCTCTGTGCCTGCATCGGCCTCTGAGTCTGCTGCCTTGGTTCCTGGGGAGTCTCTGGGTTCTTTGGAGCCGAGAGCTCTCTTGGAGTGGGGCCGCAATGCTTTTGAGGTCATAATTCTGTTTTACATTTGTTGACCGGGGTAGTCCGACTGGATACATGCCCATTTTCAGCGTTGGCTGGGGGAGAAAAGCTCCACACAGTAATGTGATGTATACAATACAACAGACACAATTCAAAGAATACATGAGTCACACTGTTTATACAACTTTTTAAATCAGAAATTGGCACTATGCTAGTGTAGGACAAAAGACAGAAGAAAGAATTATAAAATTCTTACTCTCGAGTTAGGTAGAAAAGAGCAGGTCATGAGGTAAAAGGTAAGTGGTGGCGGAAAGATGTAAGGGGAAGAGAAGGTTTGATAGGAAATAGGGAGGGAGGAAGAGATGAATAGTAAACTGATGAAGGGATAAGGAGAGTGCTGTCACCTCAGATGGCTCCACTGTCAGATCCGAACACTCTTTCCCCCAAAAGCACCAGAGTCTGTGTACCACTTCTCTCTCCCAAGCGTGGAGATCTAAAGTCCCAGGACACCCCACTGGCCGCATCGTCTCTTCTGAAACCTCCCCGGAGTACCCCTCTCAGGAGGCCCTTCGAAAGAGAACATGTAACAGGAAGCATCTAGACTCCCCTGAGGAGTCTGTCACTTCAGACATGGACCTCAGTGATTCGGAAGGGTCCCCACAGTCACTCTCTGAGGATGTCTCCTTTTCAAACATCCTAGAGATCCTTAAGCAGAGAGGTGGCTGGAAGTCCATCATCCCTTCTGAGGATGAGTCCATGTACCTGGAGGCTTTTGGGTCTCATCCTTCCACCTCTTGGGTGACTCCGCCTTTCAACCAATTCCTGAATGTAGTCAGTCGGAAGGCGTTGGGCTCTCCAGAGTTTGTGGAACCTGTTCCGAGGAGGCCACATAAGTTTATTACAGTACACTCTGACAAGGAATTCCTCACAAAAGGTGTCCCGGTAGATGCTATGTTGGTGGTGGCAGCCACCAAAAAGGAATTGTCTGAGACCTCCTCATCTGTCCATCTGCCAAATAAAGAATCTTGTATGATGGACATATGGAAAGCGTATATTCACATCAGCAGCCTTTACCCTCGGGTCGCTGAACTACTTAACCCTTTTTACCAGACTTCAGAGGGATCTCCTGAAGGAGTTGGGAGATACCCTCCAAGGTTCTACAGCTGCAGAGGTTTCAGACAAGGTGACTTCTCAGCTTTCTACCTTAAATTCAGTGGTAAAGTCCTCCATGCGGCTTATCTCTTATGTGGCTTATCTCTTACATGGCTGATGGAGTGAGTAGGGCAGTGGGTACAGGAATCTCCCAAAGGAGGCATTCCTGGATGCGCTTATGCGAGTTTGCAGAGCCCTTCAAGTCTTCCTTTATCAACGTCCCATTAGATGGCTCATCCTTTTTCGGGCCAAAAGTGAAAGAGACTCTGTCCAGGTGCAAGCAAGAGGGAAAGACTCTCTCTGCCAAGGGAGTCCATTTTTCCCTCTCTAGCAGCCCTTACCCCAAAGGGCAGAAGAGGGGAAAATGTGGTTCTGCAAGTCCCAAAGAGTCTTTCCGGATGCACGTGGTGATTCTTCCTCCAGGGGCAGAGGGGGAAGTGGCAATGGAAGATGCCAACCCCGCGGCAGAGAGTTCCGCAAAATCAGGACAACAGGTATACATTCCCTGGTAGGCCCTACCAGTGCTCCTGGAAGGAGGCCCGCCTGTCCATCTCTGGAGACAGCCGGGAGTCGCTTGTCACTGTATCCAAACGCCTGGCTAAGCATAACAAACGACAAATGGGTACAAACTATCAGATCCAGAGGCTACTGTATACCCTTTTCCTCTCCCCTTTCAGAAAAAAAGATCAGTCCCAGATGTTCCACCCAATCAGAGGGACCAGACAAAATTCAAAGTGTGCTAGAAAAAAAGTCATCCAAGAATTCCCCGCAGACCAAATCGGATCATGAACTTACTCATAGTTCTTTTTAGTTCCAAAAAACACAGGGGACTGGAGGCCCATTTTGTTTCTCAGCAGACCAAACAAGTCTGTAAAAAAATCAAAGTTCCGGATGGTGACACTGCGGTCTATACTCCCCTTTCTGGGGAAAGACAATTGGATGTGCTCGATAGATCTCCCGGATGCGTACTACCATATAAAGATGGACAGGCGATCCCAGAGTCACTTAAGCTTTTGGCTGGGAGCCAGTCATTACCAATTCCGGGCTGTGCCTTTTGGTCTCACTACAGGCCCCTGTGTGTTCACCAAATGCATGGCAGTAGTCACTGCTCACCTGAAGTGTCTAGGATTCAGGGTGTTTCCATACTTGGACGACTGGCTCCTGACCGCCACCACCGAGCATCTACTTAACAGAGCAAGAGACACCACTATTCACCTTTGTTCTCAGCTGGGCATTACAATAAATTTCGAAAAGTCTGCCTTGTTGCCATCACAACATATTGCATTTATAGGAGCAGACTTAAACACAAGAGAAATTTTAGCCAAACTTCCTCCCGACAGGATACAAACCCTACGCCAACCAGTACAGAGCATCCTCACAAAGGAGAAAGTACAGGCAAAGGTTGTTCTAAGGATCTTTGGTACCATAGCGGCTGCGATAATCTTGGTATTGCTCACATGATTATACATGAGAGTACTCCAGTGGTTGCTTTTCACCCAATGGTCCTTGCAGGAACTGCTCATGTCCCACCAGATTATCATAATGGAATCATTCTCGGGAGACCTCCGCTGGTGGCTTCATTCTACTCAGGTGGTTCTGGGCAGAAAGTTCATCCTCCTTCATCCAGTAGCCACAATGACCATGGACGCTTCCCAGATGGGGGGGGGGGGGCATTATCTGGGGAAGATGGTTCAAGGAGTTTGGCAGGAATATGAGAACCACTTGCATATCAATGTCCTAGAGATGAGAGCTGTGCTGTTGGCGTTGCAGGCATTTCACAACTCCCTTCCACTAGGAACAGTTACAATCCAGACAGTATGTCAGTCGTGTGGTATATAAACAAACAAGGAGTAACCAGATGCTACTGTGTGTCGAGAGGCTCAAAGAGTATGGCAATGGGCAGTCTCTTCCCAACTCTTTCTAACAGCAACACATATCCCGGGGAGATCCAACGTGATTGCAGACAAACTCAGCAGGGCTATTCGTACGCCACATGAGTGGTCCCTGAGACAGGAAACTGCGAACCAGATTTTTCGCAAGTGGGGCCACCCTTCCTGTAACCTTTTTGCCATATCCGTGAATGCCAAATGCAGCAGCAATTTTGCCCTAATCCCCCTCCAGGTGAGTCACGAAGGAATGCACTTGTACATGATTGCCCCCCAGGTCTCCTTTATGCCTTCTCTCCAAAGTTCTTCAGAAAGTCAGCATGTTGGAAAGCAGGTTAATGCTCATTGCCCCATACTGGCCTTAACAAATTTGGTTCCCCTTTCTATGACCCCATCTACAAGAGGATCTGTGGGTTCTAGACCCAGTTCCAGACCTCCTGACTCATCTGTCAGGGGCCCTGCATCCCTCGCTCAAAACCCTCCAACTGACAGCTTGGCTGCTTCACTTCCAGTCCTAGACAGGCTTCTGGATATATCCCCTGCTGTGAAACATATTCTGATCTCATCCCACAAAACGGCAACTAGAAAGCTTTATGTTAGCAAATGGAAGAGGTTTTCTTGATGAGCCCACAACAATGACATTGATCCTTTCATGGCCCCTGTAACTTCTGTTTTGGACTTTTTAGCTAAACTCTTTAACAAAGATGCAACAGCGGCTACCATACGAGTTCAGTTGGCTGCTATATCAAACTACCATATTGGAGAAATGGGATTCAAGATTATGTCCCATAGACTGTGCAAAGCCTTTTTGAGAGGCACTTTTTTGCGTAGACCTCCAGTAAAGGAGCCGCCAGCCCCTTGGGACCTCAATTTGGTATTGTCTACTCTAATCCTACCACCATATGAACCAGCTTCATCCTGTCATCTGAAATTTCTAACATGAAAAACGGTCTTTTTGGTGGCCATCACGTCAGCTAAGCGGGTATCAGAAGTCCAGGCATTGTTTATACGTCCCCCTTACTTAGTCTTTCATAGAGACATTTTCCCTGAGAACTAATCCATCATTCTTATTCCGAAGCAAATTTGAATCAGTCTATTGATCTACCGGTTTTCTTCCCAAACTATGGCAACAAGGCAGAATGTAATTTACACCAATTAGATGTACACAGGCAGATGTTCATCGTGCATACAGCTGCAGTCATAACAGATGGGGTTCTCCTGCCGTCAGGCGGGTCCTCGGTCGGCCGAATTCCAAAGTCTAGGTCCGGCGTCGGTTGTTGTCGTTTCTTCCCTGACGTCAATGTGACAGGGGTATAAAAGAACCAGCCGATGCCATTTTCTTCAGTCTTTCTTGCCGCACGGTGCCCGAAGCAGAAGCAGTTCGCAAGTGCTGGTCGGCCAGCTCCTGAGATTACGAAAAATTTGGAACCGAAGTCTTCTTAAAAGCTAAGTACCCCGTTGAGGAAACTTTTTCTTGCCTCAGACCGATGTCAGACAAAGTTAATAATTGTATTTCTTGTGGGAAGCAAATACCGCATAAGGATTTCCATTCCCTCTGTATACCTTGTTTAGGCCCAGACCACGACGTCTCGGTCTGTCGCTTTTGTGCTACATTCAACAAACGCACTATTAAGCGTCGGGCGGAGTTCGCCCAGCATTATTTTGGGAAAGCATTTAACTATACTATGTCGTCGGATAGTCCGACTCCGGTTTTGTCTAAAAAACACAAAGACAAGGACCGACACTCGAGGTCCACGGCCTCTACCGACACCACTCCTAAGCCGACTACACGTGGTCCGGTTCTCAGCGAGGAGCCTACGCAGCCCCTGATTACCAACGACACATCTTTGGCGGTGTTTGCTGTACCCGAGGTCGCAGGCTCCTCTGCCCACACCCTGACTACAGATACCGAAGCCACACTTGGCGCTGAAACACAGAATGTGGATAGGTCCACCTCCACTCAAGGTGTCTTCAGACCTTCCTCTTCTTTCTCCATGAAGGCTTTCACCAAGTCTAAAGCTACCATGCACCCTAAGATACCAACTACACAGGGCCCATCTCCAGGCCCCATGCGTAAGAAACAGATGCTTAAAATGGCTGAGGATTTAATTACTCTAATCAGAAGTTCTCAGCCACCTCCGGACAAAAGACCCAGAGTAGAGGAAGATTCCCCCTCCTCTGATCAGGGCTCCATTATTTCAGAGCACTCTGATTATCAGGAACAGTCTTACTCCCCTTTTGAAGACTCGGATGCAGAGGAATCTATCCCTTCTGTATCCCCCCCTGAGGATTACTCATTTGGTGAAACTCTGCATACTTTAAGGGAACAATTCCACTGGGAAGGCCAGGATTATTCAGATTCCAAGAAAAGGCTCAGGGAATTTCTTTTGTTACCCCAGCACAGGCCTCTGGCTATACCTCCTGTCCTGGACATCCTAGATGATGTTTACTCGGAGGCCTGCCTTAACCCGGATTCTCTTCCTCCAGCTCCAGTTAAGCCTGACAGGTACTACAGGGTTCCTGACTCGCACCAATTTCTATACAAAAGCCATGCTGCTGACCTAGAAACCATCTCACAGGGGCCCAAGGGAGTTAAGGCCTCCATTGCCAAAAACCCATTGTCTTCCGAGAGAGATTCCAGATCCTTAGAAAGGTGGGGAAAAAAGGTATATACCTCTGCTACCTTATCCACGAGGGCCTTAAATTGTCAGTTTCATATGCTAAAATACCAACAGTTTCTGTTATCTCAATTGAAAAGTAAAATGTCACAACCTGAACAACCAGACATGAAGGAGTTGCAGGATTTGATGCATAGTGCAGAACAAGTGGGTAAACATACCTTACAAT
Organism: Protopterus annectens; assembly: GCF_019279795.1. Classification (NCBI taxonomy): domain Eukaryota; kingdom Metazoa; phylum Chordata; order Ceratodontiformes; family Protopteridae; genus Protopterus; species Protopterus annectens. The sequence goes on along the minus strand of NC_056747.1, from coordinate 695,748,817 downwards.
GTGGTTTTGATGCTCTAGAGGCTTCATGTAGAGCTGCTGTTACAGGCTCAGTCATACGTAGGCATGCCTGGCTCAAGGAACAAGCCTTGCCTGATCATGTCAAAGCTAAATTACTAGACGCCCCTCTTCAAAAGGATGTACTATTTGGGGCAAATGCTGAGGAAGTATTATGGAAGATGGAGGAAAAGGCTAAATCAATGCAAACTGTGAAAGAATTTCTGCAGGTCCAACCCCCACATTTTAGTAGAAATTGGCCTTCCAAAAACTGGTCCTTTCTTGCCACAGACAGACCCCAAAGAGGCAGATACAGGCGCCCGAGGGGCAGAGGACAAGCACAAGGCTCGTACAGAGGCAGACAGTGGCAAACTCCTACACAAAGAGGTGGTTAGGACAACTCGCAATCCTTCAGAAAGCAAAACCAATGACTTTTCCCTTTGCATGCCAACCAGGTCTCAAATGGCAGCCCCCTTAGGAGGAAAGCTGGCAGTATTCTCAAAAAATTGGCATATTGTCACAAAGGACAAATGGATCCTGGACATTATAAACAGAGGCTACAAATTCCATTTCCATACCCTTCCAAAAATGAAAGGCATGCCAAACCTGCCACACAATCAAAGGGCAGAGGCACAAAAGCAAATTTCAGGTCTTATAAACATGAAAGCTATTCAAGAGGTACCTACACGAACAAGGTCAAGGTTTTATTCCAGGCTATTTCTGGTGCCAAGGAAGGGAAAAGATTGGAGACCGATTTTGGATCTTTCCATCCTAAACACATTCCTACTCGTACCAAAATTCAAGATGCTCACTCTACAGCAACTTCTTCCCATGCTGGGCAAGGAGTCTTGGCTGGTAACATTGGACCTCAAGGAGGCATACCTGCATGTCCCAATCAGACAAAATTGCAGAAGATACCTCAGATTTCTTGCAGGTTCAACCCATTATCAATTCTCTGCATTGCCCTTTGGTTTATCTACTGCGCCCAGAGTATTCACGAAATGCCTGGCATCAGTAATTGCCTACTGCAGACTTCAAGGGATACAAATATACCCTTATCTGGACTGCCTGATCCAAGCGGACAGCAAGCACATTCTTCTGAAACATCTGGCTTATGTAATAATATTATTAAACTCTCTAGGATACATAGTCAACAAAGAGAAATCAAGACTAATACCCTCTCGGAAGATAATTTTCCTGGGTGCCAATTTGACACAAACACCCAGATGGCCTACCTCACGCCAGAGAAGCAGGGGCAACTAATTCAATATTTCAGAACACTGGCAAATTGCACCAGGCTGACTGCAAGGAAAATCCTGCAGGCTCTGGGATTCATGGCATCTTGCATCTTACTAATCCCATGTGCAAAGCTGCATATGAGAAAACTACAATGGTACCTAAAAAACATATGGTCTCAACACAGCCACAGTTTGGAAACAATAATACCATTAATTCCATGCCTGCAAAAGGAATTTCTGTGGTGGGCTCAAGCATGCCAAACAAACACAGGTCTTCCATTCAGCAAGCCTCAAGCAAATCAGGTCATCACAACAGACGCCTCGGACTATGCCTGGGGGGCGCACATGACAGACCGGTGCATTCAGGGCAAATGGACCCAAAAAGAAAAGCACCTTCACATCAGTCAAAAAGAAATGCTAGCAGTGATAAATGCTATTATAGCTTTCAAGGACCTTCTACAACCAGGTCAGCTATTGATAAGAACAGACAACACCACAGTTATGTGGTACATAAACAAGCAGGGAGGAACACATTCTTACTCCCTATGCAGACTGGCCATGTCACTTTGGAACATGGCCATGGACTTACAAATTGAACTACAAGCACAGTACTTGCCAGGCAAGGAAAACACGCTGGCAGACAACCTAAGCAGGAATATGACAGATCCACACAAATGGAAGCTGCATCCAAAAGTTTTTACAGAAATAATCCAAGAATGGGGAAGGCCAGACATAGATCTCTTTGCCTCTCACAAAAATCATCATTTGACAAAATTCTGCTCAAGGATCTTCCATCCAAAGGCCTGGAGAGTGGACGCTCTCTCTTTCAGTTGGACATCAATGACAGTTTATGCCTTCCCACCTCTTCCTCTGCTGCCCAAAGTCCTATTGAAGACCAGAGCAGACAGACCAAATATGATCCTCATTGCTCCGGACTGGCCAAGGCAACACTGGTACCCACTCCTGAGGAGTCTGACACATTCCCCACCATGGACCCTGCCTCTAATGCCTCTTCTAACTCAGCACAGCTTCAAAACTCTTCACAGTCAGCTGAAAACGCTCAATCTAGCCGCATGGAAGATTCCTTAGCATCGCAGCAGGCCCTGCTCTCCAAGGAGGTGCAGGATGTCATTTTGGAGGCCAGAAGGCCATCATCCAGAAAAGCTTACTCTGCAAAATGGAAACGTTTTTGTGTTTGGAATGAGAAAAAGGGCCAGTGCCCTGGAAAACTGAATTTACCTCAAATACTACAATATTTGACTGAACTGTTAAGCAATGGACTTTCGTTCTCCTCCATCAAAATCCATGCCTCAGCCATTTCTGCAGAATACAACACTGATCCACCTTTATTCTCTCACCCTCTATTAAGACAGTTCCTCAGAGGGGCTAAGAATTTAAGACCTCCAAGAAAACAACCAATACCTGCTTGGGATCTTAATTTCATTCTGGAAAAACTGACTTTGCCTCCTTTTGAGCCAGCTGCCTCATCAGATTTACAATATTTATCCTGGAAAACCGCTTTCCTTCTGGCTATCACTTCAGCTCGTAGAGTTTCAGAACTACAGGCTCTTATGGCTGTCCAGCCTTTTATCATCTTCCATCAGGACAGAGTTTCATTACGTACCAACCTGTCCTTTATGCCTAAAGTGGTATCCAGGGTAGCTTTAAATCAAGCCATACATTTACCTACTTTTTATCCTAATCCTCAAAACAAAGGGGAGAGATTGCTGCATTCCTTGGACATCCACAGACAACTGCATTATTATCTGGACAGAACAAAACCTTTCAGAAAATCAGAACAGCTTTTTGTGGCCTATGCGGTAGGAGCTCAAGGAAAGTCAATATCCAAACAGACAATCTCAAAATGGATAGCCCACTGCATACGCTTTTGCTATTCCTTTCATGGCAAAACTGTACCTACAGGCATTAGAACACATTCTACCAGGGCCACAGCCACCTCTGCAGCCTTCCTCAGAGTAGTTCCTACCAAGGATATTTTAGAAGCAGCCATTTGGAGTTCTGTACATACCTTCTCCAAGCACTACAACCTACCATTATACTCCAAATCTAGAGCAGGCTTTGCCACTGCAGTCTTGCAGGGCATTTTGGCTCCTCCTAGCTCCACCTAGTGCCTTCCACCCCTTTCTTAGCTTTGGGATTCTACCCATCTGTTATGACTGCAGCTGTATGCACGATGAACATAGTACAGTTTTGTACCTACCATAAATGTAGATGTTCGAGTGCTAATACAGCTGCAGTCCAGGTTTCCCTCCCTCCTTCCCCTCTAGGGGCCTTCTTTTATGGTGTATTTGCTTGCAACTACTGGTTTTTGATTATATTGCATTGCATTATTACATAATTTTATGTATTGCCTTCCTTCTGGGGGCACCTGACATCTGGGGCAAGAAAAACTGAAGAAAATGGCGTCGGCTGGTTCTTTTATACCCCTGTCGCACTGACGTCGGGGAAGAAGCGACGACAACCAACGCCGGACCTAGACTTTGGAATTCGGCCGACCGAGGACCCGCCTGATGGTAGGAGAACCCCATCTGTTATGACTGCAGCTGTATTAGCACTCGAACATCTACATTTATGGTAAGTACAAAACTGTACTTTACGCTTCTTCTTGGACAGAACCAAAGGATTTAGGAAATCTGACCAGCTATTCATTTCCTTTTCAGATAAAAAGAAGGGCGCCCCAATATCAAAGGTCACCCTCTCAAAGTGGCTTACTGATACCACTACCTATTCATATACTTCCCAAAACAGACAACTGCCTGGAAAAATAAAAGGTCATTCTACGAGAGCCATGGCAACCTCAATTGCCTTTCAAGCTAGACTATCTATGGATGCAGTTTGTGCTGCAGCTACGTGGGTAAATCCTCATACTTTTAGCACTCATTACAAAGTAGATTTGGCCTCCCGGAACAGGGCTTCATTTGGATCCACTGTTCTGAAGAGTTTCTTCCCTTGAGCCACCCAAGAAAGAGGGTGCTAGAGACGCTGTCCCAACCACCAAGAATGAAAGCGAGACAGGACAACATAACATAAATAAGTTGTGTACTCACCATAATGTTCCATGTTTGTTGTCCTTCTTGCCTTCATTCTTGGGTCCCACCCTTCTTCCCCCAACCTTAGCTTCTGGAGGATCGAGAAGCTTCTGTCAATTTGGAACTTATGATGTTCATCGTGTTACACTGCTGCAGTCATTGCACTTGGGTTATCCTGCCGTCAGGCGGTTCCCCAATCGGCCTGAGTTCCAAAGTCTTGGTCCGGCGTTGGTTGCTGTCACCTCCTCCCTGACGTCAGTGCGACGGGTATACAAGATGCAGCCGACGCCATTTTCTTCAGTCTTTCTTGCCGCGCGGTGCCCAAAGCAAAAGCAGTTCACAAGTGCCTGTCGGCCGACTCCTGAGATTTTCATTCCGAATCCAGAACCGAAGTCTTCTACAAAGCTAAGTACCCTGTTGGGGAAACTTTTTCTTGCCTCAGACCGATGTCAGTAAAAGTTATTAACTGTATTTCTTGTGGGAAGCAAATAACTCATAAGGATTTCCATTCCTATTGTATCCCATGCCTAGGCCCAGACCACGACGTCACTGGTTGTCGGTTTTGTGCTAGGTTTAACAAGCGCACTATTAAACGTCGGTTTGATTTTGCCCATTACTTTGGCAGAAAATTTAATTACACCATGCCGTTGGAACTTCCGACGACTGTAATACATAAAAAGCGCAAAGACAAGGACAGGCATCCGAGGCCCAAAACTGACGACGAGGCCTCTTCTAGGCCGGTCGCCGGTTCTCCGGTTTTCAGCGAGGCGCATTCGCAGCCCCTGACGACCGCTTCTGTAGATCCACAGGCCGCCTCCGACTCCCACGTGGAGCTGGCTGGGCCTTCGGATGCACAAGTTTTTCAGCCTACCGAAACTAACCCTTCAGAGGGAACAGAAGTAGCTGAGCAATCCACAACTTCAGAGGGTGTTTTCAGACCTATTCATTTAAGCATTAAACCCTCTGCTAAGTCTAAGCCTCCCTTAAAAACAAAGAAACAAATATAGCATTCTCCAGGACAGGCCTCCATACCTAAGAAACAAGTGCTCAAAATGGCTGAAGACCTAATCACCCTGATCAGGGGGTCCCATCCCCCTCCTGATAAAAGACCCAGACAGGATGCAGACTATGACTCATCTGACCTGGTGTCCATTTCTTCAGATTCATCCTCAGACCTAGGATATTATGAGGATTCTGATGCTGAGGAATCTATTCCATCAGCCTCTCCGCTTGAGGGCTACTCCTTTGGGGAAACCTTACACACCATGAGGGAGCATTTCCATTGGGAAGGCCAGGATTACTCAGAATCCAAGAAAAGGCTCAGAGACTTCCTTTTATTACCTCAACACAGACCCCTTGCTATTCCACCAGTATTAGATATTGTGGATGATGTGCATACTGAATCCAGCTTAAATCCTGACTCCTTACCTCCAACCCACGTTAAACCTGACAGATATTACAGAGTTCCTGACTCACACAAATTTCTGTATAAAAGCCCTGTTGCTGACCCTGAAACTATTTCTCAGGGACCCAAAGGGATTAAGACCTCATCAGCAAAAAAACCCAGTTCCCTCTGACAGAGATTCCAGAGCATTAGACAGATGGGGGAAGAAAGTATATACGCCTGCAACTTTAGCAATGAGCGCCTTAAATTGCCAGTTTCACATGCTAAAATATCAGCAATTTTTGATGTCTCAGTTGAAACAAAAAATGCTTCCAGATTCAGATCCTCCTACTTTTAAAGAAATGCAGGATTTATTGCATGCAGCCGAACAAGTGGGAAAACATACTTTGCAATGTGGTTTTGATTCTTTACAGGCCTCCTGTAGAGCAGCAGTTGCAGGCTCTGTCATTAGAAGACATGCTTGGTTAAAAGAACATATGCTACCAGATCATGTTAAAGCAAAATTATTGGATGCACCTTTGCAGCGGGATGTGATATTTGGAGTTAAGGCAGAAGAAGTATTAAAGAAGATGGAGGATAAGGCAAAATCTATGCAAATGGTGAAGGATTTCTTACAGGTTCAGCCTCCTCGATTTAGCAGAAATTGGCCAACAAAGAATTGGTCCTTTCCAGTTACAGGCAAACCTCAAAGGGGCAGATACAAACGTCCAAGAGATAGAGGTCAACCACAAGGTCCTTACAGGCCTCGACAATGGCGTGTACTAGGCCAAGAAAGAAGGGGAAGACAGGCCCCAACCGTATAAAAAGCAGCCTCAATGACTTCTCACTACAGCTGCCAAACAGCTCTCTTGGCAGCCCCCTTAGGAGGAAAACTGGCACTTTTCTATCACAATTGGCATTGGATCACCAAAGACAAATGGATTCTCAACATTGTATATCAAGGTTACAGGTTCCACTTTCACACTCTGCCAAGGTTAAAAGGAATGCCAAATCTGCCACCAAATCAATGGGCAGAGGCTCAAAAACAAATTACAGCACTCCTGGACATGAGAGCTATTCAAAAGGTACCACCACAGGAGCAAGGACAAGGATTTTACTCAGGACTCTTTCTGGTTCCCAGAAAGGACAAAGCCTGGAGGCCCATTCTGGATCTTTCTTCTCTAAACACTTACCTGGATGTTCCGAAATTCAAAATGTTGACACTACAGCAGCTTCTTCCCATGCTGGGCAAGGAAGCTTGGCCCGTGACCTTGGACCTCAAGGAGGCATACCTGCATGTTCCTATCAGACAAAACTGCAGAAGATACCTCAGATTCATAGCTGGTTCAGTGCACTGTCAATTCTCTGCACTGCCCTTTGGCTTATCTACTGCGCCCAGGGTCTTCACAAAGTGCCTGGCACCAGTAATTGCATTTTGCAGACAGAAAGGAATTCAAATTTATCTGTACCTGGACGACTGCCTGATTCAAGCAGAGAGCAAGGACATTCTTCTAAAGCATCTGGCGTTCGTAAAAAAGTTATTAAGTTGCCTGAGGCACACAGTAAACGAAAAGAAATCAAAACTAGTGCCCTTACAAGAGTTAATATTCCTGGGTGCCAGCTTGAACACAACGGCCCAGATGGCTTATCTCAAGCCAGACAAGCAAGGATAACTGACTCAATACTTTCAATTAATGGCAACAAAGACCCAACTCCCTGCTTGAAAAATTCTGCAGGCCTTGGGTTACATGGCATCTTGCATACTACTAATTCCATATGCCAGACTGCATATGAGGAAACTAATGGTACCTAAAGAGTGTATGGTCTCAACACTGTCAAAGTTTGGAAACCATTATACCACTTATTCCCTGCCTTTAACAGGAGTTTCGATGGTGGGCTCAAGCTTGTCACCTCAACAAGGGACAGCCTTTTACTCATCCCACAGCCAGGCAAACAGTGACAACAGATGCATCGGATTACGCCTGGGGAGCACACATGGCAGGAAAATGTATTCAGGGCGAGTGGCCCGCAGAACAAAGGCATCTTCACATCAATCAAAAAGAGATGCTAGCTGTACAAAATGCCCTTATAGCTTTCAAGTACCTGCTGCATCCAGGGCAACTATTACTAAAGACAAGACAACACCACAGTTATGTGGTACATAAACAAGCAAGATGGCACACACTCCTACCCCCTTTGCAGACAAGCCATGACCTTATGGAACACAGCTCTAGACTACCAAGTTCATCTGCAAGCACAATTCCTGCCAGGAGAGAAAAACACACTGGCTTAAGCAGAAACATCATGGATCCCCACGAATGGGAATTGAATCCACAAATATTCAGAATGATAACACTGAAATGGTGGAGCCCAGACATAGATCTATTTGCATTGCCAAAGAACTTCAAGCTACAGAAATTCTGCGCAAGGAGTTACCATCCACAAGCATGGAAAGTGGATGCCCTCTCATTCAGCTGGAAAAACCTACAAGTATACGCTTTCCCACCTCTACCTCTCCTTCCAAAGGTACTCATAAAAGCCAGGCAAGAAGAGCCAAAGATGATCCTGATTGCATCAGACTGGCCACGCCAGCACTGATACCCAATCTTAAAGAACTTAGCACAAGAACCACCCTGGATTTTGCCTCAAATTCCACATCTGTTGACTCAGCACAACAATCCGATGCTTCACAGCCAGCTAAAGACCTTAAACCTAGCTGCATGGAAATTCGTTAGTCAAGCAATGCCTCTCTCCAAAGCTGTTATGGATGTCATTCTGGAGGCCAGAAGGCCTAGTACCAGGAAAGCCTATTCTGATAAATGGAAGAGATTCTGTGCCTGGAACCAGGCTCACAGCCTTGACCTTCTTGTCCCAAACATTCCTCAGGTACTACAGTATTTAACTGAGATGCTGGACAAGGGCCTCTCCCTTTCATCCATCAAGATCCACGCCTCTGCCATTTCTGCTCATTACAACACTGATCCACCAATTTTCTCTAATCCTTTGCTAAAACAATACCTCAGAGGGGCTAAAAACATAAGACCGTCCCGTAGAGTACCTACTCCAACTTGGGACCTCAACTTTGTTTTGGAAAAATTAACTTTACCTCCTTTTGAGCCATCTAACACAGCAGAATTAAAATATATCTTTTGGAAAACTGCTCTGCTACTGGCAATAACATCAGCATGAAGAGTTTCAGAATTACAGGCACTAATGGCAGTGGAACCTTTCCTCATTTTACACCAGGACAGGGTGTCTTTAAGAATTAACCCTACGTTTATGCCAAAGGTGGTATCAAGTGTGGCTCTAAACCAAACTATTCACTTGCCAGCTTTTTATCCGAAACCACAGAATAAAGGGGAGAAACTACTGCATTCTTTGGACATTAACAGGCAGTTACGCTTCTACTTGGACAAAACCAAAGCTTTCAGAAAATCTGAGCAATTATTGGTAGCATATGCTGCAGGTGCACAGGGAAAAGCCATTTCAAAACAGACCATTTCAAAATGGATAGGACATTGTATAAGTTTCTGCTATACACACCTTGGGAAACCTGTACCTAGCAGCATTAGATCTCACTCCACCAGGGCAACAGCCACTTCAACTGCCTACCTCAGAGGAGTACCTACCAAGGATATTTTGGAAGCAGCAACATGGAGTTCTGTGCATACCTTCACCAAGCATTACCATTTGCCTTTATACTCCAAATCCAGAGCTGGCTTCGCCACTGCTGTGCTGCAGGGCCTTATAGCCACCCCTAATGCCTTATAGAACCAGCCACCCTACCTCAGCTTTGGGATTCCACCCAAGTGTAATGACTGCAGCAGTGTAACACGATGAACATAGTACAGTTTTGTACCTACCATAAATGTAGATGTTAGAGTGTAAACACTGCTGCAGTCCAGGTTACCCTCCCTCCTTCCCCTCTTACTTGCTGGTACATACCCATGTCTTCTACCCTTTACTACCTATGGGGAGTATTTGCTGGTAACTGAAAGTTGTTGTTTGCTTTTCTTATGTATACTTTACGAGCAGTTTGAATTGCCTACCTATTTGGGGGCACCCTGACATCTGGGGCAAACAAAACTGAAGAAAATGGCATCAGCTGCATCTTGTATACCCCTGCCGCATTGACATCAGGGAGGAGATGACAGCAACCGATGCCGGACCAAGACTTTGGAACTCCAGCCGACTGGGGAACCGCCTGACGGCAGGATAACCCAAGTGTAATGACTGCAGCAGTGTTTACACTCGAACATCTACATTTATGGTAGGTACAAAACTGTACTTTCTTTGATTTCCTTCTTACTTCTAGGTTACACGTTTTATATATGTACTATGTGATGTATATAACTGTTACTCTGTACAATATTTGGAAACATCTGAGTAATCTCCCTAAACATCATGGGGTAGGGTGTTGCCTCGTGCCAGTGGAAGCTCTCGAGCTTTAATATAGGCCGAGTCGGAACTGATTCATGGTTCTGAACCCATTCAGCAAGAATGAAGGCGAGAAGGACAACAAACATGGAATGTTATGGTGAGTACATAACTTTTTTATATCAGATTAAACTCTTAAAAGCTCAAGTAATGTGATGCATACAGTTTGTTAAAAAAAAGCATATAACAATAATAGATTAAACTGCATAAGAGTTTGGATAAACAAAGAAAAAGGGAATGTACTTGTGAGTAAATTTGACTACTGGCAGTACAGTATAATTGTTGACACGGGAAGAGGCAAAAAGAAACTGAAAACCAAGGCTGTATCTACTCGACTTCAAATTTCTTGGTTAGGTGCAGTTTACTGGTACTGGCTCAGCGTTTAATTCAGACTATCAGTCCTTCTTGTAAAGTAGTGTTTGGTAAAATAAGGAGAGATTGCTATTTTCCTGAAGAGATTCAAGGTTCTAAATTTGAACAGGATGAGGTTTGCTTGGCTATATTCTCAGAACTTCCCAGATGTAAAAAAATTAGATTTTAAATTCCGCCATGGATAGAGAGTTAGTGCTTGGACCCTCTGCTGTAGAGGTAATCAAAAAGTGTGATGAAAGGGGTAAACTGTTCCAGGGAATCTGTAAGATTTTTCAGCTCTCCTTTTCTAAAATGACCAAAAGTTTTTCTTTCTCCACTTCCAGTTTTGGCAAAAAAATAAATAAATAATACAGAATAAACAGCCTCAACAGTATTTAGGTAAACAGGTGTTTTTAAGAAGTGGCAAGGAGGTTCCTAAAACCAATCTCAGTCACCCCCCCCCCAAAAAAAAGAACCATTCAATAACTATTCAAGAGAGTTTCTGACTCCCTCCCACACCCTGGTCCATCACATGCCATCCTGAGGAGTGATAGAACCAGTTCTTCCTTCCCAGGTGGGAGAAGGGGGGGGGGGTGTTATTCAAGAGTGTTCCTAGTGCCAAAGAAAGGAAATGCTTGGAGACCAGTTCTGGATCTTTCTTTCCTAAATCTATTTGTTATTAGTGCCTAAATTCAAAATGTTGTCACTTCACATCCCTGTTACCTCTTCTTCCACTTTCATGTTTCCTGGTAAAACTAGACTTAAAACGTGCTGATCACATCCATGTTCATCCAGACTTCAGACATTTAAGGTTTTATGTCTCTGGATCACATTCAGTTCTCTACCTTACCCTTTGAACTATTCACCACAGCAGGACTGTTCACAAAGTGTCTAGTGCCAATTTATAGCTCATTCCAGGCTACAGGATATCTACATTTTTCTGTATTTGGACGACTTGCCTATCTTTCCAGGGTCTTTTTCAAGGGATCTGATAGCTCTCTCGGATGAGAGATCTCTTGCACAAACTGGGATTCCCAGAGAGCATTCAAAAGTCTGTGACTCCCTCACTCAGGATTGTGTTCCTGGGATGTCAACTGGACATCTCCATTCAAAGAGCTTCTCTTTCACAGGAAAAATAGAGCAGATCTATTTCTGTAAGGTTTTCCAGTCAGACATCAGTCATTGTGAGAGAATGCCACAAGATTTTAGGTCTCATGGCATCTATGATTCACATGATACCTATGGTAAGACTCCACATGAGAAAGATATGGTGGTATCTGAAATCTCTTTTGTCCTATCATCAACACCCCTTATCTTTTCAGATCCCAGTGCTGGGGTTTGTCTGAAGAGAGGTCTTTTGGTGGATACAGCAGCTCTCCTTAAATCCAGATCTCTCCTCCCTCCCTGCTGTGAAGCAATCTGTAACCACAGACTATTTGAACTTTGCTTGTGGAGCAGTTTCAGGAGAGATAATAGCGCATAGAGTGTGGGACACCAAGTACGAGTGCAAGCACATAAATATCAAGGAGATGTCTGCCCTGATCAAGGCAGTCATCTCTCTAAACCATCTTTGGTCCCCAGGACCTCTTAAAGTGGCTACTGACAATAACACAGTTGTGTGGTACATCGTCAGGCAATGGGGAACCAGATCATACCCATTTTGCTCTCTGAGCCATGTTAGCCTGGGATATAGCCACACAGCACAATCTCATTATATAGACATCCTGTATTCCATCAGAGCAAAATTGTGTGGCTCACAAGCTAAGCAGGACCAGAGCAGACCCTCACAAATTGAAACTAGGTCAGGGAGTCTTCAATATTTGATCTATCTGTGGGGAATTCATCAGGTGGACCCTTTGCCTTCTCTCTGCACAGCCAACTGGCAAAATTCTGTTCCAGTATTCCATGCAAGTTAGCCTGGAAGACAGATGCCTTTTCTTTGGACACTGAGTGCTACTGATGATTCAGAGCATTTTTTCCTCTGCAGGATCTGAATTTTATGTTTGAATAGCTGAGCCTACCACCATCTCAATCGGTGAGATCAGCCCATATGTAGTTCTCATAGAAGGCAGTATTTTTGGTGGTAGTCACTCAGCCAGAATGTTTCACAGTTACAAGCAGTCTTGTGAGGAAGCCTTCTTGGTCTTCCACACAAGTATGGTTATCTTATGCACCACACAGGCAGGATTACCTTAACCCCAACCCCTATTTTTTTCACTTCCTCTTTACTTTTCTGGTTTACATGCCCCTACACTACCAGTCTGGTGAGGCCTGTCAGTACTGAATACTGTGATCAGAATTATTTTTATCCCTTTTTATGCATACTTTTTTTCATGTAGGCAAACTTTAGCTGAGGGCAAAGGAGAAAAAGAAGACAACCGACTATATGTCTGCCTTCATAACAGGATGTAAAGATGTCTTGAGGATAGGAAAAGCAAGTTCAGCATTTTGGGGGGTGTAGAATGGGCTCTGAAACCTGGTCAAACATAAAGGCTCTGCCAGTAGCTGAACTTCCCAAAGTTATGACTGCAGCAGTGACTGAAACGTGTACAATCCATTCTGTGCTGCTGGACTGCATTACATTAGAAGTCTTGTCAGTGTCCGAAGAGAAGGGTTGTTCTCAAGACTGCTTCTAGTTCCAAGAGAGCCAGTGAAGGCCCTTTCAAGCCATGGAAAATTTTCAACAGTGGCAAGGTGTCTCTGTAGACCAAACTCGCTTCATACTACAGATGGTCTCTGAACTCTCCCTGAACAAATCTGTTTAATATCCTGTTCTGGCCAGTCACCTGTTTTACATGTAGGAAACTGGGCAGGCCAGTTTCCAAGCAGACTGTCTCCAAACAGTTTGCAGATTGCATTCCTTTCTGGTATGTTGCTCATGGAAAGACCTTAGCTACATAGAGCACAAATCACAAGGTCTGTTGTCAGCACTGCATTTTTTATTTTTTTTTATAAGAATGTCTCTTGGCTTATTTCTGAACCTGACGCTTGTTTACACTCGCATCTTTTCTGGACTTTGCAAACTAGATGTTCGGCCAATGATTAGGGTGGATTTCACCTTTATATTACTTCAGTCTGGACTTGGGTGGAGGACCTACAGCATGCCGTGAAGGACCTTCTCTGCTTTAGTCTCCCATTTATTAATGATTGAACTGTAGCAGTGATCCTTATGAGGAGCACATACGGTTGCATGAGAGTTCTCAACAGAGCCATGGTTGTTTGAATAATAGGATTGTTGCTGCAGGAACTTCAGCCCATCTTCCCTTCTTCATTCTTAGTTGGGCATAATTTTTAAGCTTGTAGCCTTCTGTTTTACAAACCTATTTAGACTCTAGTTGTATAAAACTTTACTAGATTTGCTAAGAGGCATTGTTCTTCGTAGTGTAAGGTCCATAGGTAGTTTGTGTTTGTTGGGGGGGGGGGTCTGTTATTGCAGGGGAAGTAGCTTACAGATTACTGGGGGCATTTGTTTCATGGAACCCTTTCTCATAGGTTCATAGAGTCTAAATAGGAATGCACCTTCTGCCTTTAAGGAGCTGGGTTTTTTTTCCGCATTAGTTTTCCCTTTCTTGTTGGTAGCACAATTTAGGGACCTTTGGCGACAGCCTCAAAAGGGGGGGGGGCAGAAGACAACATTAGCTATGCACACCTTTATGCCTAGGTGATCACGTTGGCATGTGGCCTAATCCAGTTCCCATCTAGAGACATTAGACTGCTGTGGTTTTTGTTTTGTTTTTTTAAGCTGGAAAATTGTCCTCCTGTGGCTATGTCCCACTTATATATGAATGCACTTCCAGCAGTGATCCTGCTGTTCAGAAATCTGCAGCTACGGTGAGTACCCTCAGACTGTACTTCTATACATTTTGGTTTATAGTAAATTTAAAGAACCGTTATTCTAGTATTTTTTTTATTTTTCAGGTAGGCTGGTATGTGAGCATACATATCTGCAATGTCCCTGTATCTGTACTGGAAAATTTTAAAACTGGAACACCTTTGGTTCTTTTCTCTTTACTGCCTCATGAACAGAAGGTGAGTTTGCAAATATTAAAACATTCTTGAATATGTTTACTTGTAAATTCAGAATTTTGTTCCCACTTTGGTCATTTCTTTTTTCTGCTGTGACTTTTAGGAAGCTTTTGTTCCTCCTTTCTAGCCCATTGTTGTGTTATATTTACCTTTGCAGGAACACATGCAGAGGATGCATTTGCTGATGCTTATGCTTAGAACTAACTTTTGTTGCGTTAGCTCAGTTTGCACTAATATTCGTGGCAGTCTGATTTGAATAACTGAACCTAACCATGCATTCCAGTCGTGGCATGTTAGTTCAGAAATGCCATCATTTCTTACCCTCAGATTTCATCTTATCTGTGAAATTGAAGAAATGAAGCTGTCAAATGGACAAGAGGTGCTTTTGGTTCACTGGCTAACTGTAATAAGGTAACTTACCTGGAGAGAAGAAAAATGAATTGAAAACTGCTTCTGAAGTACATACGGTACATTATTTTTCACTTCTAACCACAGTGGTGTGTGTGTGGTAGCTGTACCACTTAGTACAGAGGAAAAGGGGGTGGAAAGATACCTTGTAGGTTTCCATTCTCCTTTTCTTGGAACGCAGAACAGTCTGAAGTAGAACCCTTTTCCCATATAGTGTGGAGGAACTGGTTCTGTTGTGCCTTGTTCATGTAAGGCTGGAATGACAAGAGTGAGCTCACTTTGTTTCACCATAATGATAGAACAAACCCGTGTGTTGTTCTGGTATGTTGCATCTGATTTGAGTCTGTGAGAGGTTTCTTGTTCTGCAGTTCTCTGAAAATGAGCAGATTACTCTTCATTGTAGGTGTGGCAACTACACTGTAACCTTTCTGACTTGAGAAGCAATTTTGTCATGTGTTCTATTTTTTGTGTCTAGGTAAGCCATCTGGCTAGAACTCCCTTTCAAAGGGGGCATGAGAAGGTCTTGGTTTGTGACCTTTTGAGGGGGAGGTCACTTGGTATGGAAAAGGGGTTGTGCTGGATTTCAGAATCAGATCAAGAGCCTTGCAGCCATGTCACTTCAGACAAATGTGTTATGTTTTACTTTGGCTTGTTAGGGAAATCTGTGGTGGGAGGGCAGTGAATGTTGCTCAGTCTTTCTGAGACTTGATGTAGGTGTACATAGGATGCCGTAGAAGGAAAGTAGCTGCCCTTTGGTGGTGGTTGGGGGATCTTAAGTGTTTTATGTGACTAGCTGAAACATTAAGAGCTCAAGTAGTCAGTTGAGAGAACAAACATGGTAGAGTGTGTTGAGGTGGAGATCACTGCTGAGAAGTTACTGTGAGTGGGGTTATCTCTGTTGGGAATGAAGATTAGATATCTAATGCAGTGGGCATTCATGAGTGGGTGAAACTTGGGCACTGAGTTCTGCTGCTGAAACCTTTTGCTGTTTCCCAACTTCCTGAGCCCCTTCCTTCCTATCCTTAACTGTCCCACCATTAGATAATAATAACTTTTTGCTGCTTTACTCTGACAAAGGTTGTCATACCCTGCAATGTCAGCGGTTCAGGTGCTAGTACCAAAAAGATTTAGCAGTGTTTGTGTATTGCCAAAAGCAACTGTTACTATTTGTATACAGCTTTTTTTCTTTACTTGCCAGTGCTGACTTTGTAAGTATGAGATTAAGATATAATGATTTTAAAGATATGTTTGTTTTATGAAGACAGTAGCTAAAGCATAAAGGAAACCAGTGATGCTTAATCGAATGTCATGTCTGAATTTACTTAATGACGACACTTTAAGTTCTGATGCTTCCATTCATCTCTTCAGTATGTGCCTAATCTTATGTCTCCATTAAAAAATATGAATTGTCCAATTACACTCTTTGTGACCTGATGTCTTTGAAATTTTATCTGCAGATCCCACCCCGTAGTATAACATAGTGTGCTTTTCCAGATGTCTTATATCACTGAGGCAGGGTGGTCGTCTGCCACCATTGTCTGGAAATGAGGCTGTGGTTTGCAAGCAGGTGTCAAATTGTGTGGTGAATGACTTGCTTTGTTTTCCTGAAGGGCAGTGGGCTTCTTGCAAAACGTTCACTGTGTGAAATAGGCCAGATGTTATTGCACCATTCAGTATGTATAACAGTTTTTTTTTTTGTTTATTTTTTTGCCTTAGAGATGATGTTTTTCGTGTTTCACTGTTGCAGTCATTACATTTGGGTAATCTGCTGGCAGGTTGCCCTCAGTCGGCCTGAATTCCAAAGTCTTGGGTCCTGCGTCGGTTGCTGTCTCCTCTTCCATGACGTCAGGTGTATAAAACAAGCAGCCGACGCCATTTTCTTTAGTCTTTCTTGCCGCGCTGTGCCAGAAGCAGAAGCATTTTGCAAGTTCATAGGTTCATAGGTTCATAGGTTAGTACTAAGCTAACTACTCTTGCGAGCCATTTTAAGCCTAGCCAATTATCCCTTGTGAGACTCTAACCCTGCACCTTGTGTTTGTAAGGCAAACACCTTAACCATTAGGCCACCTTCCCTTCCCGGTTGGCCGACTCCTGAAATATTCGAGTTTGAGTTTCAGAACTGAAGTCTTCACTAAAGCTAAGTACCCCGTTGGGGAAACTTTTTTCTTGCTCCATACCGATGTCAGAAAAAGTTAATAATAATGGGGCGTGCCCAAGGATGAACACAGGATAGCAGCAGATTTCTTCAGCTCCACCAATTTCATTACATTGACAGGAATTAATTACTTAAAAAATTAATTCTTGAAGTAATTTTCTTTCTAAATATGTTTGTTTTATATAGTTCTTGAACTATATCTAAAAAAGAAAGGAAATCTTAATAATATTCCTGTCAGAAATTACTTTGGAAATTTTCCTGTCAGTTTATCAGTCTGAAATGAGTTCCAGTAAGACAAATTCTCAAGACTCCAGCATCAAGAAAGAACTTCAGTCTCTGATAATTATAGTCCAGCAACTTACTGCTAAGATGGATAAAATGGATACTAAAATAGACACCTTCATAGAAAAAACTACAAAACAAATAGACTTGTTACATATGGACCTGCAACAACAGAAGATCCAGATGACAGGCATAGAAGAAGCTGTGAATGACATGGAAAATAAAATACAAGAACAGGAAATCAACATTGAGTTTCTGCTGAAACAAAATACACATTTACAAACAAAGCTGGATGACCTGGAAAATAGATCTAGGCGCAGTAACATTAGGATTTTTGGACTGCCAGAAAATATTGAAGGTAACAATATTACTTCTTTTTTAACAACATGGCTCCCTAAAACTTTAGATTTACCAGAAGCATTCTCTTTTGGTATCGAAAGAGCACATAGATCTATAGCTAATACTAACTCTAACAAAAACTATCCTAGATCAGTTATAGTTAGATTTCTATCATCTTTTGATAAAGAGATGGTTCTTAAATCTGCTTGGGCTAAAGCTCCTGTTAAGTTTAATGAGACAACTGTGCGTTTGACAATGACTATTCTTCCATGGTAATTGCTAAAAGAAAAGTTTTTCTGCCACTAATAAGGGAGCTTAAAAAAAGCACAGTTTAAAACATACCTTCTGTTTCCTGCCAAGCTTAAAATCTTCCTTCCTGATGGTCCTAAGGTCTTGATGATTTAGACTCTGCTTTACTGTTTGTCAAAGAAAAAGGATTTTGGATAAAATAGAAGAAATGGAATGGCCTAGTTCTTCATTAAAGAGATTGGCAACTGAAGCTTCCTGGAAGACTTCAGAGAAGAAGAAGTGACTAAAAACAAATGATTTGTTATATGTTTTTTTCTCTCTCATCATTTTAGTTCATTATTAATCTTTTGAATATAGTTCCTGCATTTCCAGAAAGCCACAAATATTTTGGAAAAGATTTAATCAAAGTTATTCTCTATGTGCAAAGAAATGTTTTGTTTCATAACCAGTCAAAATGCCTGAGGATTTAATGGCAGGCTGTGACTCGATTTGTTTTTCTTTCTGAAAAAAGTAAGGTTAGTAATTTGATACATTTTTTTATCTTTACCTTTTTTTTTTCCTTCTTCTTTTATTATTTTCTTTGTATGAACAGTTTTTAAAAAAAAAAAAAAAAAGTTTATTTTAGTTTATATGATGCTGTTTTACCAAATGTGTAGTTTTGTCTTGATAGATAATTGAATTGAAAACTGTTAACCTCTGTTAAATATAACTAGTATTAAATTGATAAGGTGGTAGCTGAGGTACTGCTGCTTAGGGTAGGGGGTTAACTTGAGTAGTAAATACTGCTCTAAGTTGGAGTTTTCAACTCCAGGCGGGATGCAAGGTTTAATCCTTACATTATTTTCACTTGTTCATTGTTATATGTATATAGTTTTGACATCCACAATATATTTTGTACACTCATTGTCACTACAAACAAAATTGAATCCTATACAAAATCCCATTAGAGATTTAATAAATACAGCTATATTTAAAGGTACACCTAAAAGAGGAGATGTAACATTATTTATCTTGTTATTTGTTATTTCGATCATAAGATTCTTGAGTTTTAAAATGCCAAATGACATCTTTAAAAGGAATTTCTTTAAACATTAATGGATTGAATAATCCGTGTAAAAGGGCAAGCCTAATAAGATACATTAATCTACACAAGGCCAATCTAGTCTTCCTGCAAGAAACCCATCTCTTGAAAAAAGATATTGATAAACTAGCCACTAATAAGTATACAGTATTGGTTAGTTCAGAGCACACTCAGAAAAAAGAGGAGTGGCTATTTTATGGAATAAAAGTATGCCCATTCCTAAAACCATTAAGTCTTATCAGGATGACAAAGGAATGTTTTGTATGGTTACAATACAAATTAATGGGAAGACTTACACTTTAATTAATGTATATTGGATACCTGGAATTGGTATTAATACAGTGAAACATCATATTGATAAGATCATATCATTCTCTGTAGGGGATATTATTTTAGCTGGTGATTTTAATTGTATACTACATGAAAGTGATACTACCACTATAAAGAAAAGAAGAATTACATCTAATGCAAAACATTTAAATGATTTTGCTAATTCTTATCATTTGAATGATATTAATAATCAGATAGAGTCAAAATCATTACCATACACATTTTTTTCTAACAGATACAAAACTTATTCAAAAATAGATAGGGTCTTTATTTCTAACCAGATGGTAACAGATTTAATTAATTCCAAAATCATTTCATGTCCTATATCTGATCATAACTCAATTGTTTTTGAATTCATGATAAAAATACTCATAATGTTCAGATCAAAAGGATACCAGCATACTTAACTCAGCTAAAAGACTATAAAGAATATATACTTTCAGAAGTACAACATTTTCTAGACATAAATAATACTCCTGAAGTCTCCATTGTCTATGTTTGGGATGCCTTAAAATCATATCTATATGGACAAAGTATCAGATGGTATAATAACAAAAGGAAATCTTGGGATAAGGAATTGTTAGATATTCAAAGTAAACTAGACTCTTATAAACATAATAATAAAGAAAATATTATGGACAAGAAAGTTATTGAAGAAATAAACAAACTAAATGAGAAATACAAAGAAATTTTGACTCATAAATTTAAAATAACTTTAGAGAAATACAAGTTTTTGTCTTATTCAATAAGCCCCAAATACTTACATAGACTTAAAAATAAAACAAAAAGATTGAATAAACAAAACCATATCAAAGAAATCTTTTCTCTAAGGAAAAAGAAGAATGTTTCTAGTATACCAGAAATACTGGATGAATTTAGAAATCACTTTCACAAGATTAACCATAACAACATTAACATGGAACCTAAAGATAAAATAAAGGAGTTTATAACCACAAACATGAATAAAAAGCTTAATAAACAACAGATTAAACTATTGGACAAGAGTATTTCATATACAGAAGTTATTACACAAATAAATAAGCTTAAATCAAACAAAGCACCGGGTAATGATGGTATTATACCAGAGATATATAAAATCCTTTCTAAAACTACATATTCATTAATACATAAGGTTTTTATTCTGGCCCAAACTGAGTTAATAACCCCCCATCTTGGCAATATACATTTATTTCACCAATTTTAAAACCTAATAAAGATCCAACTAGATGTTCTTCATATCGACCCATCTCATTACTTAATATTGATTATAAAATGTTTATGAGTATTTTTGCTGCTAGATTGAAGACAATTATCCCCGGCATTATAGACATAGATCAGACGGGCTTCATTGTAAATAGAAATACTTTTGATAATATAAGAAGAACTTTAACATTAATTGATTTTGCAAATAGGAAAAAGAAAGATTTAACACTTGTTAGTCTTGATATAGGTTCAGCATTTGATTCAGTAAGTTGGGACTATCTGTTTACCTTACTGAAATGCACAAATTTCTCTGATGCATTTGTAAATTTAATTGAGCATTTATACAAAGGAACGCTGGCTTATATTAAGGTAGGAACATATGTTTCACAAAAATACCCATTCTTAAAGGTACAAAGCAAGGATGTCCACTTTCTCCACTATTATTCACTTTAGTAATGGAGCCTTGGGCTAATTTGATTAGAAACAGTACTGACATAGAGGGTTTTGAAATAGAAGAAAATACAACATCAAAAATTCAACTTTTGCAGATGATGTTCTAATTACATCAGCAGGATCTAATTCTTCTATGCAGTCTTTATTTGATAAAATGATGAATTTTAAAAGTATTTCTGGTTTAATATTCAATGAAGAAAAACTAAAATACTACCTATATACACACCGAAAAAATACTCTCATTAGTGATTTTACTAAATATGTACCCAACTCAGGTCAGATAACTTATTTAGGTATAATACTATCTAAAGATATTAAATCTATTATATATAATAACTATAATACCTGTTTTCTTAATATTCAAAATCTTTTAATACCTGGAATAATATGTTTTTACTATGGAGGAGAGACTTACAATTATTAAAATGATAATATTCCCCAAGATTTTATACTTAATACAATCAATAATACTTTCACCTACAAAAATAACTATCAAGAAACTGAATACACTAATGTTAAATTTCTTATGGGCACCTAATAGACCTAGGATTGCATTAAAGAAACATACTAATAGCTGGTCTCAAGGGGTATTTCTTTTCCAGACTTTAATTTATATATTATCTCTTCTATTATAAAAGTTATTACTTTATTAATAGATCGGTCATATGTCGCAAAATGGAAAGATTATTGGGAGCTAATTAATATGCACTTCATGAAAATCTCCTTAACACATAAAAATATGATTATAAATAACTCCATGTTGTGGTTGCTAAAGGAATTTTGTACTTCACCTATTACACCTAAACATATGGTCTGTTACCCATTAAATATTATTATTAGTTATCGTAACTTTATATTCATGCACCCTAAGTATAGGGAATGGAATTTTATTGTATTCCCTATAATTTATACTCAGGGTATGCTTATGTCATGTACTTCTGAAGGAGCTCATTTAGCTATAGATAATAATATAAAGTACTGGTATCAGCTGATATCTGATAATAAAGTTAAAAATCTAGATTTCTTAAAACAAGAATTTGATCTAAGAGAAACTTGCTGGTTAGAGGTTCAGATCTTTAGACAACATCTCATTGATAGAATAGATCTAATGTCTATAACAGTTAAAGAATCTATTCCAAAACTGATTGATTACTTGATAATAAATTTACAGCATAAAGTTTCTGATAAAGGTAAACTTTCATATATACATAAAATTATCAGACAAGAAACTTTTTACAATGTAGATTCATACTGGAATTATTTCACCTCTATTAATGGGGACCCACCAACTCAACAAGATAAACAATATATATATTGGAATCTGCTTATAGAACTACATCTTCCATTGTCTGGAGACTTTATACATGGAAATTTTTACATAGATCTTTTATACACCTTTGATGATGAATAAAATTAATAATAAAGATAATCTATGTAAGAGATGTAATGTAGAAATTAATGCTGACTGGGCTCATATGTTTTATGACTGTATGAAGTTGAAAGAATACTGGAAGTCAATTAATGAATTTTGCAGGCTCTTTTTACAGATAATTTCATTATTTCTAAGTCTCTTATATTATTCAACACACCTGTACCTCAATGTGTTAAAAAGATTAAGCTTCCCTTGTTATGGTCTATCCTAGCAGTGGCTAGGAAAATAATAACTAGAAATTGGATTTCAGATACACCTCCTTCGTTTAATGAATTTAAAAATGTTATGAATATAATGTGTCATATGGAAATAAACACAATTAGAATGAGAACAGCTAGAAAAACATCACATTTTATTGTATGGGATAATTTACAAAATTTGTTAAAAAAATTCTAATTTCAATAGCACAGTATTTTAATTTAATTAATTGATCTGATTGTAGTGGATGTCTTTGTAAATACTTTAGTTGTTTTGTTGAATATTATAATAATACCTATTTTTAATTATTTGTATAAAATTGTTATGATATTTCTCTTGTATGTTAAAACAATAAATTTGTTTTAAAAAAAAAAAAAAAAGAAAAAGTTAATAATTGTATTACTTGTGGGAAGCAAATACCTCATAAGGATTTCCATTTATAGTGTGTTCCTTGCCTAGGCCCTGATCGCAACGTGCCTGGCTGTCGATTTTGTGCTAGATTTAACCAATGCACTATTAAGCGTCGGTATATTTTTGCCTCAAAGTATTTTGGAAACAGATTTAACTACCCAGAAATGTCATCGGATAGCAATCCGACTACCGGAGTACATAAAAAAACGCAAAGAAAAGGACAGAGGGAGACCGTCGAGGTCCAAAACCGACGGCTAAGCTTCTCCTAAGCCAGTTGCCGGTTCGCCAGTACTCAGTGGGGCGCTTTCACAGCCCCTGATACCCGCTACTTTCGAGTCGCAGGCCCCTACCAACACCCATGTGGAGTTCGGCATGCCACGAGATACTCAAAGTATTGGACCCACGGATGTATCTCCCTTGGATGGGTCCGGAGCCGCTGAGCAGGCACCGGCTTCTGAGGGTGCTTTCAGGCCTCAACATTTTTATATCAAACCGACGACAGCTGCAAAACCAAAGACAAAAGCAACTTCTAAAACTAAAAAACCGACGCATGAGCCATGTGCACAGGCCTCTATGCCTAAAAAACAGATGATCAAAATGGCTGAAGACCTTATTACCTTGATCAGGAGTTCCCATCCCCTCCAGATAAGAGGCCTAGGCAAGACACTGATTATAAGTCTTCAGATCAGGTTTCTATTTCTTCTGATTCCTCTTCTGATCAGGAATTTTCTATACCTCCCTATGAGGATTCTGATGCAGAGGAGTCTATACTGTCTGCATCACCTCCTGACCATTATTCATTTGGAGAAACCTTGCATACTTTGAGGGAGCATTTTCACTGGGACAGTCAAGATTTCTCAGAATCAAAAAAGAGGTACATGGATTTCCTTCTCCCACAGCCATGCCCCCTGTTTTAGACATTGTGGATGATGTGTTTTCGGAGTCCAGCTTGACCCCTGACTCATTGCTTCTGGCTCCCAGCAAGCCTGACAGATATTACAGGGTCTCTGACTCACACAAATTTTTATTTAGAAACCCTGCTGCTGATCCTGAAACTATTTCACAGAGTCCGAAGGGAGTTAAGGCCTCAACAGCAAAAAATCCTACCCCCTGTGACAGAGATTCAAGGGCACTGGTTAGATGGGGAAAAAAGGTTTATGCATCTGCAACCTTGGCAATTAGGGCCTTAAACTGCCAGTTTCATATGCTCAAATATCAACAACATGTTATGGGATTGCTGAAACAGAAAATGATGATTTCTGAATGTGCTGAAAATAAAGAATTGCAGGAATTATTGCATGCAGCTGAACAGGTTGGAAAGCATACTTTGCAATGTGGTTTTGATTCCTTAGAGGCCTCCTGCAGGGCCACAGTTACTGGATCTGTGATTAGGAGGCATGCCTGGCTAAAGGAACAAAATTTGCCTGATCGTGTTAAAGCTAAATTACTAGATGCACCTTTACAGCATGATACTCTGGTATTAAGGCAGAAGAGGTTTTAAAGAAAATGGAAGACAAAGCTAAGTCTATGCAAACTGTAAAAGACTTCTTACAAATGCAGTCACCAAGATTCAGTAGACACTGGCCTACAAAAAAATTGGTCCTTTCCAGCATCAGACAGAGCTCAAAGGGGCAAATCCAGGCGCCCTAAGGTTTCCAGATACCAGGCACAAGATTCATACAGGTCAAAGCAATGGGGCGCTTCTACCTCCAAATTTGGAGGAGATGAAGCGCAAACCTACAGAAAACAGTCCCAATGACTTCCCTCTGCCTTCACCAAACACTTATCTTTTGGCAGCACCCTTAGGGGGAAAATTAGCACTTTTTGCTCAAAATTGGCAGTTAATAACCCAGGACACGTGGGTGCTTAAACATAGTATCAGAGGGATACAGATTCCATTTCCATACTCTGCCAATGGCAAACGGTTGGCCAGATCTGCCAAAAAATCAATGGGCAGAGACGCAGAAACAGGTTACGTCTCTCATGGATATGGGGGCCATTCAGCCGGTACCAGAACAGGAAAAAGGACAAGGTTTTTACTCAAGTCTGTTCTTGGTACCCAGAAAGGACAAGGCCTGGTGGCCAATACTGTATTTATCGATTTTGAACACATACCTGGACATTACAAATTTCTAAATGCTGACTTTGCAGCAGCTTCTGCCCATGCTGGGCAAGAATGCTTGACTGGTGACATTAGACCTAAAAGAGGCATACCTGCATGTCCCAATAAGGCAGTCGTGTAGAAGATACCTCAGATTCAAGGCTGGCTTAATGCATTACCAATTCTCTGCACTGCCCTTTGGCTTATCTACTGCACCCAGGGTCTTTACAAAGTGCCTAGCACCAGTAATTGCATTTTGCAGACAAAGGAGTATACAAATATATCCTTACTTGGACGACTGCCTTATTCAAGCAGAGAACAAGGACATTCTTCTTCAACACCTGACGTTTGTGAAAAGGTTTCTAACATGCCTCGGGTACACAATAAACAGAAATCACAACTGGTACCCTCTCAAAAGATAACATTCCTGGGTGCAAGCTTGAATACAGCTGCCCAGATGGCTTACCTCATGCCATACAAGCAAAGGCAACTGACTGCTTACTTCAAACTGATGTCAGCAAAAACCCAGTTGTCTGCAAGACAAATTCTGCAGACATTGGGCTTCATGGCATCCTGCATCCTACTGATTCCATATGCAAGACTGCATATGAGGAAACTTCAGTGGTACCTAAAAAGTTTATGGAGTCAACATTGTCACAGTCTGGAAGCAATGATTCCTCTCATTCCCTGCCTACAACAGGAGTTTCTATGGTAGGCAAAGGCATGCCACCAAAACATGAGACGGGCCTTCACTCTACCCCCTGCCAGTTAAACCTTAACAACAGATGCATCAGGTTATGCCTGGGGGGGCCCACATGGTGGGAAGATGCATTCAGGGCATATGGACCCCAAAACAAATGCATCCACATATCAACCAGAAAGAGATGCTAGCTGTTCAAAATGCCCTGACAGCCTTCAAGGACTTACTTTATCCAGGACAACTACTGATAAAGACGGACAACACCACTGTCATGTGGTATATAAACAAGCAGGGGGGCACGCACTCATACCCCCTTTGCAGATTAGCCATGGCACTGTGGGACACAGCTTTGACTTGCTAATTGCATCTTCAAGCTCACTTCCTGCCAGGAAAACAAAATACTCATGCAGACAATTTAAGCAGAAACCTTATGGATCCACACGAGTGGAAACTAGATCCACAAGTCTTCAGCATGATAACAAAGAAATGGGGGAGCCCAGACATAGATCTATTTGCCTCTCCTCAAAATTATCAATTGAAAAGATTCTGCACAAGGACTTATCACAGACAAGCGTGGAAAATGGACGCCCTATCCTTCAGTTGGAAAAACCTATCAGTTTACATCTTTCCTCCTCTGCCTCTTCTTCCCAAGGTCCTCTTAAAAGTCAGACAAGAGAAACCAAAGATGATACTAATTGCCCCAGACTGGCCCCGCCAATACTGATACCCAATCCTAAGGAACTTGTCTGAATACCCAGCTTGGACCTTACCTCAAAGACCTCAACTACTGTCCCAGCAAAACAATCAGATCCTGCACAATCAACTCCAGACACTGAACCTGGCAGCATGGCTGATCATGTAGTTATACAAACAACACCTCTCAGTAAAGCTGTGATGGATGTCATTTTGGAAGCCAGAAGGCCCAAGCACAGGGAACTGA
This sequence comes from Protopterus annectens, assembly GCF_019279795.1. Taxonomy (NCBI): domain Eukaryota; kingdom Metazoa; phylum Chordata; order Ceratodontiformes; family Protopteridae; genus Protopterus; species Protopterus annectens. The sequence goes on along the minus strand of NC_056747.1, from coordinate 695,722,055 downwards.
TACAGCAGAACCAGATATTCCTCAGATATTACAATACTTGACTGAGATGCTTGACAAAGGCCTATCTTTCTCATCAATTAAAATCCATGCCTCTGCCATTTCGGCTCATTACAATACAGAGCCACCAATCTTTTCTCATCCTTTACTAAAGCAGTATCTTAGAGGAGCCAAAAATGTAAGGCCTCCTAGAAGATCACCAATACCTGCATGGGACCTCAATTATGTGTTGGAAAAGCTCACCCTGCCTCCATTTGAATCAGCTGCTACTGCTGATATAAAGTTCTTATCATGGAAAACAGCTCTGCTACTAGCAATTACTTCAACAAGAACAGTCTCAGAGCTATAGGCCCTCATGGCTGTGGAGCCTTTTATCATATTTTACCCAGACAGGGTGTCTCTGAGGACAAAGCCAACATTTATGCCTAAGGTGGTTTCCAGTGTGGCTCTTGACCAAACTATTCATCTGCCAACCTTTTATCCAAATCCTCAGAACAAGGGGGAGAGAATTCTGCATTCCTTGGACGTACACAGCTAAGATTCTACTTGAGCCGGACTAAAGCTCTAAGAAAAACTGAGCAATTACTAGTGACATATGCTGCAGGATCAGAAGGAAAGGCTATTTCAAAGCAGACTATTTCAAAGTGGATAAGCCACTGCATTCGTTTCTGCTACTTACAGCATGCTAAATCTGTGCCCAAGGGCATTAGGTCTCATGCCACCAGAGCGGCAGCTACTTCAGCAGCCTTTCTCAGGGGAGTACCAACCAAAGACATTCTAGAGGCAGCTACTTGGAGTTCTGTTCACACCTTTACAAAGCATTATCATTTGCCTCTCTACTCTTAAGTCCAGGGCGGGCTTTGCCACTGCAGTTCTGCAGGGCCTTATAGCCGCACCTAATGCTGTTTAGCTGCAGCCTTCCCAACCATAGCTTTAGGATTCTACCCAAATGTAATGATTGCAACAGTGAAATACGAAGAACATAGTACAGTTGTGTACACTTACCATAAATGTAGATGTTCGAGTGTATTCACTGTTGCAGTCCAGGTTACCCGCCCGCCATCCCCCTTTCATTCTGGAGTTTATCTTTCCTTCTCTATCTTCTACAACCTATGTGGTGTATTTGCTTGTAAATGAAGGTAAGGTTTATATTGATGCATGTATATATAGTTTTTATACATATATATTTTTGCTACCTTTTTGTGGGCACCTGACATCTGCGGCAAGAAAAACGAAAGAAAATAGCATCGGCTGCTTGTTTTATACCCCTGACGACCTGACATCATGGAAGGGGAGACAGCAACCGACGCAAGACCCAAGACTTTGGAATTCAGGCCGACTGAGGGCAACCTACCAGCAGATTACCCAAATGGAATGACTGCAACAGTGAATACACTTGAACATCTACATTTATGGTAAGTGTACACAACTGTACTTTCATGGGCGTGCCTTCACCACACCCTGGTGATCTCATTGCACAGAGTGCCTTGCTGGCTGGGGTATATTTGTCCCTGTTATTTTTATTGTGTTGGGGAGGTATTCTAATGGTATGCTACTGATTTTAAGGGTGGGTAGATGGGCAGTGCTAAGTTCATTTAGTCAGGAGCTAGGAATTCTAGACCTCGTCACCTGTCATGAGGTGGGCAACAGGTCTTTTCCAGTGTTTTTTTTTTTTTTTTTTTTTTTTTTTTTTTTTATAGTTGATGCATTACTGGGAGGTTGCATGTCTGTTCAGTGAAGATAAGACTATAGTGTAGTGTGCATTCATGAGTAGGTGAAATTGTGCATTGTGGACTGTAGTTAGTCTTGCTGTTGCTGAGATCCTTGACGCTCCAAGAGCATGTCTGTTACAAAGACATGCGTTTGGAGCGTTTTTTCCCCGGGCCTTTTCTGAAAATTGGCTTTGTTCCAAGCCGGACTTTCCCGGTTAAAAATGTTAAATAAATTATCCCAGTATTAAGTACTATTTTTGGCAGAAGGTGGCTTGATGTACCACTGGTTTCATTCTACTGCTGCTGTGGATAAAGCTGAGCTGATACATTTCAAAATTGTGTTCTCATTTATCAAGTTGTAGAATGTTTGCTGGTGAGTTATTTTGTCAGCACTGACACAGAATAACAAGAAATTTGTTTGCTGTATCTATGCACAGTTTGTTTCCTTTATTGCATCACCTCCACCCCACCCCTTCTGCCCTCCTCTCTCATAAACCCTCCTGCAGTCATCACCTCATTCATTCCACCAGTGGTGTACAAGCTGAGCAAAGGACACAGTCATCAGGCAGTAGTGGCCCATCTGCACTTGCATAAGTGAAAGAATGCGTTGCTTCTGTTTGTGGGTGTGCACATTTCAGCACATGTCCTTAAAGAGAACATTGTAAGTACAGGTTGGCATAGTTGTTGAGTGCATATCCTCTGTCCATGCCATGTGTCTTCTCTGTAGTAGATGCTGATATTGTTCTAGCATGGAGCACATACCACCACCCCACATGGCCATATCTGTGTTATCTTTTCAATCCCACACCGATCCTCCATTGCCTGATACACTAATTAATCTCTAGTCATCTGGGTTGTAATCTGGACGTCACTATATGCCACAGATATGGGCTTTGTTGTGTTGCTTTCCAGCATCTATTTAGAAAATATTAAAAATAACATAGTGGGTTTGGAGTTCTCACCTTTTATGAGCCAGTGGCTAAAGCATATGGGAAGCCAGTGATGGTTGCTTGAATGATCCAGCTGAATTCACTTAATGACGCCATGTTCATGAGGCTTCCCTTCATGTCTTCATCATGTGCTTAACTTTACTTTTGTTTGCATTAAAAATTTAAATTCTCCCTTTTCTCTCGTATAACATTCTACCTGAAGAGTCTATCTGCAAATCACCTTTAATAGTAACATATAGATGTTCTTCTTGTTTCACTGTTGCAGTCATCGCACTTGGGTTATCTACCTGCAGGTAGGCCTCAGTCTGCCTGAATACCAGAGACTTAGTATTACTGCATCGGTTGCTGTCACTCCAGGACTGACATCAGGTCGTCAGGGGTATAAAAACCGGCAGCCGACGCCATTACATCAGTCTTTCTTGCCGAGGAGCCCGAAGCAGAAGCAGATCGCACTAGTGCCGGTCGGCCATTACCTGAGGTTCATTTACAAATTGAATCATCCTGACGTCTTCTAAAGCTAAGTACCCCGTTGGGATCCTTTTTTCTTGCTCTAACTGATATCAGAAAAAGTTAACAATTAAAAACAAAAGATAAGCGATGCTCCACACCGTAAAACTTGACTGAACAATTTATTTAAGACCATGATAGCGACAAAACAACAAACAGAAATACAGAGGACAAGCGCTTTCAGCTATTAAAGCCTTCTTCAGATCCACATTCAAAAACCACTTCAACATAATATAAAGCTTCTATCAGCCAATGACAAATAATATGTAAATATCATGTTTTAGCCTAACAAATAAAGGTGCTTATACAAGCAACTTTATCATCCAATGTACTTGATTATTCTAATGAACTTTATCTAACCAATAAAGTAGTTTCTTATATAAATGTGATGTGAACTATCGATCCATACAGAAGAGAAGTTTGATTTACATTTTACTTCTATTGGCTAGCTTAAGCCAATGATATTTAGGAAAGTGAAGTCTGATTTACATCTTTACCTTTATTGGTTAGATAAAGTTCATTAGAATAATCAAGTACATTGGATGATAAAGTTGCTTGTATTATGTTGAAGTGGTTTTTGAATATGTGGATCTGAAGAAGGCTTTAATAGCTGAAAGCGTTTTTCCTCTGTATTTCTGTTTGTTGTTTTGTCGCTATCATGGTCTTAAATAAATTGTTCAGTCAAGTTTTACGGTGTGGAGCATCGCTTATCTTTTGTTTTTAGTTGTATTTTGCTGAGCGAGCTAAATTGGAGCATCCTTCTGTTTTTTTTTTTTTTTTTTTTTTTTTGGTTTAAAAAGTTAACAATTGTCTTGCCTGTGGAAAGCAAATACCACACCGAGATTTTCATTCTTACTGCGTCACCTGTTTAGGCCCAGACCACGACGTATCTCGCTGTCGGTTTTGTGCCTTGTTGAATGCCCGAATCATTCCTCGTCTGGCCCTTATTGTCCCTAAGTACTTTCGTTCTCGATCTCTGTATTCCGAAATGGCTTCGGTAAGCCGTCCGACTACTGATATTCCGAAAAAACGTAAGGATAAAGACAGAGACAGACCGCACAGGTCCAAAGCTGCCTACGACACTTCCGTTAAGCTAGTCACCAGTTTGCCGGTACTCAGTGAGGTGTTTTCGCAGCCCCTAATGCCCGCTTCACTAGATGCGCAGGCCTCTACCGAGACCCGTTCGGAGTCCGGTATGCTGCAAGACTCTTCTTCGACTATGGAACCTGTGGATGCCCCTACCTTGGATGGGCCTGGAACCGCTGAGCAGGCACCAGCTTCTGAGGAAGTTCTTCGCACTACCAATGTTTGACACAAACCGATGACTTCAGTTCTGTCTAAAACTACCAAGTTTCTAAGGCCAAGAGTACGCACTATGCCTAGAAAACTGACCAAAGCGCATGCACCTGCTCCCTTGCCATAACATCAAATGCTTAGAATGGCAGAAGAACTTATCATACTGATTAGGGGAAGTCAGCCTTCCCCTGCTAAGAGAAAGAGGTCAGTCCCCAGCAGCGTCAGCAGACCAAGAGTCAGACGACTCTGAAGGTTCTGATTATGAAGACATGCCCTTATCTGCTTATGAGGATTCAGTTGCAGAGGAATCCATTCCCTTTGCCTCTCCTCCAGTGAATTTTTCTTTTGGTGAAACCCTACATATTTTAAGAGAGCATTTCCATTGGGAATGCCAAGACTATCCTCAGTCCAAAAAGAGACTCAGAGAATTTCTACATTTGCCACAGCATAGGCCTTTAGCAATACCCCCAGTCCTGGAAGTTGATGATGTCTTTATGGAATCCGGTTTTACTCCTGATACTTTACCCCCTGCTCCTAGGAAACCAGACCGGTACTACAGAGTACCAGACTCTCATAAATTCCTTTTCAAAAATCCTACTGCTGACCCAGAGATTATTTCCCAGGGGCCTAAAGGTATCAAGGCAACTACAGCTAAGACTCCCACCCCTTCGGACAGGGATTCCAGAGCTTTGGACAGATGGGGTAAGAAAGTATATACTTCTACAACTCTCGCCATTAGGGCCTTGAATTGTCAGTTTCACATGCTGAAGTATCAGCAACATATTATGGAACTTATTAAGCAAAATGTAGCTACCTTTACAGACTGTGCAAAAAATATAGAATTGCAGCAACTTATGCATTCTACAAGTCAAGTCAGCAAGCATACATTTTGCAGTGTGGCTTTGACGCCCTAGAAGCATCTTGCAGGGCAGCAGTCACTGGTTCTGTACTGAGAAGACATGCTTGGCTTAAGGAACAGACCTTGCCAGACCATTTCAAATCAGTTATTAGATGCTCCTTTGAAGAAGGACAATCTGTTTGGCACCAAAGCAGAAGAGCTTCTTAAAGATGGAAGAAAAAGCTAAATCTATGCAGACAGTCAAAGAATTCTTGCAAGTACAGCCTCCTAGATTCAGTAGGCATTGCCGCTCGAAACATTGGTCCTTTCCAGCCCCGTCAAGGCCATCTCAAACTAGACCCAGGGGAAACAGACCTCCCAGACTACAGTCTCAGGTTATGCAGAGATCTAAGCAATGGAGTGCCTCCACCTCTAAAGCAGGGAGTGCTAAACCATCTCCCTACGGTAAGAATGCACAATGACTTCTCTACTCCACTCCCCACCTCTGCCCAGCTGCTTGTGCCCCTAGGAGGAAAACCTGCCCTTCATGCCAAAAACTTGGATGTCCATCACCAAAGACCGATGGGTCCTCAGCATTGTATCCCAGGGGTACAAGTTTTACTTCCACTCTGCCAACTCCAAAAGGGTTGAAGAACAAAAAAACGAAGTAGGCAGCCAACAATACCACAGGTCCGGGTAAAAGGAAAACACTTCTTTATTAAATTATGCGCTTTCGTCAGACACTTCTAACTTCATCAGAATACAAGTTAAAATGCAAACACTGCTTAAATAACCCAACCCACCATACACATAAATGACATAATTTCCTCCCCAAGGAAATTAAAAATGCATGACATGACAAGGTAAACACAGTTAACCAAGACCACAAAGCTAAACCACTCATAGGTAGTTAGTAATCGGTCACATCAAATACAAAGACTTCAATTTTAGTAAATCCTTGATACTAACCCTATCATTGAGCCCAGGTTTTGTACTGGCATTGAGTTTAATTTGCCACTTTAATTCAAGTAGTTCCAAAAAATCTTCCAACGGACCTCCCCTGGAACCCAGGTCAGCGTGATCAATGGCACAACACTTAAACTTATGCAAAGGGAACATTTCAGTATGCTTATACAGTGCATTTTTGTTGTTTTTCTGCCTAATTTCATAGCCATGTTCATAAACACATTGCTTGAGAGCCCTCTTAGTTTTTCCCACGTAAAATCCATCACACGAGTCACACAGAGCAACGTACACTACCCCTTTTGAAAAGCAATAATACCTTTTCTTTGGGTAAATCAACCCGTAATTCTTGATGAAAATCTCCCCTCTATCTGCAATAGATGCACAGTGAGTACACCTGCCACATTTATAACAGCCCCCTTTTTTTGAAACTTCATGTTCCTTTCCAAAAGGCCCTTAAAACAGGTGTCTTTTTTTATATACCACAACTGGTTTGTCACCAAGAACTCAAAAGAACACCCTTCTGCACGAATGGCTGGTGCACGGCTGAAGAACCCATCCAAAGTGAAAAAACGAGCCAGCACTCCACTCCATGACACAGGCGAAAGTTATTTTATTTAAACTAAAAGACAGCAGAAAAACACATAACCGTACACCAACATGGTTGTACCGGTTTCGGCAAAGCCTTCATCAGCAACCAAACATGATGTAGAAAGTGAAAACAAAACCTAACATGCTGTCTTCAAACTTATACAAAATTCATATGGAATGCATGGAGTGCCCTCTAGTGCATCCATCAATAATGCACTAATTCATCAATGCATGAAATATAGTGAAAATGAATACTAATATCCCAAAAAATAAAAAATTCCCCATTGTATCAACAAACAAATAAAGTGGATGCTTCAAAATGATCATTCAAACAAGGGCGAAATAGAGCCCCTAGTTTGATGATCCACATTTTTTCTTTATAGGTGAAGCCTATCATGTAAAACATGAGATAGTAAGTGTCTGTCCTTAATGTGATCAATAACCATAAAGCAAAAATTGCCCATAGGGTGTTTGGAAATATGTTTGTATAGAGAACTGGACCCCTTTTTGTTTTTGATATCACTAAGATGCTCCCCTATCCTAACTTTAAAAGGACGGGAAGTTTGTCCAACATAGAAGGCTCGACAATTGTACTGGGCCAAATAAATCACCCAGGATGTACTGCAATGGGCAAAACATAAAACCTCATAAACTTGTGGACAATTTTGTGAAGAAAAGGTCCGGCATTTTAACACCCTAGGGCAATAGGTACAATGACCACATGGGTAGCATCCAAATAAAGGACCTGCAAATAGATTAAATTGAGTGGCAGAACATGTATCCCTATGATGAATCTTCTTATAATGACTAAAAAGAGAACCCAAAGACCGCTCTTTATGAAATGAGTAATGGCACCGGTCCCCTATACAATTCTCCAAAACATTATCCAATTTTAACAAATGGTAAATGCTTACGGACAATGTTCATAACTAATAAATCAATTCTGTCTTGCTGATTTGCAAAACGATTGGCCCTCGTGATGTCACCCCCTAAATAACCCCTACTTCTAAACCTCGAGATAAGATCCCTCTTGTAATGGTCGTATGTGGAAGAGCTGGAACATATCCTTTTCACACAAAGGAATTGGGACTTGGGGATGTTCTTGATGACATGCTGGGGGTGGAAACTAGTGGCATGTAATAAGATATTGAACTGAGGAAATTTTCTAAATATCTCACTCTCAAGAGTGTTGGTATCAGTTCTTTTTACCAGAACATCCAAAAACGTAATTTCAGATCTAGAAAAAGTCAACTTAAACTCAATCCCCCATATATTGCCATTTAAATATTCTAGGAATTCCAAAAGGAATTCTTCATCAGCTTTCCACACCCATCCAGCAGTTATCAAGATACCTCCTCCAAATATCCATCTCATTGATGTAAATATTGTGACTGATGTCATAAATCACCTGATCTTCCACATAACGCCATAAATAAATGTGCATAAATGGGGGCAAAAGAAGCCCCCATGGCAGTGCCCCGAGTCTGCTAAAAACACCTGTCCTTGAAAAAGAACACATTATGAATCGGGACCTGTTCAGTCATGCATACCAAGAGGGTATTAAAACCAGGCTTATAAATATTGGCCTTATCCAACCAATATTGCAGGGCCAAAAGTCCCGCCCAGTGGGGAATACTAGTGTATAAGGAGGTGACATCCAAGGTGCACAATAACCAATGGGATTCTAGTTGGGTCTCAGAGATAATAGGAAGGGACTGTGTAGTGTCCTGAGTTCTGGAACGTATATGTGCCAAAAGCGGTTTTAAATATAATGTTAGAAATTCGGAAAGGGGTTCCATAAGAGAACCCCTACTTGACACAATCGGTCTCCCGGACGGTCTTATGGGGTCTTTGTGGATCTTTGGGAGAAAATAGATATATTGCCTGCTAGGAAAGTCAACCTTAAGTTGATGACACACTTCATCATTGATAATGCCGTCCTCTCTAGCCAAATCCAAAAATTTGTCAACATCCTTTTTAAATTGCATTGTGGGATCCACCTGCATTTCTTGATAATGATTGTGATTGGTTAACTGACGATCAGTTTCATAGTCTCCCAGATCCTGGACCACCACTGCTCCCCCTTTATCCGCTGAAAGAACAACAGTCTCCTTGTTGTTACTCAGGTTCTCCAAACATATTCTCTGTTTTTTATCCAAGTTATCCTTAAGCCTGTCCTGTTCATATAAATATGAATGTAAATCTTTAAGGACAGCATTTTGAAATGTTTGGACAATGGGTTGCATAGGTGGCCTGAAGCGAAAATCCCTAGACTCAGAAGCACCATAATCAGTCCCATGAAAATTACATTTCAAACTCAGATTTCGACAGAATTTGACCACATCCTCTGCAAAAGAATGTTCTTGAACAAAAAAACCCGGGACAAAACTTAGCCCTTTATTCAATAAATCAACTTGTTGATCATCCAATAAAGAAAAAATGTGGATCATCAAACTAGGGGCTGTATTTCCCCCTGGTTTGAATGATCATTGTTGAAGCATCCACTTTACTTGGTTGTTGATACAATGGGGATTTTTTTAATTTTTGGGTTATTAGTGTTCATTTTCACTATATTTCATGTATTGATGAATTAGTGCATTATTGATGGATGCACTAGAGGGCACTCCATGCATTCCATATGAATTTTGTATAAGTTTGAAGACAGCATGTTAGGTTTTGTTTTCACTTTCTGCATCATGTTTGGTTGCTGATGAAGGCTTTGCCGAAACCGGTACAACCATGTTGGTGTACGGTTATGTGTTTTTCTGCTGACGTTTAGTTTAAATAAAATAAATTTCACCTGTGTCATGGAGTGGAGTGCTGGCTCGTTTTTTCACTTTGGGTGGGTTCTTCAGCCGTGCACCAGCTGTTCGTGCAGGAGGGTGTTCTTTTGATTTACTGGAGTTTTGGTTCTTGCTGATGGCTTCTCCTGGATGGCGTTGTATATTTGGATTGGAAAGTTTTGGAGCGCCTTTGAATTTGGTGGAATGATGATTGTTTTGAGTTTTGGGATGCTGTTTCTTCTTTCAAGGTCCTGATTTTCTGTTTGGATGTCCCCAGTTTCATCTTGGTTTATATTGGCGTGATCGTTTGGATTCAGGACTAACAGTGACTGCTTTTTTCTTCTTTTTCTTTTTTTATATGGTGGGACATTTCATGAGGACTGTATATTTGCAAATATTTGGTTCATTATTTCATCCTTGTTTATTGTTGGTATCTCGTATGGTATCATATTTATGACAAATTCAGATAATTGTTTAATTTGGTTTGCCGATTCCTTTCAAGCAATTTTCTATTCTCATGTTATGTGCTGTTATTGTTATTAATATTATTATGGATAGGGTAGGGCCAAATTCTTCATCATTGTATTAGATATGCTATTAGTCTGTTTTTTTTGTTTAATATTTTGGTATCAGCACATGTTATTTATGCATTGTTGGTCATACTTTGGGTTTGACCCTTCGGGGCTCACTCTTTTAAGTTGACCTTCATAATAAGTTGTTTGTAGGTGGAACAGTCTATTACATGTAAAATTGGTGGGCTTTTAAGCTCATTTGTTTCATATGTCATTTGATATACAATGTATATGTATTAGATTTCTATCCTTGCATATGATGGTATGAAGTTAGTGGGGGATTAGTGTCAGTCTTGTTCCCCCCCTCTATGTCCCTGGGGCTTTTTAAGGTTTGAGTTATTTCTCCTTTATTGGTGGTATGTGCCATATGATGTACCATTTTTGGGGGGCTACATCTGTAGGGACCATCTGTTTTTTTTAACTGTTTTGGCTCATAATTAGTATAGTGGATATTTTTTTTATTCAGTGGTTTTTGGACATCAGTACAGTTGTAGGCTCAATACAAGCTTTTTTTTAAAGCTTGTTGGCTATAATAGTATCTAATTGGGGCCTTGATGTTTGATATTTTCCATTTTTATGATTATATATGGTTCTCCCTGTGGTTTAGGAAGTGGAATAATAAGGTGGCTATATGGTGTCACCTAATTTGGAGTATTTATTTTTAGGTTGGTTACATGAATTATGCATTCAGCATATTGATTGTCCAACCATTTGTTTATGCAACATACTCAGGGTGGAACTCATATTGTTCACAAGTGTTATATATGATTTTTGTATCTGGTACTGAATCTGTGTCTATTTTTGGTCAAGGATGGAATTAGCAAATCTTATTAAGGGTCTGTCTTCAGACTCTGAGGATCTGGGTATTTTTGGCCTAGCCTCGGATTCGGGAGATGCTGTTCCTGGTGTCCGGGATCCTGTTCAGGATTGTAATGTGGCTTTTGCCAAATTGACCAAGGACCTCATTTCTCTTTGCAAAAAATGTTTGGCATCTAAAATTATTTCGGGCTTATCACTGTAGAAAAATAGTTCCCAGAGGACTTAGGGTTAGGATTCAACCTATGGTGGCGGAACCAGATGAATGTCTTCTCACACAATGGGCGGAAGCCCAACAAAATGTTTCTATGACTTTTGTGGATTTTTTGAGTAGTTTTTATGAGAGGAAGGTTGAGCAACAAATTGCCAGTGTATCGTGGATTAGTAAAACTGTGGAGGTTTACTCCAGACTTTCTTGTTACAAAGATAATATTGGAAAACTTGGCAAGGAACTGGCCGCTTTGGATTTAGGATTGAAGGATAAAAAGGTCATGAAATTTACTAGGAATGTGGGAGACTATGATAGGGGAAAGCCATTTGACTTGCTACCTAGAGTCAAGTTTGACATGCCCGTAGATTCATCCAAGAGTATGAGAGCTAGTCGGCCAAAATCTGTTCTGAAGAAAAGGAGTAGGGAGTCCACGCCATCTGGCGAGGACTCCTCTTCTAATACTGAATGTGAGGATACTCATATTAGTGCCTCTCCTGTTTCCAAGAGGAATAATTTGGAAACAAGTTTTATTGGAAAGACCCCATTTAGGCATAAGTCCCACAGATGAGGGGGGAGGAAGCATCACAAACCCAGATGGGCTGGGGGACATCCTTCAACAGATGACCAGGATTTAGCATTTAATGTTAATAATGTGCATAACATTTCCTCAGTGGTATTGGATGATCAACAAGTTACATTTTTGGATGTTCTGGTAAAAAGAACTGATACCAACCCTCTTGAGAGTGAGATATTTAGAAAATTTCTTCAATTCAATACCTTATTACATGCCACTCCCAGCATGTCATCAAGAACATCCCCTGTTCCAGCTCTTCCACATACGACCATTACAAGAGGGATCTTATCTCGAGGTTTTAGAAGTAGGGGTTATTTAGGGGGTGACATCACGAGGGTCAATCGTTTTGCAAATCAGCAAGACAGAATTGATTTATTAGCTTATCAAAATCGGGATCAAGCTAAATCAGACTTGCTTAGATTGGTAACAACTTATGGGAGGAATAAGGTTGGCTTTATGAACATTGTCCGTAAGCATTGGCATGTGGGAAGCAAATACCGCATAAGGATTTTCATTCCCTCTGCATTCCTTGCTTAGGCCCAGACCACGATGTCTCGGCCTGTCATTTTTGTGCTACATTCAACAAATGCACCATTAAGCGTCGGGCGGAGTTCGCCCAGCACTTTTTTGGCAAAATATTTAACTACATAATGTCGTCGGATACTCCGACTCCAGTTTTGACTAAAAGACGCAAAGATAAGGACCGACACACGAGGTCCACGACCTCTACCGACACCACGCCAAAGCCGACTACAGGTGGTCCGGTTCTCAGCGAGGCGCCTACGCAGCCCCTGACTACCGACGACACTTCATTGGCGGTGTCTTCTGTACCCGAGGTCGCAGGCTCTTTGGCCCACACCCCGACTACAGATACCGAAGCCACTCTTGGCAGTGAAACTCAGAGTTTAGACAGGTCTGCCTCCTCTCAAGGTGTCTTCAGGCCTTCCTCTTCTTTTTCCATCAAGGCTTTCACTAAGTCTAAGACTGCCATGCATTCTAAAAAAACAAACCCCACAGGGCCCTTCTCAAGGCCCCATGCCTAAAAAGCAGATGCTCAAAATGGCTGAGGACTTAATTTCTCTAATCAGGGGTTCTCAACCCCCCCCCCCCTGGAAAAAGGACCAGAGTGGAGGAAGAATCCCCCTCCTCGGACCAGGCTTCCATTATTTCAGAACATTCTGATGACCAGGAACATTCATACTTCCCTTTTGAAGATTCTGATGCAGAGGAGTCCATTCCCTCTGTCCCCCCCCCCCCCTGAGGATTACTCTTTTGGGGAGACCTTACATACCTTGAGAGAACACGTCCACTGGGAAGGTCAAGAGTACTCAGACTCCAAGAAAAGGCTTAGGGATTTTCTCTTGCTCCCTCAGCATAGGCCTCTGGCTATACCCCCTGTCTTAGATATCCTTGATGATGTGTATTCGGAGTCCTGCCTTAACACAGACTCTTTACCTCCAGCCCCACCGGGTTCCTGACTCACACCAATTCCTATACAAAAGCCATGCGGCTGACCCAGAAACTATCTCACAGGGCCCCAAGGGAATTAAGGCCTCCACTGTTAAAAATCCTTTACCTTCAGAGAGGGATTCCAGAGCTTTAGAAAGGTGGGGGGGAAAGGTATACACCTCGGCCCCCTTAATCATGAGGGCGTTAAACTGCCAGTTCCATATGTTAAAGTACCAACAGTTTCTGTTATCACAGTTGAGAAGCAAAATGTCACAACCTGAACAACCAGATTTGAAGGAGTTGCAGGATTTGATGCATATTGCAGAACAAGTAGGTAAACATACCTTGCAATGTGGTTTTGATGCTTTAGAGGCCTCATGTAGAGCTGCTGTTACAGGATCAGTCATACGTAGACATGCTTGGCTCAAAGAGCAAACCTTACCAGATCATGTCAAAGCTAAATTATTGGATGCACGTCTGCAAAAAGATGTATTGTTTGGTGTTAAAGCTGAGGAGGTATTAAAGAAAATGGAGGAAAAGGCAAAATCAATGCAAACAGTGAAAGATTTCCTACAGGTACAACCTCCACGTTTCAGTAGAAATTGGCCTTCAAAAAATTGGTCCTTTCCAGCCACGGACAGACCCCAAAGAGGTAGATACAGGTGCCCGAGGGGTAGAGGGCAATCTCAAGGATCATTTAGAGGCAGACAGTGGCAAGCACCTACCCAGAGAGGTAGTGAGGATAGTTCACAGCCATTCAGAAAGCAGAACCAATGACTTTCCCCTTTGCATGCCAAGCAAGGCTCAAATGGCAGCACCTTTAGGTGGAAAACTGGCAATGTGAGAGTGTTCAATCTCGCCGTTTGTTCTTACACATGGGGGTCGGAGCTGATCCTTGGCTCCGAGTCGGCCGCTTAGCAAAGCTTTGCATCCAGAAGAAGCTCGAGACCAACCTACCTCCCACAATTCCCTCTGCCTTTACCTCAGATCTAGTTTGCCGCTGCAACCGATCGCATCGGTCTACACAGCTCAGACCAACTGGGAAAGATAAGATAACTTTCTTGAATTTTTTCTTCAAAAGTTTTAGGATTTTCTTGACTCTGATATTTAGTGTGTGTGTGTGTGTGTGTGTGTGTGTGTGTGTGTGTGTGTGTGTGTGTGTGTATGGTCTGGTCATCCTTTTTCTATTATATATAGTATATATAGTGTATATATATATATATATATATATATATATATATATATATACATATATATATATATGTGTATATATATATATATATATATATATATATATATATATATATATATAGTTTAGGTATACCTTAGGGCCTACCCCACTACTGCTAAAACTTGGATTTGATACCTGTTACTTATTGCTACTTGATGACCTATTTTGACAGTGATTGTATTAGTGTACTTACTTTTTCTTTCAGAATGTCTGAAAAAGCTAAGTCAGGATTTAAGAGGTGTCAGTGTGGGCAGAAGATGTCTGTTACCGACAACCATAACTCCTGTGTCTACTGTCTTGGCCCTCTCCACTTACAGGAAGACTGTTCTATCTGTCATTCCTTTAGTGGAAGGGTCATGACAGATAGGCGCAGGAAGCTTATGGACAGAGGTCTTTTGAAGCCTGCTTTCCAGGAGGCTCTTGACAAGTCAGACCAGGCTTCTAGATCCTCGAAGGAGTCGAAGACATCGGAGCCCAGGTCATCGGCTCCGACTTCTTCGTTTAAGGTTCGTTCACCGATTCCACAGACTTCGGGGCCGAGTGTCGAACTTCTGTCTGTCACCGAGCCTCGAGTCTTGGAACCGGTGACGGAGCTTCCACCTCCTGCTCTGTTGAGGTCGGCACCGTCTTCGATTCCTTCGACTCGGTCTTACAGGCCCCTCTCCGACACCGACGTAGATCGTGTGGTGCAGAAGTTAATGGAGAACACGGCCCTGTCCAAACTCATTGCAGTCTCCTCTCAATTGGTGTCGAGACTCGAAGGCCTTCCTTTATCTCCATCTGATCCTCCTCCGAGGCCTACTCAGCCTTCGGTGCCGGGAGACGTTGATATGATGATAGTGGAGCCCTTGGTGCCGGAACCGTCCCTTTCTCGGTCGGCACTGTTGACCTCGACTCTGTCGGAACCATTACCGGACTCACGGAGCCGACGATCTATCCTTGGTTCTGGGACAGAGAGTCGAACCGATGTTTCGGTGCCGACTCTCCACCTCGGCACGGATCACTTCGGCTCCGTCCTCGGGGTCGATGCCCTTGGTTTCCGCATCGGAGATACCTCCGCGTTCTTTGGAACCGGGGGATTCCTCGGCTCGGGGTCCAGGGGCCTTCGACCTTATGAGAAGGTATTGTCTTCTCAGACAACCACTTCAGCAGAAGCAACTTCTCCCTCCCATAAAGGTCCGTTGTCTTCTTCTGCACCCACGACTACACAAAAGCGTCGAGCACCAGTGTCTCAGCCACTCCCAGAGGGAGCCCCTTCTTCCTCGGAGGCTTCATCGGATGCCCCCCCGATGACGTCCCGAGGAAAAGATTGTGCAAGAGGAGGCACTTGGATTCTCCACAAGAATCCTTAACATCGGATACTGACTTGGATGAGTCAGAGGGGTCCTCAAAATCACCTACAGAAGATGTCTCCTTTTCTGACATCTTGGAGATCCTGAAACAGAGAGGTGATTGGCAGGCCCTACCCCCTTCTGAGGATGAGTCGGTTCTGCTGAAGGCATTTGGTGCTCGCCCTTCTTCCTCCTGGGTCACTCCGCCCTTCGAGTTAATGGAATTGATTGCTCGGAGGGCGTGGGAAACACCTGACACAGTGGAACTGCCCCTCAGGATAAGTCATATCTCACTAAGGGAGTTCCAGTGGACGCTATGGTGGTGGCAGCTGCCATGAAAAAAGGAGATGTCCGAATCTTCCTCGTCTGTCCATCCTCCTAACAGAGACTCTAGGACCATGGACAGATATGGGAAGCGCATTTTCAGTTCAGCTACTTTTTCCATGCGATCGCTGAACTACTTGACACACTTCACAAGATTACAGAGGGATCTAGTCAAGGAGTTGGGAGATACCCTCCAGGGTAGTACAGATGCTGCTGTCTCGGATAAGGTTACAGCACAACTCAATACCCTTACATCTGTTGTGAACTCGTCCATGAGGCTCATCTCGTATGCGGCCGAAGGATCGGGTAGGGCTGCAGCTTCAGCGATTGCTCTTCGTAGACAATCCTGGATGCGCCTGTGCTCCTTTGCGGAAGCCTTCAAGTCTTCCTTTACTAACGCCCCCTTTGATGGCGCCACTCTTTTTAGCCCCAAAGTAAAGGAGACCCTGACCCGGTGTGAGCAAGAGGGAAAGACTCTGTCTGCTGTCGGAGTCCGTTTTTCCACCCCATCCAGACCATACCCCAAAGGGCAACGAGGTGGAAAGATGTGGTTTCGTAAACCCCAGAGTTCTTTCCCAGGCACACAGGGTGATGCCCCCTCCAGAGGCAGAGGGAGGGGGGGCAGAGGTGGAAGACGCCGCCCTGGCGGCAGAGGGGGTCCGTAAAACCAAGGCGACAGGGATACCATCCCTGGGAAGCCTTTCCAGCGCTCCTGAGAGGAGGCCCGACTGTCCTGCTCTGGGGGCAGTCGGGGGACGCTTGGCTTTATACCCTCAGGCCTGGCAAAAACTTACATCAGACAAATGGGTAAAAAGCATTATTACCAGAGGTTACAAAATTCCCTTTCTATTCCCCCCGTTACCACAAAAAAGATTCCCAGATGTTCCACCCCATCTGCGAGAACCTGCAGCTATAGAAATCTTAAAGCTGCTAGAAAAAAAGAGTCATCCAACCAGTCCCGGCGGACCAAGCAGGATCCGGAACTTACTCAAGGTTCTTTTTAGTTCCAAGGAAGACAGGGGACTGGAGGCCAATTTTGGACCTAAGCAATCTCAATACGCATGTCAAGAAAGAAAAGTTCCGGATGGTCACGCTTCAATCGATCCTTCCATTCTTACAGAAGGACGACTGGATGTGCTCAATAGATCTCAGGGACGCCTACTACCACATCAAAATGGCCAGAGCATCCAGAGATCACCTGCGCTTCCGGCTGGGAGCCAGCCACTTTCAGTTTCGGGCCCTGCCTTTTGGTCTAACCTCAGCCCCCAGGGTTTTCACCAAATGCATGGCAGTGGTAGCGTCTCACTTGAGACGTCTAGGATTCCGGGTGTTTCCGTATCTGGACGACTGGCTCCTTTCTGCCACCACCGAGCGTCAACTGATACAGGCCAGGAACTACACTCTCAGCCTTTGTGTTCAGCTAGGAATTTCGATAAATTTCGAAAAATCTGTGTTACAGCCCTCGCAGCATATTTCATTTATAGGGGCAGAGCTAGATACCCGTTCTTTGCTCCTAAAACTTCCCTCTGCAAGAATAGCTTCCCTGCAAGAACACGTATCTCTCCTACTATTGTCCAGAAAGTCCCCAGCCAAACTAGTCTTGAAAGTCTTGGTACTCATGTCAGCTTCCCTCATTGCAGTTCCCATGGGGAGGCTACACATGAGAGTTCTCCAATGGCTGCTGTTCGCACAGTGGTCGTTCCAACAGTTACCACTGACACACGAGATTCACATTACGAACACCTGCAAAGCACACCTGTGTTGGTGGTTACAGAATCAAAATTTCATCAGCGGCCGACAGTTTGTGTCTCCCACACCTACAGCCACAGTGACCACGGACGTTTCCCTGATAGGGTGGGGGGACATTTTTCAGGGACAGACAGTCCAAGGCGAATAGACCAGTTTGGAGTACAACCTGCACATCAATGTTCTAGAGATGAGGGCAGTGTCTCTAGCGTTGCTACACTTCTCCCCCCTTCTACCTCTAGGGACCATTGCAGTTCAGACGGACAACATGTCCGTAGTCTGGTACATAAACAAACAAGGAGGAACCAAATCTTACCAGTTGTGCAGAGAAGCCATGAGAATTTGGCAATGGGCAGAATCCACGGGTCGCTTTCTGATAGCAGCGCACATCCCAAGGTTATCCAACGTCATAGCGGACAGGTTGAGCAGAGCCATCCTGTTACCTCACGAGTGGTCCCTCAACCAGATAGCGGCGGAAAGGATCTTCCGCAAGTGGGGCCAGCCTTGCTGCGATCTGTTTGCGTCTCCAATGAACACCAAATGCAGAAGCTACTTTGCCCTTCTTCCCCCTCCAGGGATGTCCCCAGGCGCTCTGATTCACGATTGGCCCCGGGTCTCCTGTCGCTTTCCCCTATACCTCTGATACCGAGATTTCTTCAGAAAGCCAAGGACCAGGAAAGGACTATAATTCTCATTGCCCCATTCTGGCCTCGACAGATTTGGTTCCCCTTTCTTCAAGCTCACCAAATCGGAGCCCTGGATTCTGGACCCGGTGCCAGATCTACTGACTCATTCGTCAGGAGCTCCTCACCCGTCACTCCTGTCCCTCAAGTTAGCAGCCTGGCTGCTCCGCTTCCCCACTTAGCCAGGTCTGATCTTCTCTCTCCGGCGGTTCAGGACATTCTGGTAGCCTCTCATAAGGCTTCCACTACTAAAATTTACACCGGAAAGTGGAAACGTTTCGTTTTCTGGGCGACTAAACAAAATTTAGATCCCTTAGTTGCCCCTCTAAACAAGATTTTGGAGTTCCTGTCCATACTGTTTCATCAAGGAGCCTCTACTGCTACTCTAAAAGTTCAATTGGCTGCGATTTCGAACTTTCATGTAGGAGAGAACGGAGCGCCCATTATGTCTCATAGTCTTTGTAAAGCCTTCTTGAAAGGGTCTTTTCATCTTAGACCAGCAGTTAGGTTTCCTACAGCCCCTTGGAATCTAAATTTGCTCTTATCCCAGCTAATGTTACCACCTTTTGAACCAGCTTCTTCCTGTTCATTAAAGTTCTTGCCCTGGAAAACTCTTTTCCTAGTAGCTATCACTTCAGCCAGACGAGTGTCAGAACTTCAGGCTCTTTCCATTAAGCAGCCATATTTAATTTTTCACCCAGACAGGGTATCATTAAGCACCAACCCTTTGTTCCTCCCTAAAGTTTGTTCAGTTAACAACATTAATCAGTCCATTGAACTTCCCACATTTTTCAAAATCCACTCCAATAAGCTGGAATATATGTTACACAAGTTGGATGTTCATAGACAACTCAGATTCTACCTAGATAGAACTAAAGATCATAGAAAAGCAGGCCAACTTTTTATAGCCTTTGCGGACAACAAAAAGGGCATGGCAGTGACGAAGCGTACTCTTTCCAAATGGCTAACCGATTGTATTACCTTCGTTTATTCTGCTTCTAATCAGAGTTTGCCCACCAAACCAAAGGGACATTCTACTAGGTCAGTTTCTACATCTTTGGCTCATGCGTCTCGTCTGCCTTTGGACACTATTTGTGCGGCGGCCACTTGGTCTAAACCACATACGTTCATCACTCATTATAAAGTGGACAAGACTTCCAGGGACAGAGCATCTTTTGGTTCCACTGTGCTCAGGAACGTTCTTCCGTGAGTCACTCGGGGTAACGGAGCTAGGGACGCTACCCATGTGTAAGAACAAACGGCGAGATTGAACACACTCACATAAAGAAGTTATGTCCTTACCATAACGCTCCATGTGGAGTGTTCATCTCACCTTTGTTCTTACATTTCCACCCTCCCACCCTCAGGTCTGGAAGAATGTTCGGTTTAGAAGTCTGGCCTGTTTGTCTTCCACTAGTGGTCTCTCTGTTGTTCTACTGGGTTGAGCTAGTTACGTTCCTTCTCTGTACATAGGTTTTCTTTATAGGGGATTACTTTGTTACTGCTGGATCTGGTATTGTTTATTGCAAACTAGATCTGAGGTAAAGGCAGAGGGAATTGTGGGAGGTAGGTTGGTCTCGAGCTTCTTCTGGATGCAAAGCTTTGCTAAGCGGCCGACTCGGAGCCGAGGATCGGCTCCGACCCCCATGTGTAAGAACAAAGGCGAGACGAACACTCCACATGGAAAGTTATGGTAAGGACATAACTTCTTTTTATTTTCAAAAAATTGGCATATTGTCACAAAAGACAAATGGATTCTGAACATTATAGACAGAGGCTACAGATTCCACTTTCACACCCTTCCAAAAATGAGAGGCATGCCAAACCTGCCACACAATCAAAGGGCAGAGGTAGGTTGGTCTCGAGCTTCTTCTGGATGCAAAGCTTTGCTAAGCGGCCGACTCTGAGCCGAGGATCGGCTCCGACCCCCATGTGTAAGAACAAAGGCGAGATGAACACTCCACATGGAACGTTATGGTAAGGACATAACTTCTTTTTATTTTCAAAAAATTGGCATATTGTCACAAAAGACAAATGGATTCTGAACATTATAGACAGAGGCTACAGATTCCACTTTCACACCCTTCCAAAAATGAGTGGCATGCCAAACCTGCCACACAATCAAAGGGCAGAGGCACAAAAACAAATTTCAGATCTCATGGACATGAAAGCTATTCAAGAGGTACCTGCACAAGAACAGGGTCAATGTTTTTATTCCAGACTATTCCTGGTACCAAGGAAGGGCAAAGATTGGAGACCTATTTTGGACCTATCCATCCTAAACACATTTTTACTCGTGCAAAATTCAAGATGCTCACATTATAGAAGCTTCTTCCCATGCTGGGCAAGGAGTCTTGGCTGGTAACATTGGACCTCAAGGAGGCATACCTGCATGTCCCAATCAGACAAGATTGCAGAAGAATACCTCAGATTTCTTGCAGGTTCAACACATTATCAATTCTCTGCATTGCCCTTTGGCTTATCTACTGCACCCAGAGTGTTCACGAAATGCCTGGCATCAGTAATTGCCTACTGCAGACTGCAAGGGATACAAATATACCCATATTTGGACGACTGCCTGATCCAAGCGGACAGCAAGCGCATACTTCTGAAACATCTGGCTTTTGTAGTAAGGTTGTTGAATTCCCTGGGATACACAGTCAACAAAAAGAAATCAAGGCTAATACCCTCTCAAACAATAATTTTCCTGGGTGCCAGCTTGGATACAAACACCCAGATGGCCTACCTCACGCCAGAGAAACAAGGGCAACTAACTCAATACTTCAGAAAACTGGCAACTTTCACCAGACTGACTGCAAGAAAAATCCTGCAGGCTCTGGGATTCATGGCATCTTGCATCCTACTAATCCCATGTGCAAAGCTGCATATGAGGAAACTTCAATGGTACCTGAAAAAGCTATGGTCTCAGCACAGCCACAGCTTGGAAACAATAATACCACTCATTCCATGTCTTCAAAAGGAATTTCTGTGGTGGGCTCAAGCATGCCAAACAAACACAGGTCTCCCATTCTGCAAGCCTCAAGCAAGTCAAACCATCACAACAGACGCCTCGGATTACGCCTGGGGGGGCGCACATGACAGATCGGTGCATTCAGGGCAGATGGTCCCAAAAGGAAATGCACCTACACATCAATCAAAAGGAAATGCTAGCTGTAATAAATGCTATTATAGCTTTCAAAGACCTGCTGCATCCAGGCCAGCTATTGATAAGGACAGGCAACACCACAGTAATGTGGTACATAAACAAACAGGGAGGAACCCACTCATACCCCCTATGCAGGCTAGCCATGTCTCTTTGGAACATGGCTCTAGAATTGCAAATCAAGCTTCAAGCACAGTTCCTGCCAGGCAAGGAAAACACGCTGGCAGACAACCTAAGCAGAAATATGACAGATCCACACGAATGGAAGTTGCATCCTTAAGTTTTTTCAAAGATAATTCAAGCATGGGGAAGGCCAGACATAGATCTCTTTGCCTCCCACAGAAATCACCAATTGGCAAAATTCTGCTCAAGGACCTTTCATCCACAGGCCTGGAAAGTGGACGCACTCTCTTTCAGTTGGACAACAATGACAGTTTATGCCTTTCCACCTCTTCCTCTGCTGCCCAAAGTTCTATTAAAAACTAGAGCAGACAGACCAAAGATGATTCTCATTGCTCCAGACTGGCCAAGACAACACTGGTACCCACTCCTAAGGAGCCTAACGCATTTCCCACCATGGATCCTACCTCTAATGCCTCTTCTACTGACTCAGCACAACTTTAAAGCTCTTCACATTCAGCTGAAAACACTAAATCTAGCTGCATGGAAGATTCCTTAAAATCACAGCAGACCCTACTCTCCAAGGAGGTACAGGATGTCATTTTAGAGGCCAGAAGACCTTCTACTAGAAAAGCCTACTCTGCCAAATGGAAACGGTTTTGTGCTTGGAATGAGAAAAAGGGACAGAACCCTGGAATACTGAATTTACCTCAAATATTACAGCACCTAACTGAGCTGCTAAGCAGTGGACTTTCATTCTCTTCCATCAAAATCCATGCCTCAGCCATTTCTGCAGAATACAACACTGATCCTCCTTTATTCTCTCACCCCCTCTTAAGGCAGTTCCTCAGAGGGGCTAAGAATATAAAACCCCCAAGGAAACAACCAGTACCTGCTTGGGATCTCAATTTCATTCTAGAGAAACTGGCTTTGCCTCCTTTTGAGCCAGCTGCCTCAACAGAACTGCAATATTTGTCCTGGAAAACAGCCTTCCTGCTGGCTATCACCTCAGCTCGCAGGGTTTTGGAACTACAAGCCCTCGTGGCTGTGCAGCCTTTCATCATTTTCCATCAGGACAGAGTTTCCTTACGAACCAATCCTTCCTTTATGCCAAAGGTAGTATCCAGGGTAGCCTTGAATCAGGCTATCCACTTGCCTACCTTTTACCCCAATCCTCAAAACAAAGGGGAGAGACTACTACATTCCTTGGACATTCACAGACAACTACGTTATTATTTGGACAGAACAAAGCCTTTCAGAAAATCAGAGCAACTCTTTGTGTCCTATGCTACAGGGGCTCAAGGGAAGCCTATTTCCAAACAGACAATCTCAAAATGGATAGCCCACTGCATACGCTTTTGTTACTCTCTTCATGGTAAAACTGTACCTGCAGGCATCAGGTCTCACTCCACAAGGGCCACAGCTACCTCTGCAGCTTTCCTCAGGGGGGGTTCCTACCAAAGATATTTTGGAAGCTGCCACTTGGAGTTCTGTGCATACTTTCTCCAAGCACTATCACCTGCCTTTATACTCCAAATCTAGAGCAGGTTTTGCCACTGCAGTTTTGCAGGGCATCCTGGCTCCTCCTAGTTCCACCTAGTGCCTACCACCCCTTTTTATAGCTTTGGTATTCTACCCATCTGTTATGACTGCAGCTGTATGCACGATGAACATAGTACAGTTTTGTACCTACCATAAATGTAGATGTTCGAGTGCTAATACAACTGCAGTCCAGGTTTCCCTCCCTCCTTCCCCTCTGGAACAGGCCTTATGGCTAACACCTCCTCATACAACCTGATTGGGGTATTCTTTTATGGTGTATTTGCTTGCAACTACTGTTTTTTGATTATACTGCATTGCATTATTACATAAATTTATGTATTGCCTTCCTTCTGGGGGCACCTGACATCTGGGGCAAGAAAAACTGAAGAAAAATGGCGTCGGCTGGTTCTTTTATACCCCTGTCGCACTGACGTCAGGGAAGAAGCGACGACAACCGACACCAGACCTAGACTTTGGAATTCGGCCGACCGAGGACCCGCCTGACGGCAGGAAAACCCATCTGTTATGACTGCAGCTGTATTAGCACTCGAACATCTACATTTATGGTACTTACAAAACTGTACTTTTTACATGATAGGCTCACCTATAAAGAAAAAATGTGGATCATCAAACTAGGGGCTCTATTTCCCCCAGGTTTGAATGATCATTTTTGAAGCATCCACTTTATTTGTTTGTTGATACAATGGGGAATTTTTTATATTTTGGGATATCAGTGTTCATTTTCATTATATTTCATGTATTGATGAATTAGTGCATTATTGATGGATGCACTAGAGGGCGCTCCATGCATTCCATATGAATTTTGTATAAGTTTGAAGACAGCACTTAGGTTTTGTTTTCACTTTCTACATCATGTTTGGTTGCTGATGAAGGCTTTGCCGAAACCGGTACAACCATGTTGGTGTACGGTTATGTGTTTTTCTGCTGTCTTTTAGTTTAAATAAAATAACTTTCGCCTGTGTCATGAAGTGGAGTGCTGGCTCGTTTTTTCACTTTGTCACCGAGAACCCCAGCACATTCTTCATCCATGACAAACATTTTCCAAAATTTCCCAATTATTTTCTTAATAACATAAAAATGTAATGTAAAAGGTATGGTCAAGGCCCTAGAATACCTGTCATGGTCCAAGTGAGGGGTTCCAATGGACTCCATACTACCACATAAGAATTTAACTATGTACCCAGTGTGCCTTTTATGTTTAACTTTATTCTCAGTAATGTTGACAAAACAGGGGGGATACCCTCTTTTTACTAACATGACCTTTAATGTCTCACATTCCTTTTGAAAGTCATCATCATCACCTGAGACCATCCTGGCAACCCTGACATATTGGCCTTTAACTAAGGCTTTTTTCTGATGTTCAGTGTGCCAGCTTTCAAAGTGCAGCAGTGCATTAGAATATGTAGGTTTCCTATGTAACTGAGAAATTAACACTTTGTTGTAATAGTAACATCTAGAAAATTCAGACTATTTTTGTCCTTGGTCATAGTGACTTTAAGGAAGTCAGTGGTCGCATTGATGTAAACCACAAACTCTTCCAATTTTTTATCACTGCCCTTTCAAAAAATCACTGTATCATCTAGGTAGCACCCCCACAAGGCCCAACACTTTTTGTATTCTGAATTCCTAAGGAATTGGTCCTCCTAATAGGCCAGTACTATGTTTGCAAAAGCTGGGGCACAACAAGCACCCATAGCAACTCCTTGTCTGTGTTTGAAAATGTGACCATCAAAACTAAGGTGGTTGTTGTCCAAAATTAATTGCATACACATCCTCAGAGTCATTATCGTCCCGTGGTCCCAGTCAGTATTAAAACATAGGTATTCATAAAACCATTCAAGGCCTTCATCGTGAGGTATCACAGGAAAAAGGTCCTTGATGTGTCTAAAGTGACCATGATAAAGCACTTCCTCGTACATATCTGGTTTTATTTTTGTCAGGAAATCCCAAGAGTTTCTAATAACCCACTCCCTACCATCCAAGACATTCTTGACCTTCCCATCAATATATTTGGCTATGCCAAAGGTTTTGGAAGCTTTGGCATCAACAGTAGGTCGTAGGAGTGGGTTATAGACAGATTTATGTATTTTTGGGATCTCGAAAATAGTAGGGATCCTAGGACACTTCTGCTCTAGGAGACTATGCATCTCAAAACCAATTTGTCCATTTAACAGCAGTTCATCCAAGGTAAGATCAATATTCTCTCTCCTTTCACGCAAGCACCTGGGCCACCATTACCAACGACCACTGGGTTCTCAGGGATACACATTTTCCTTCCCCACCCTTCCAACCCCAAAAGGGTTCCCAGATCTTCCTCCAAACCAGTGGGCAGAGGCACAAAACCAAGGCATTATCCCTGCTCTCTATCAGGGCTATTCTTCCGGTTCCGGCAGAATGGGATAGGTCAAGGATTCTATTCCAGACTTTTCCTGGTAACCAGAAAAGAGGGCTCTTGGCGCTCAATCTTGGATCTTTCTATCCTCAACACCTTCCTGGTGGTGCCAAAATTCCAAGTGCTCACCCTGCAACAGCTTCTATCCATACTAGCCAAGGATGCCTGGTTAGTCACCCTGGACTTAAAAGAAGCCTATGTGCACATCCCTATAAGGGAGTCCTGCAGGAA
This sequence comes from Protopterus annectens, assembly GCF_019279795.1. Lineage (NCBI taxonomy): Eukaryota > Metazoa > Chordata > Ceratodontiformes > Protopteridae > Protopterus > Protopterus annectens. Next base: position 695,696,012 of record NC_056747.1, on the reverse strand, counting down.
ATAGCTTTGTTTCAGGGCCGGATCTATGCATTATCAGTTCTCTGCACTTGCATTATCAGTTCTCTCCACTTCCCTTTGGCTTATCCACTGCTCCCAGAGTATTCACAAAATGCCTGGCTCCAGCCATTGCTTACTGCAGACAGAGAAATATTCAAATTTACCCGTACTTGGACGACTGACTTGATACAGACAGACAGTCAGGAATTGCTTTTGCAGCACTTGACATTTGTAAAGAACCTTCTCACATCCCTGGGGTACACCATCAACGAAAAGAAATCAAAACTAGTGCCCAGTCAAAAGATTGTATTCCTGGGAGCAAGCTTGGACACAGCATCCCAGATGGCATTCCTCACTTCAGAAAAGCAAGCCTTGCTGAAAGACTATTTCACTCTATTGGCCACCAGAACCCAGTTATCTGCAAGGAAAATCCTGCAGGCCCTAGCATTCATGGCCTCATGCATCCTACTAATTCCATATGCCAGACTGTGTATGAGGAAACTTCAGTGGTACTTAAAGTCTTTGGTGCCGAAATTCTCAGGACCTGGAAACCGTCATTCCTATCATACCCTGTCTAAGGACAGAGTTTCTTTGGTGGGCAGCAGCATGCAACCACAAAAAGGGACTGCCCTTTACTCAACCCCATGCCACCCAGACCCTAACCACAGATGCATCAGACTATGCTTGGGGAGCACACATGGACGGCAAATGCATCCAGGACCACTGGAGCCCAAGTCAAATTCATCTGCACATCAACCAAAAAGAGGTGCTAGCTGTACAGCCTGCCCTGACAGCTTTCAGATCCCTACTCTCTAAGACAACTGCTAATCAAAACAGACACCACCACAGTTATGTGGTATGTGATACATCAACAAGCAGGGGGAACCCACTCTTTCCCACTCTGCAGGTTAGCCATGGCCTTGTGGAACACGGCCTTGGACATGCAAGTCCATCTGCAAGCTGAATTCCTGCCAGGCAAACAAAACTCACTGGCAGACGACTTAAGCAGAAATCTCCTAGACCCACACGAGTGGCAATTAGAGCCCAGCACCTTCAACCTTCTGATTCAGAAATGAGGGACCCCAGAGGTGGATTTCTTTGCCTTCCCCTGCAAGCACCAGCTCAGCGTATTCTGCATCAGGAACCCTCACAGCAGGGCCTGGAAAGTGGATGCCATGTCTTTCCAGTGTGTTAATCTCTCAGTCTATACCTTTCCATCTCTTCCCCTTCTCCCAAGAGTATTACTCAAAATAAGACCGGGCAGACCAAGGACAATTCTGATTGCCCCAGACTGGCCATGCCAGCACTGGTACCCACTCCTTTGCAGCCTGACACCGGTGCCACCATGGCACCTACACCAGAACCCAACCCTGCTCTCTCAGCAGGAGGGACATATTTTGCATCCACAACTGCAAACTCTAAATCTTGCAGCCTGGCTTATTCCTTGATTTCTCCCCCAGCATCCCTAAGCAAGCAGGTGCTGTATGTCATTCTTGAAACCAGAAGACCCAGTGCAAGGAAATCCTATGCTGATAAGTGGAAAAGGTACTGCTCCTGGATTCAAGCTAAAGGAGAGGACACAGCTCTGCCCTCCCTTCTTCTAATCCTGGATTACTTAGCAGATCTACTCCACAAAGGCCTGTCTTTCTTGTCCATTAAGATACATGCCTCAGTCATTTCGACTCATTACAACACTGAGCCACCTCTCTTCTTGCTCCCTCTTATCAAACAACTCAGAAGGGCAAACAACTTAAGGCCGCCAAGGAGAGCACCCACCCCTGTTTGGAACCTTAACTTTGTAATGGAAAAGCTCACCCCCCCCCCCACCCCCACTTTGAACCTGCACCATCAGCAGAGTTAACATTTCTCTCTTGGAAAACAGCCTTGCTGCTGGCCATCACTTCAGCTAGAAGAGTGTCTGAGCTTCAAGCACTTATGGCTCTGGAACCCTTCATTATTTTCCATGCTGACAGGGTTTTCCCTCAGGACTTAACCCTTCCTTTATGCCTAAAGTGGTGTCCAGTGTGGCTCTCAACCAATCCATCTGCCAACCTTCTTCCCTAATCCTCAAAACAAAGGGGAAATGATCTTGAACTCCTTGGGTGTGCACAGACAGCTCAGATTCTACCTTGATAGGACTAAGCCCTTCAGAAAATCTGACCAGTTACTAGTCGGCTTTGCAACAGGGGCAGAGGGCAAGGCCATTTCAAAACAGTCTCCAAATGGATAGCACACTGCATCCATTTCTGCTACAAGCACCATGGGAAACCAACCCCTCAAGGGGTCAGAAGACATTCCACTAGGGCAACATCTACCTCTACAGCATTTCTCAGGGGATTTCCTACCAGGGACATCCTGGAAGCTGCTACCTGGAGATGTTCATCGTGTTTCACTGTTGCAGTCCTAACCAATGGGTTATCCGGCTCCCAGTAGCCCTCGATTGGCCAGAATACCAAAGGGAAGTAAAAATGACATCGGCTGTTGTCAGTTGTAAAGGACGTCAGGACGTCCGATACAAAAGGAGGCAGCCGACATCACTTCCTCAATCTTCCTTGCTGCGGAGACCGAAACAGAAGCATTTCTTGCATGAGTGCCAGTCGACAGTTTACCATTTTTGTTTCCGACTACAAAGTTGAAGTCATCTACAGCTAAGTACCCTGTTGGGGATCCTCTTTTCTTGCCTTAACGAATGTCAGAAAAGGTTAATAATTGTCTTACCTATGGAAAGCAGATTCCCAATAGAGATTTTCATTCCTATTGTATTATTTGTTTAGGCCTTGACCAAGACGTTCCTAATTGTGATCTTTGTGCTTCCTTTAATCCGCGTACTATTCGTCGTCTGGCTAAGCTTTTAGCTAAGCATTTTGGAGTTTGGCCTAAGTTTGTCGGTATGATGTCCACTGGTCTTCAGGCTTCGGATATCCCCAATAAGCATAACGATAATGACCATGACAGACTTCCGAAGGTCAAGTCCTTAGATGATGTTAGGTTGGTCGTCAGTCATGCGGTAGCCAGTGAGGCGCTTTTGCAGCCCCTGCAGCCCACAGATTTTCAACCGCAGGCCTCGATTGAGACCATTTCAGATGCCCCCAGGACTCCGGCTTTTATTTTGCCTTCTGACCTTTTGCCTGTTGCCTCTTCAGCTGGATCCGGAGCCACGAAGCTGACTCTGGTATCCGAGACCTCCGTTCTTCGTTCAGACAGCAAGCTCTTACCAACGACTTCGGCTGCATCTTCGGCAGTTGCCAGGCCTCCCGAGTCCTTTAGACTTGCAGGTAAATATTCCAGTCGTAAGCCTGTGAAGAAGCAGGCTCCAGTTTTCTCTCGTTCCCTTCATTCTCAAATGGTTAAAATGGCTGATGACCTTTTGACTCTTATTAGGGGTTCACAGCCTCCTCCTTCAAAAAGAGGTAGGGATGTCTGTCCTGAGGCTTTGCCCTTTTCAGGTTCTGATACTTCTAGCATTTGTGTTGATGAAGAAGTTGTTTCTCAAGCTTTCTTTCCTTTTGAGGATTCAGACGCCGAGGAGTCCATCCCTTCTGCTTCTCCTCCAGAAGATTTCTCTTTTGGTGATACTTTAAATACTCTCAGGGAGCATTTTAAATGGGAAAGTCAGTATTATCCCCTTTCTAAGAAAAGGATTAGGGAGTTTTTGGATTTGCCTCAGCATAAGCCTTTGGCTATTCCACCTGTGTTGGAAGTGGTTGATTATGTTTTTTTGGAAAATTCCTTTACTCCAAATTTGGTTCCTCTTGCTCCCAGGAAAGGACAGGTACTGTAGAGTCCCTGATTCTCATTTGTTTCTTTTCAGGAATCCGTTGGCTGATCCAGAGGTTATTTCTCAAGGCCCTAAAGGAGTTAAGGCCACTGTTACTAAAAATCCTGTTCCTTCTGACAGGGAATGTAGGAACCTAGATAGGTGGGGTAAAAAGGTTTATACCTGTTAGGTGTACTAATTGTCTTTTTCATATGCTAAAGTACCAACAGCAAACCTTGGAAGCTACTTAAGTCTAGGATAGCAGGTGTGCCTCAGTTGGTGGAGAGTAAGGATATGCAGGATTTGTTGAATTCTGCCAGTCTAGTCAATAAACATTCATTACATTGTGGTTTTGACATTCTAGAAGCCTCCTGTAGGGCTACAACTACTGGCTCTGTTATTAGAAGGCACGCTTGGCTCAGGGAACAGCCCCTACCATAGCCTGTTAAGGCTAAGCTTTTAAATCTACCTTTGCATAAGGACAGACTTTTTGGCAGCAAAGCAGAGGAAGTGCTCAAGAACATGGAAGACGAGACCAAGTCTATGCAGACAGTTAAAGACTTTCTGCAAGTTCAGCCTCCTCACTTTAGCAGGAATTACCCTTCTAAGAGTTGAACGTTCCCTGATACCAGCAGACAGCCGTTCTAGGACTAGAGGTTACAAATCTTCTAGGAGACAGGTGGCTACCCTTCAAAGGTCTAAGCGTTGGCAGGCTTCCTCTTCTAAGGCGGGAAGTTCTAAGCCTGCATCTCAATCTAAACATTCTCAGTGACCCTGTCCAACTTCTGCCTGTTCTTGACTGCCCAGAGAGTCCTTTAGGGGGGAAGGTTGGCCCTTTTTACAAATGTCTAGGCCACCATCACAGATGACAGATGGGTACTCAGAACTGTATCCCTAGGGCACAAGTTTTCTTTCCACACCTTTCCAGTACCCAAAGGATTCCCGGACGCTCCTCCAAACCAAAGGGCAGAAGTAGTAAAGCAAATTTTGTCTCTGTTACATCGGTGAGCAATAGAATCAGTTCCTGCGCAGCAGGTATGTCAGGGTTTTTATTCCAGACTTTTCCTATTTCCAAAACAAGAAGGCACCTGGCATCCTATCCTAGATCTATCCATCCTGAAATCTTTCTTGATAATTCCAAAGTTCAAAATGCTCACTCTGCATCAGTTGCTGCCAGTGTTAGAAAAGGATTCCTGGCTGGTAGCGTTGGATTTCAAAGAAACTTATCTGCACATCCCTGTCAGGGAAAGTTGCAGGCAATATCTTTGTTTCAGGGTGGGCAAGCAACAACATCAATTATCTGTGCTGCCCTTTGGCTTATCTACTGCTCCCAGAGTTTTCACAAAGTGCCTGGCTCCAGTCATTGCTTTTTGCAGGCAAAAGAAAATTCAGATTTATCCATACTTGGGCGACTGTCTAATTCAAGCAAATTCTCAGGAACAGCTGTTAAAGGATCTAGAATTTGTAAAGACTCTTCTCTCTTCCCTGGGTTACACTCTCAACATGGAAAAATCAAAAACAGTGTCATCCAAAGAGAGAACATTCCTGGGAGCGAGTCTGAACACAGCCACCCAGATGATATATCTCACCCAGGAGAAGTGGACAACTCTTTCAGTTTACTTCAAGGACTTGGCAAGCCTGTCCCAGCTCCCTGCAAGAAAATACCGGCAAGCTCTGGGATTCATGTCCTCTTGCAGTCGCATGATTCCATATGCAAAACTGCATATGAGGAAATTGCAATGGTACCTCAAGAACACTTGGTGTCAACACACACACACACGACCTGGATGTGATAATTCCTCTGCATCCATGTCTGCAGACAGAGTTTCTATGGTGGGCAACAGCCTGTCCTCAGAACAAAGGAATGCCTTTTTGCCCACCCTTGGCCAATCAAGTTCTTACTACACATGCATTGGACTACGCCTGGGGAGCTCACCTGGATGGCAGATGCATACAGGGAAGTTGGAATGCCCAGGAGATGCACCTGCCCATAAATTGAAAGGAGTTGATGGCAGTCCAGCAGGCCTTACTAGCTTTCAAGCATCTTTCTCCTTGGACCCTGATTGTCAGGACAGACAACACCACAGTCATATGGTACATCAACAAGCAGGGAGGGACTCCATCTTACCTCCTGTGCCGACAGAGCATGAGTCTTTGGTCCATAGCAGCATCCCTGGGCCTGCATCTCCTAGCTCAGTTTCTTCCAGGAAGGCTCAATGTTTTGGCAGACCAGTTGAGCATACAGACCCTGGATCCTCACGAGTGGCAGCTGAACAGAGCAGTTTTTTTTACAGCATCAATCAACGTTGGGGTACTCTTCAAGTGGATCTCTTCTCCTCTGCAGACAACCATCTTCTACCTCTTTTTTGCACCAGACAGCATTACAGCAGAGCCTGGAAAGTGGATGCTTTGTTCTTCCCTTGGACGCTGCTGTCAGTTTATGCCTTCCCTCCTCTTCTTCCCAGAGTATTATTAAAGATCAAGGGACGAACGACCGAGGACTATTCTCATAGTTCCGGACTGGCCCAGGCAGCATTGGTATCCACTGCTTCGCAGTCTCTCCCAATTTCCTCCTTGGCATCTTCCTCTGAAGTCAGATCTTTTGGTTCAGGAAGGGGGAAACATTCTACATCCTCATTTTCAGTCTCTCCATTTGGCAGCTTGGCTCATTGTATGACTCCATCCTTTTCTTCTTCCCTTTCCGAGCAGGTGGTTGACGTGCTGAGGGAGGCCAGGAGGCCTAGCACTAGGAAGTCTTATGCTGGCAATGGGAAAGATTCTCTTTGGATGCAGGCTAGAGGGAAATCTTCTTCTCAGCCTACCCTTCCTCTGATCCTGAAATACCTGGCTGATTTGCTTCAGGGTGGTCTTTCTTTTTCCTCTATCAAGATCCATGCTTTAGCCATTTCTGCTCATTGTTCTTTTGAACAACCCATTTTCTCTCATCCCCTGATGAAAATGTTTCTCAGAGGTGCTTGCAACTTAAAACCTCCCAGAAGGGTGCCTACTCCAGCCTGGGATCTTAATTTTGTTCCAGAGAAACTCACTCTTCCTCCTTTTGAACCAGCTGCCACTGCAGATTTAAAGTTTCTCTCATGGAAGACTGCCTTCCTCTTGGCTATAACTTCAGCAAGGATGGTTTCTAAGCTACATGATTTGATGGCTGTGGAGCCTTTTCTTATTTTCCATACAGATAGGGTCTCTCTTGAGAACCATCCCCTCCTTTATGCCTAAGGTGGTTTCTAGCCTGAATCTTAATCAGTCCATACACCTTCCTACCTTATTTCCTAATCCTCGAAATAGAGGTGAAAGTATCCTACATTTTCTTGATGTGCATAGACAGCTCAGGTTTTACCTGGACAGGACTAAAGACCTTCGGAAATCAGCACATCTATTGGTCAGCTTTGCCCCTGGAGCCCAGGGCAAGGCTATTTCTGAGCAAACCATTTCTAAATGGATTGCTCATTGTATTACTTTTTTGTTATTCCTTTCATGGCAAGGTTCCTCCTCAAGGGGTTAGGACCCACTCAACTAGAGCAGCTTCCACTTCTGCAGCCTTTTTAAGGGGTGTCCCTACTAAAGACATTTTGGAGGCTGCCACATGGTCTTCTGTTCACACTTTCACAAAGCAGTATAATTTGCCTTTGTTTTTAAGAGCCAGGACACGGTTTGCCATTGCTGTTATGCAGGGCATTATCTCCAATCCTTGATTCTGTTGGTTCCTCCTCCCTTTTCTCTGGACTTTGGTAATCAACCCATTGGTTAGGACTGCAACAGTGAAACACGATGAACATAGTACAGTTGTGTACACTTACCATAAACGTAGATGTTCGAGTATATTCACTGTTGCAACATTCCTGGATGTTCTTCGTGTTTCACTGTTGCAGTCATTACATTTGGGTAATCTGCTGGCAGCTTGCCCTCAGTCGGCCTGAATTCCAAAGTCTTGGGTCCTGCATCGGTTGCTGTCTCCTCTTCCATGACGTCAGGTCGTCAGGGGATATAAAACATGCTGCCGACCCCATTTTCTTTAGTCTTTCTTGCCGTGCGGTGCCCGAAGGAGAAGTATTTCGCAAGTGCCAGTCGGCCGACTACTGAAATATTCGAGTTTGAGTTTCAGAACCGAAGTCTTCACTAAAGCTAAGTACCCCGTTGGGGAAACTTTTTTTTTTTTCTTGCTTTTTACCGATGTCAGAAAAAGTTAATAATTGTATTACTTGTGGGAAGTAAATACCTCATAAGGATTTCCATTTGTACTGTATTCCTTGCCTAGGCCCTGATCACAACGTGCCTGGCTGTCGGTTTTGTGTTAGATTTAACCAACACACTATTAAGTGTCTGTATATTTTTGCATCAAAGTATTTTGGAAACAGATTTAACTACCCAGAAATGTCGTCTGATAGCAGTCTGACTACCGGAGTACAGAAACAACGCAAAGAAAATGACAGAGAAAGGCAGTCGAGATCTAAATCCAACAAAGCTTCTCCTAAGCCAATCACCGATTTGTCGGTACTCAGTGAGGCGCCTTCGCAGCCCCTGATACCTGCTACCTATGAGTCGCAGGCCTCTACCAACACCCACGTGGAGTCCGGCATGCCGCAAGATACTCGAGGTATTGGACCGACGGATGTATCTCCCTCGGATGGGTCCGGAGCCGCTGAGCAGGCACCGGCTTCTGAGGGTGTATTCAGACCTCAACATTTGTACATCAAACCGAAGACAGCTGCAAAACCAAAGTCAAAAGCAACTTCTAAAACTAAAAAACGATGCATGAGCCATCTGCACAGGCCTCTGTGCCTAAAAAACAGATGATTAAAATGGCAGAAGACTTTATTACCTTGATCAGGGGTTCCCATCCCCCTCCAGATAAGAGGCCTAGGCAAGACACTGATTATGAATCTTCAGATCAGGTTTCTATTCCTTCTGATTCCTCTTCTGATCAGGAATTATCTATACCTCCCTATGAGGATTCTGATGCTGAGGACTCCATTCCATCTGCATCTCCTCCTGAGGATTATTCATTTGGAGAAACCTTGCATACTTTGAGGGAGCATTTTCACTGGGAGAGTCAAGACTTCTCAGAATCAAAAAAAAGGCTCAAGGATTTCCTTCTTCTCCCTCAGCACAAGCCCTTAGCCATTCCCCCTATTTTAGACGTTGTGGATGATGCGTTTTCGGAGTCAAGCTTTACCCCTGACTCCTTACCTCCAGCTCCCAGTAAGCCTGACTGATATTAGAGTCCCCGACTCACATAAATTTCTATTTGGAAACCCTGCTGCTGACCCTGAAACTATTTCACAGGGTCCTAAGGGAGTTAAGGCCTCAACAGCAAAAACCCCTACCCCCACTGACAGAGATTCCAGGGCACTGGACAGATGGGGAAAAAAGGTTTATACATCTGCAACCTTGGCAATCAGGGCCTTAAATTGTCAATTTCATATGCTTAAGTACCAACAACATGTAATGGGATTGCTGAAACAGAAAATTATGTTGATTTCAGAATGTGCAGAAAATAAAGAATTGCATGAATTATTGCATGCAGCTGAACAAGTTGGAAAGCATACTTTGCAATGTGGTTTTGATTCTTTAGAGGCCTCCTGCAAGGCTCAGTTACTGGATCTGTGATTAGGAGGCATGCCTGGTTAAAGGAACAAAATTTGCCTGATCATGTCAAAGCTAAGATGTTCATCGTGTTACACTGCTGCTGTCATAACACTTGGGTAATCCTGCCGTCAGGCGGTTCCCCAGTAGGCCTGAGTTCCAAAGTCTTGGTCCGGCATCGGTTGCTGTCGCCTCCTCCCTGACGTCAGTGCGACAGGGGTATATAAGATGGAGCCGACACAATTTTCTTCAGTCTTTCTTGCCGCGCGGTGCCCGAAGCAAAAGCAGTTCGCAAGTGCCGGTCGGCCGTCTCATGAGATTTTCATTCCGAATCCAGAACCAAAGTCTTCTACAAAGCTAAGTACCCCATTGGGCAAACTTTTTCTTGCCTCAGACCAATGTCAGTAAAAGTTAATAACTGTATTTCTTGTGGGAAGCAAATACCTCATAAGGATTTCCATTCTTATTGTATCCCATGCCTAGGCCCAGACCACAATGTTACTGGTTGTCGGTTTTGTGCTAGGTTTAACAAGCGCACTATTAAACATCGGTTTGATTTTGCCCGACATTATTTTGGTAGAAAATTCAATTATACCATGCCGTCGGAACTTCCGACGACCGGAATACATAAAAAGCGCAAAGACAAGGATAGGTATCCGAGGCCCAAAACTGACGAAGCCTCTTCTAGGCCAGTCGCCGGTTCTCCGGTTTTCAGCGAGGCGCCTTCGCAGCCCCTGACGACCGCTTCTGTAGAAACACAGGCCGCCTCTGACTCCGACATGGAGATGGCTGGGCCTTCGGACGCACAAGTTATTCAGCCTACCGAAACTAACCCTTCAGAGGGATCCGGAGTAGCTGAGCTGCCTGCAGCTTCAGAGGGTGTTTTCAGACCTACTCAGTTAAGCATTAAACCCTCTGCTAAGTCTAAACCAGCTTTAAAATCAAAGAAACAAATACAGCATTCTCCAGCACAGGCCTCCATGCCTAAGAAACAAATGCTCAAAATGGCCGAAGACCTAATAACTCTGATCAGGGGGTCCCATTTTCCTCCTGATAAAAGGCCTAGACAGGATGCAGACTATGACTCATCTGACCAGGTGTCCATCTCTTCAGATTCATCCTCAGACCTAGGATATTCTTTACCCCCTTATGAGGATTCTGATGCTGAGGAGTAAATTCCATCAGTCTCTCCACCTGAGGACTCCTCCTTTGGGGAAACCTTGCATACCATGAGGGAGCATTTCCATTGGGAAGGCCAGGATTACTCAGAATCCAGGAAAAGGCTCAGAGACTTCCTTTTATTACCTTAACACAGACCCCTTACTATTCTGCAAGTGTTAGATATTGTGGATGATGTGTATACTGAATCAAGCTTAAATCCTGATTCCTTACCTCCAGCCCCAGTTAAACCTGACAGATACTACAGAGTCTCTGACTCACGCAAATTTCTGTAAAAAAGCCCTGTTGCTGACCCTGAAACTATTTCTCAGGGACCCAAAGGGGTTAAGGCCTCATCAGCCAAGAATCCAGTTCCCTCTGACAGAGATTCCAGAGCATTAGACAAATGGGGAAAGAAAGTACATACGTCTGCAACTTTAGCCATGAGAGCCTTAAATTGCCAGTTTCACATGCTAAAATATCAGCAATTTTTACTGTCTCAGTTGAAACAAAAAATGCTTCCAGATTCAGATCCTCCTACTTTTAAAGAAATGCAGGATTTATTGCATGCAACTGAACAGGTGGGAAAACATACTTTGCAATGTGGTTTTGATTGTTTAGAGGCCTCCTGTAGAGCAGCAGTTACAGGCTCTGTCATTAGAAAACATGCTTGGTTAAAAGAACATACATTACCAGATCATGTTAAAGCAAAATTATTGGAAGCACCTTTGCAGCGGGATGTGTTATTTGGATTAAAGGCAGAAGAGGTATTAAAGAAAATGGAGGATAAGGCAAAATCTATGCAAACGGTGAAGGATTTCTTACAGGTTCAGCCTCCTAGATTTAGCAGAAATTGGCCAACTAAGAATTGGTCCTTTCCAGTTACAGACAGACCTCAAAGGGGCAGATACAGATGTCCAAGAGGTAGAGGTCAAACACAAGGTCCTTACAGGCCTCGACAATGGGTTGCATCAGGCCAGAAAGAAGGGGAAGACAGGCCCCAACCATATAAAAAGCAGCCCCAATGACTTCCCACTACAGCTGCCAAACAACTCTCTCTTGGCAGCCCCCTTGGGAGGAAAACTGGCACTTTTCTATCACAATTGGCATATGATCACCAAAGACAAATGGGTTCTCAACATTGTATCTCAAGGTTACAGGTTCCACTTTCACACTCTGCCAAGGTTAAAAGGAATGCCAAATCTGCCACCAAATCAATGGGCAGAGGCTCAAAAACAAATTACAGCACTCATGGATATGAGAGCTATTCAGAAGGTACCACCACAGCAGCAAGGACAAGGATTTTACTCAAGACTCTTGCTGGTTCCCAGAAAGGACGAAGCCTGGAGGCCCATTCTGGATCTTTCTTCTCTAAACACTTACCTGGATGTTCCGAAATTCAAAATGTTGACACCACAGCAGCTTCTTCCTATGCTGGGCAAGAAAGCTCGTCTCGTGACATTGGACCTCAAGGAGGCATACCTGCATGTCCCTATCAGACAAAACTGCAGAAGATACCTCAGATTCTTAGCTGGTTCAATGCACAATCAATTCTCTGCACTGCCCTTTGGCTTATCTACTGCGCCCAGGGTTTTCACAAAGTGCCTGGCACCAGTAATTGCATTTTGCAGACAAAGGAATTCATATTTATCTGTACCTGGGCGACTGCCTGATTCAAGCAGAGAGCAAGGACATTCTTCTAAAGCATCTGGCATTTATAAAAAAGTTAAGTTGCCTGGGGTACACAGTAAATGAAAAGAAATCAAAACTAGTGCCCTCACAAGAGAAAATATTCCTGGCTGCCAGCTTGAACACAACGGCCCTGATGGCTTATCTCACGCCAGACAAGCAAGGACAACTGACTCAATACTTTCAATTGATGGCAACAAAGACCCAACTCCCTGCAAGAAAAATTCTGCAGGCCTTGGGTTACATGGCATCTTGCGTACTACTAATTCCATATGCCAGACTGCATATGAGGAAACTACAATGGTACCTAAAGAATGTATGGTCTCAACACTGTCAAAGTTTGGAAACAGTTATACCACAAATTCCTTGCCTTCAACAGGAGTTTCATTGGTGGGCTCAAGCTTGTCACCTCAACAAGGGACAACCTTTTACTCAACCCACAGCCAGGCAAACACTGACAACAGATGCATCGGATCACACCTGGGGAGCACACATGGCAGGCAACTGTATTCAGGGCAAGTGGCCCGCAGAACAAAGGCATCTTCACATCAATCAAAAAGAGATGCTAGCTGTACAAAATGCCCTTGTAGCTTTCAAGGACCTTCTGCATCCAGGACAACTACTACTAAAGACAGACAACACTACAGTTATGTGGTACATAAACAAGCAAGGGGGCACTCACTCCTACCCCCTCTGCAGGCAAGCCATGACCTTGTGGAACACAGCTCTAAACCATCCAGTTCATCTGCAAGCACAATTCCTGCCAGGAGAGAAAAACACACTGGAGGACGACTTAAGCAGAAACATCATGAATCCCCATGAATGGGAATTGAATCCACAAATATTCAGAATGATAACACAGAAATGGTGGAGCCCAGACATAGATCTGTTTGCACCCCCAAAGAACTGCCAGCTACAGAAATTCTGCACAAGGAGTTACCGTCCACAAGCATGGAAAGTGGATGCCCTCTCATTCAGCTGGAAAAACCTACAAGTATATGCTTTCCCACCACTGCCTCTCCTGCCAAAGGTACTCATAAAAGCCAGGCAAGAAGAGCCAAAGATGATCCTGATTGCACCAGACTGGCCATGCCAGCACTGGTACCCAGTCTTAAAGAACTTAGCACAAGGACCACCCTGGATTTTGCCTCAAATCCCACATCTGCTGACTCAGCACAGCAATCCGATACTATGCAGCCAGCTAAAGACCTTACACCTAGCTGCATGGAAGGTTCCTTAGTCAAGCAAGCAATGCCGCTCTCCAAAGCTGTTATGGATGTCATTCTGGAGGCCAGAAGGCCTAGTACCAGGAAAGCCTATTCGGATAAATGGAAGAGATTCTGTGCCTGGAACCAAGCTCACAGCCTTGACCCTCATGTCCCAAACATTCGTCAGATACTACAATGTTTAACTGAGATGCTGGACAAAGGCCTCTCCTTCTCATCCATCAAGATCCACGCCTCGGCCATCTCTGCTCATTACAACATGGATCCACCAATTTTCTCTAATCCTTTGCTAAGACAGTACGTCAGAGGGGCTAAAAACATAAGACTGCCCCGTAGAGCACCTACTCCAACTTAGGACCTCAACTTTGTTTTGGAAAAATTAACTTTACCTCCTTTTGAGCCAGCTAACACAGCAGAATTAAAATACATCTCTTGGAAAACTGCTCTGCTTCTCACAATAACATCAGCACGAAGAGTTTCAGAATTACAGACACTAATGGTAGTGGAACCTTTCCTCATTTTCCACCAGGACAGGGTGTCTTTAAGAACTAACCCTACGTTTATGCCAAAGGTGGTATCCAGTGTGGCTCTAAACCAAACTATTCATTTGCCAACTTTTTATCCAAGACCACAGAATAAAGGGGAGAGACTACTGCATTCCTTGGACATTCACAGGCAGTTACGCTTCTACTTGGACAAAACCAAAGCTTTCAGGAAATCTGAGCAATTATTGGTAGCATATGCTGCAGGAGCACAAGGAAAAGCCATTTCAAAACAGTCTATTTCAAAATGGATAGGACATTGTATACGTTTCTGCTATACACACCATGGGAAACCTGTACCTAGCAGCATTAGATCTCACTTCACCAGGGTAACAGCCACTTCAACTGCCTACCTCAGAGGAGAACCTACCAAGGATATTTTGGAAGCAGCAACTTGGAGTTCTGTACATACCTTCACCAAGCATTACCATCTGCCTCTATACTCTAAATCCAGAGCTGGCTTCTCCACTGCAGTGCTGCAGGGCCTTATAGCCACCCCTAATGCCTTATAGAACCAGCCACCCTACCTCAGCTTTGGGATTCTACCAAAGTGTAATGACTGCAGCAGTGTAACACGATGAACATAGTACAGTTTTGTACCTACCTTAAATGTAGATGTTAGAGTGTATACACTGCTGCAGTCCAGGTTACCCTCCCTCCTTCCCCTCTTATTTGCTGGTACGTACCTATGTTATCTACCCTTTACTACCTATGGGGAGTATTTGCTGGTAGCTGAAAGTTGTTGTTTGCTTTTCTTATGTATGTTTTATTAGCAGTTTGAATTGCCTACCTATTTGGGGGCACCTGACATCTGGGGCAAGAAAAACTGAAGAAAATGGCGTCGGCTGCATCTTGTATACCCCTGTCTCACTGACGTCAGGGAGGAGGCGACAGCAACCGACGCCGGACCAAGACTTTGGAACTCAGGCCGACTGGGGAACCGCCTGACGGCAGGATAACCCAAGTGTAATGACTGCAGCAGTGTATACACTCGAACATCTACATTTATGGTAGGTACAAAACTGTACTTTGCTAGATGCACCTCTACAGCATGATTCTCTGTTTGGTATTAAGGCAGAAGAGGTTTTAAAGAAAATGAAAGACAAAGCTAAGTCTATGCAAACAGTTAAAGATTTCTTACAAGTGCAGCCACCAAGATTCAGTAGACACTGGCCTACAAAAAACTGGTCCTTTCCTGTGTCAGACAGAGCTCAAAGGGGCAAATCCAGATGCCCTAAGGGTTCCAGGTACCAGGCTCAAGACTCATACAGGTCAAAGCAATGGGGTGCATCCACCTTCAAATCTGGGGGAGATAAAGCGCAAACCTACAGAAAGCAATCCCAATGACTTCCCTCTGCCTACACCAAGCACTTATATTTTGGCAGCACCCATAGGGGGAAAATTAGCACTTTTTGCTCAAAATTGGCAGTTAATAACCCAGGAAAAGTGGGTACTAAACATCGTATCACAGGGATACAGATTCCATTTTCACACTCTGCCAATGACAAATGGTTGGCCAGATCTGCCAAAAAACAATGGGCAGAGGCACAGAAACAGGTTACGTCCCTCATGGATATGGGGGCCATTCAGACAGTACCAGAACAGGAAAAAGGACAAGGTTTTTACTCAAGACTGTTCTTGGTACCCAGAAGGGACAAGGCCTGGCGGCCAGTACTGGATTTATCGATTTTGAACACATACCTGGACATTCCAAAATTCAAAATGCTCACTTTGCAGCAGCTTCTGCCCATGCTGGGCAAGAATGCTTGGCTGGTGACTTTAGACCTAAAAGAGGCATACCTGCATGTCCCAATAAGACAGTCATGCAGAAGATACCTCAGATTCAAGGCTGGCTTTAATGCATTACCAATTCTCTGCACTGCCCTTTGTCTTATCTACTGCGCCCAGGGTCTTTACAAAGTGCCTGGCACCAGTAATTGCATTTTGCAGACAAAGAAGTATTCTAATATATCCTTACTTGGACGACTGCCTCATTCAAGCAGAGAACAAGGACACTTTTCTATGACACCTGGCGTTTGTGAAAAGGCTTCTGACATCCCTAGGGTACACAATAAACAAAAAGAAATCACAACTGGTACCCTCTCAAAAGATAACATTCCTGGGTGCAAGCAACTGACTACTTACTTCAAACTGATGGCAACAAAAACCCAGTCTTCTGCAAGACAAATTCTGCAGGCTCTGGGCTTCATGGCATCCTGCATCCTACTAATTCCATATGCAAGACTGCATATGAGGAAACTTCAGTGATACCTAAAAAGTTTATGGAGTCAAAACTCACACAGTCTGGAAACAATGATTCCTCTCATTCCCTGCCTGCAACAGGAGTTTCTATGGTGGGCAAAGGCCTGTCACCAAAACATGTGACGGCCCTTCACTCTACCCCCTGCCAGCCAAACCTTAACAGACGCATCAGATTATGCCTGGGGGGCCCACATGGCAGGAAGATGCATTCAGGGCATATGGGCACCAAATCAAATGCATTTACATATAAACCAGAAAGAGATGCTAGCTGTTCAAAATGCCCTAACAGCCTTCAAGGACTTACTTCATCCAGGACAACTACTGATAAAGACGGACAACAACACAGTCATGTGGTCTATAAACAATTAAGAGGGCACACACTCATACCCCCTTTGCAGATTAGCCATGGCACTGTGGGACACAGCTTTGACCTACCAAATACATCTTCAAGCTCAATTCCTGCCAGGAAAACAAAACACTCTGGCAGATGATTTAAGCAGAAACCTTATGGATCCTCACGAGTGGAAACTAAATCCACAAGTCTTCATCATGATAACAGAGAAATGGGGGAGCCCAGACATAGATCTATTTGCCTCTCCTCAAAATTATCAACTGAAAAGATTCTGCACCAGGACTTTTCACAGACAAGCATGGAAAGTGGATGCTCTGTCCTTCATTTGGAAAAACCTATCCATTTACGCCTTTCCTCCTCTGCCTCTTCTACCCAAGGTCCTCCTAAAAGTCAGACGAGAAGCCAAAGATGATATTGATTGCTCTGGACTGGCCCTGCCAGTACTGGTACCCAATCCTAAGGAACTTGTCTCAATACCCAGCTTGGACCTTGCCTCAAAAACCACAACTACTGTCCCAGCAAAACAGTCAGATCCTGCACAATCAACTACAGACTCTGAACCTGGCAGCATGGCTAATCCTGTAATCATACAAATGACACCACTCAGTAAAGCTGTGATGGATGTCCTTTTGGAAGCCAAAAGGCCTAGTACTAGAAAATCTTATGCTGACAAATGAAAGAGATTCTGTGCTTGGAATCAAGTACAAGGAACTGATACAGAAGAACCGCATATCCCTCAGATATTACAATACTTAACTGAGATACTTGACAAAGGCCTATCTTTCTCATCAATCAAAATCCATGCCTCTGCTATTTTGGCTCATTACAATGCAGAGCCACCAATTTTTTCTCATCCTTTACTAAAGCAGTATCTTAGAGAAACCAAAAATTTAAGGCCTCCTAGAAGATCACCATTACCTGCATGGGACCTCAATTATGTGTTGGAAAAGCTCACCCTGCCTCCATTTGAACCAGCTGCTACTGCTGATATAAAGTTCTTATCATGGAAGACTGCTCTGCTACTAGCAATTACTTCAGCAAGAAGAGTTTCAGAGCTACAGGCCCTCATGGCTGTAGAGCCTTTTATCATATTTTACCCAGACAGAGTGTCTCTGAGGACAAATCCTACTTTTATGCCCAAGGTCATTTCCAGTGTGGCTCTTAACCAAACAATTCATCTGCCAACTTTTTATCCAAATCCACAGAACAAAGGGGAGAGAATTCTGCATTCCTTGGACGTACACAGACAGCTAAGATTCTACTTGAACAGGACTAAAACTCTAAGAAAAACTGAGCAATTACTAGTGTCACATTCTGCAGGATCAGAAGGAAAGGCTATTTCAAAGCAGACAATTTCAAAGTGAATAAGCCATTGCATCTGTTTCTGTTACTTACACCATGGCAAACCTGTGCCCAAGGGCATTAGGTCTCACTCCACCAGAGCTGCAGCCACTTCAGCAGCCTTTCTCAGAGGAGTACCAACCAAGGACATTCTGGAGGCTGCTACTTGGAGTTCTGTTTACAACTTTACAAAACATTACCATTTGCCTCTCTACTAAGTCCAGAGCAGGCTTTGCCACTGCAGTGCTGCAGGGCCTTATAGCCTCACCTAATGCTGTTTAGCTCCAGCCTCCCAACCATAGCTTTAGGATTCTACCCAAATGTAATGACTGCTACAGTGAAACATGAAGAACATGGTACAGTTGTGTACACTTACCATAAATGTAGATGTTCGAGTGTATTCACTGTTGCAGTCCAGGTTACCCTTCTGCCATCCCTCTGTCATTCTACAGCTTATTTTTCCTTCTCTTATCTTCTACAATCTATGTGGCGTATTTGCTTGTAGATGAAGGTAAAGTTTATATTGATGCATGTATTTACATAAATATTTATAATATTGCTACCTTTTGGGGGGCACCTGACATCGGGGGCAAGAAAAACTAAAGAAAATGGAGTTGGCTGCATGTTTTATACCCCTGACGACCTGATGTCATGGAAGAGGAGACGGCAACCGACGCAGGACTCAAGACTTTGGAATTCAGGCCGACTGAGGGCAACCTGCCAGCAGATTACCCAAATGTAATGACTGCAACAGTGAATACACTCGAACATCTACATTTATGGTAAGTGTACTCAACTGTACTTTTCCCTCCCTCGTTTCCCCTTTTCTCTTTTCCTAAGGTACAGGCTAATTTTGATTTAAGCCTTGTTTTCTGGGGGCTTCTGACTGTTATGGCAAGAAACACTGAGGAAGTGACGTTGGCTGCCTCCTTTGTATCGGATGACCTAATGTCCTTTACAGCCAATGACAGCCGACATCATTTTTACTTGCCTTTCTTATTCTGGCCGATTGAGGGCTACCAGGAGCCGGATAACCCATTTGTTAGGACTGCAATAGTGAATACACTGGAGCATCTACATTTATGGTAAGTGTACACAACTGTACTTTCTGTACAAACCTTCACCAAGCATTACCACCTGCCTATCTTTTCCAAATCCAAGGCAGGTTTTGCAACAGCAGTCCTGCAAGGCATTCTAGCCATCCCCAACTCTTTTTGACTGCCTCCACCCTTCTTCAGCTTTGGGAAGTGTGATGACTGCAACAGTGAAACGCGAAGAACATAGTACAGTTGTGTACACTTACTATAAATGTAGATGTTCGCGTGTATTCACTGTTGCAGTCCTGGTTTCCCTCCCTCCAGCCCCCTGGTCTCTCTCTCTCCTCGTTATGCCTTCTACTCACCCTTTTCAGGGGTATTGGTATTTACTTTTTACTGGTGGTGTTTTTCCCTCCCCATAACCTAGCTCCCTATTTGGGGGGGGCTCCTGACATTTGGGGCAAGAAAAACTGATGTAGTGGTATCGGCTGCCTGTTTTTGTAACCTTGATGACCTGACATCAGTCCTGAAGTGACTGCATCCGACGAAGAAATACTAAGTCTCTGGTATTCGGGTCGACTGAGGACTACTTGCAGGCAGATTACCAAAGTGTGATGACTGCAACAGTGACTAACATCTACATTTATGGTAAGTGTACGCAACTGTACTTTTGCATTACAGGTGGTCTCCTAGTATAGAGATAAGGTAATCCATTTCTGCCAGCACGACTTCCTCTGGAATGAGACTCAATTCTGGAATGTTTGCTCAATACAGATGGACAGAGTGAGGGCTTTATTTTCCCTCAGGAACACAAAAAAACGACTTTCTGCCAAGCTTTCAAGTGATGTTAACCAGTTGACGTTGAACCTTATAGTATGTGCAAGACTGCAGTACTGGCGTTTCACATGACAATGCGAGACTCCCTCACAGGTGTTGTCATTTCCCAAAATGACCTCCAGGTTTAGGTGCTTGTCCCCATCATATTCTGGGGTCATGGGAAGTGGTCCCATAGAAAGTGATAGTTATTTTCAGTAGTAGGTGGAAAAGTACTTGTCTTTTGATTCCTGTAAGTAGTATACTACTTTGAATTGTTTTTGCTGATGGATAGCAGTTAAAGAGCGCAGTGCTGTGATGTAAGTAATTTTTGAGTACATTTCTAATTTTCAGAATAATTAAATGCTTTGTATTTTCTGCAGCTGAATGATTTGTATTGCTAGAGTTCAAGTACACAATCATGAGTGTTTATCTGCAGTGCAGTCTTGATAGAGGAGAGAGGTTCACAAACATGCTGTCAACTGAAAGTCTTAGTTTGTTATTATCGTTAGCTAAATTATTTCTGCTTTTTTCTGGGAGGGTTTAAAATTATGTGTGTATTCAGGACTTCATAAATGCAGTTGATCTTTCTTTCTTTTTTCTTTTTTTTTTGCCAGTTTTGCTACTAATAGTCTGAATCCTTGTACTGTCTTTCTGTTCATCTGTTGCATTATTCTTTACTGGAGGGAGCTGCCTGCCCAGGCGACCCAATGTTGGCCAGTATACCAAAGTGTTTTACTACCATGAGGTTAGAGGTACGTCTGACATAGACTGCTATCGGACGTAGGCCATAAAAGTGATGTATACAGGCACCATCCTCAGAACAACTTTGCCACCAGCTGGATCACCAGTCCCAGATGTCGCTCTACTGCCAGAATCATTTTCTTCATTAAAGATAATTGCCCCATTGAGGATCCTTTCTGTCTTTTGCTGCTGTTTTTTCTTGGTTGAGAGGTAATATTATCCAAGAAGGGGAAGTGTGAGAGTGGAAGGAGATTCCACACAAGGACAGCCACTCCCACTGTCACTTTTGTCTTGGGCCCCATTACAACCATAAAAACTGTTCAGTTTGTCAGTCATTCGTGTCTAAAACCCTTTGTAGCTGACTTTCATTCCTCACTATCTATTTAGAGAACCAACTTCTGAAATCTTTAGCTAAAAGAGAGATGGAGGGTTCCCTTGGACCTTGATGACCAAGTCTACTAAGCGGAAGGCCAAAAGTCCTAGGCCTGAAGCAGAAGCTGCACCTCTCCCTGAGACGTCTGTCCCAAGGCCCATGATAGCCCAGAGACGTTCTCCATTTCTGATGTGGATCCACAGATGTTCTTCATCTCACATTGCTGCAGTCCTTACACTTGGGTAGTCCGCTGTCCTCGGTCGGCCCGAATATCAAAGTATAAGGCTGACGTCGGTCAAGGCACATTTGACTGACATCAGGACGTCAGGGTACAAATGCGCATGACCGACGTCATATCCTCAGTCTTTTTTGCCGCATGGTCCGATGCAGAAGCAGCGTTGCAAGTGCCGTTCGGCGTTCTGAAATTTTTCGAATTCGGAGTTTCAGACCGAGTCAAAGTTGGCTAAGTACCCGTTGGGGAATATTTTAGTTTTTTCTTGCCTCAGTGGTTTACCGGATGTCAGAAAAAGTGAATAACTGTATTTCTTGTGGGAAACAGATACCGCATAGAGATTATCATACTTTGTGTATTCCTTGTTTAGGGCCCGAGCACGACGTTGTTGGGTGTCGCTCTTGTGCTAGATTCAATAAGCGCACTATAAAGAGAAGGTTAGATTGTGCCAGGTTAGTCTTCGGGAAGCGGTGCAATTATAAAATGCCGTCGGATGCTCCGACGCCCGCTTCTTCGAAGAAGCGCAAGGACAAAGCAGCTAAGCCTAGGCTAGAAGAACCGTCCGTACCGGACACCGCTTCTTTAGAGGTGTCGGTGGAGCCGGTGGTTCCGCCGGAGGTTTCTTTGGAGTCCCAGGGAGAGACTTTGTTATTGCAGGATGTGGCCTCTCAGGAGGCAGGTCAGGCTGAAGGGGCTTCTCAGGTTACTGTACTCCCCTCCCTTCCTAGGGTGGTTAGGCCCTCTCCTTCTGTTTCCAAGGCTTCTCCCAGAGGCAGGCCAGGTTTAGCTTCAGTTGGTGTCACCCCTAGTTCTTCAGGAACTGTGCCCAAGAAGCATATGCTTAAAATGGCAGAAGATTTGATTACCTTGATTAGAGGTTCTTTGCCCCCTCCTGATAAGAGACCAAGGGTGGAACCTGAGCTAGGGAGTTTTGAGCAGGCTTCGGATGTTTCAGAGTCTTCGGCTGAAGACTTGCAGGAGTATTCTCCTTATTCTGATTCTGATGTGGATGATTCTACTCCTTCTGCTTCTCCTCCTGGGGATTTTTCTTTTTCAGAGACTCTTCATTCCATGAGGGAGCATTTTAAGTGGGAAGGTCAGGACTTCTCTGATTCCAGGAAAAGGCTTAGGGAATTTTTGTTTTTACCCCAGCATAGGCCTTTGGCTATTCCTCCTGTTCTGGATGTGGTGGAAGATGTATTTGCAGAGGCTTCTCTTAATCCTGATTCTTTGCCTCCTGCTCCTGCTAAACCGGATAGGTATTACAGGGTGCCTGAAGCTCATAAGTATCTTTTTAAGAGTCCTAGGGCAGACCCAGAAACTGTTAGTCAGGGGCCTAAAGGTGTTAAGGCTTCTGTTGTCAAAAATCCGGTTCCTCCAGATAAAGAGGCCAGGGCTTTGGATAGATGGGGAAAGAAAGTTTATACTTCTTCCACCCTAGCTATGAGGGCTTTGAATTGCCAGTTTCACATGTTGAAATACCAAAACTATCTCCTTTCACAATTGAAGTCTAAGGTAGATGCTCTGGCGGAAGGTATTGAGTGTAAAGAGTTACAAGATTTAGTACATGTTTCTGAACAGGTGGGTAAGCATTCTTTGCAATGTGGTTTTGATGCTGTACAGGCCTCGCCTAGGGTGGCTGCCACTGGGTCAGTTCTTCGCAGGCACGCCTGGCTGAGGGATCAGAATTTATCTGACCATGTTAAGACAAGGATTTTAGATGCTCCTTTACAATCTGATGTGTTGTTTGGTTCTCCTGTTGAGGCAGTCTTAAAGAAAATGGAAGACAAGGCTAAGTCTATGCAGACTGTTAAAGATTTTTGCAGGTTCAGCCTCCAAGTTTAGTAGAAATTGGCCTACCAAGGGGTGGACGATCCTTCTTATGATTCCCAGTCTAGGGGTAGGTCTAGACGTGGTAGGGCAGAGCTCAGGGCTCTTTCAGGCCTAGAACAGGGAGTTCACCTGCACAGTCTTCGGTGAGGGCAGGGGTCAGTCCTTTCGTAAACAGACCCAATGACCTACCTTTTCAGCTGCCAGAGCCTTCTCGCCTGGCAGCACCTTTGGGAGGAAGGTTGGCACTTTTCAAGGAAAATTGGAGTTTGATTACCCAAGACAGATGGGTATTGGATATCGTACACCACGGTTACAGGTTTTATTTCCATACCTTGCCTCCTTTCAAAGGCATGCCAGACGTTCCTCCTCAACAAAGAATAGAGGCTCACAAACAAATTTCTCTGTTACTTCAAATAGGGGCCATACAGCCGGTCCCTATGCCAGAAGTGGGCCTAGGATTTTATTCTCGCCTGTTCCTAGTACCAAAGAAAGGGAACACGTGGAGACCAATTTTGGATTTATCTACCCTCAACACTTATCTGGACATTCCCAAGTTCAAAATGTTGACGTTACAACAGCTTTTACCTCTGCTGGGCAAAGATCATTGGATGGTAACTTTGGATCTCAAGGAGGCTTACCTTCATGTTCCTATCAGACTGAGTTGCAGGAAGTATCTGCGTTTTCGAGCTGGGACTTCTCATTATCAGTTCTCTGCATTGCCCTTTGGCTTATCTACTGCGCCCAGAGTGTTCACGAAAGTTCTGGCTCCAGTGATAGCTTTCCTCAGGCTAAAAGGAATACAGATCTATCCTTATTTGGACGATTGCCTGATTCTGGCTCAAGGAAGGGACGAGCTTCTTCATCATTTGGAATATGTGATAGCAGTGCTAAGATGCCTGGGGTATTCTGTGAACGAAATAAAGTCCAGTCTAGTACCCTCTCAGGACATGTGCTTTCTGGGTGTAAGACTGAATACAGCATCCCAGATGGCATTTTTGACCCCGGACAAACAAAAGAGTCTTTCCCTTTACTTTCATCAGTTGTCTCATCAGTCCAGGCTGACTGCAAGGACAGTCCTTCAAGCCTTGGGGTTCATGGCATCTTGTATTCTGGTGCTTCCCAATGCCAAACTGCATATGAGGAAGTTACAATGGTATCTCAAAAATGTATGGCCACAGCACTGCCAGGATCTGGACACTGTCATTCAAATAATACCTTGCATTCAAAAGGAATTGTTGTGGTGGGCTCAGGAATGTCACCTAAACAAGGGACTCTCTGTGACCCGGCCAGAGGCGAGTCAGATTCTAACGACAGATGCCTCAGACAAAGCTTGGGAGCTCATCTGAATGGAAAGTGGATACAAGACAAGTGGCCTGCCAGACTACAACATCTACATATCAACTTGAAGGAGATGTTAGCAGTCCAGTTTGCATTAATAGCTTTCAAGGATTTACTTCTTCCAGGGCAGGTGTTGATTCTAACAGACAACACAACTGTCATGTGGTACATCAACAAGCAAGGGGAACACATTCTTATCCTCTATGCAGGCAAGCAATGATTTTGTGGGAGACTGCTCTCAGTTTACAGCTAAATCTTCAGGCAAGGTTTCTGCCGGGAGCACAGAACTCCTTAGCAGATGTGTTGAGCAGGCTAATTATGGATCCCCACGAGTGGAAATTGGATCCTCATGTATTTCAGAAATTGACAGTGTCATGGGGAACTCCAGACATAGATCTGTTCGCTTCTCCACTAAACCACCAGCTGCCAAAGTTTTGCACGAAAGGTTTCATCCCACAGCTTGGAAAGTGGATGCTCTTTCTTTCAATTGGAGCAATCTTCATGTGTATGCCTTTCCACCTCTGCCTCTCCTCCCAAAGGTACTACTAAAGGCCAGACAGGACAAGCCAAGGATGATTTTGATAGCTTCAGATTGGCCTCGACAGCATTGGTACCCATTACTGAGAAGCCTGGTACGGGAGCCTCCATGGCCTTTGCCTTCGATTCCACACCTGTTGTCTCAGGAGGACAGTCATTTGCTCAATGTCAAGCTTCACTCTCTTCACCTAACAGCCTGGCATATTCCGTTTTGAACCATAGTGGGTCTCAACTTCCACAGCAAGTTTTGAATGTTATTTTGGAAGCTAGAAGGCCTAGTACAAGGAAAGTGTACGCAGATAAATGGAAGAGATTTTTATTTTGGAGTGCAGCAAAGGATTTTGATGTTTCTGAGCCTAATTTAAGTGTGGCTCTTCAATATCTTACTGAGTTACTGGACAAAGGTTTGTCCTTCTCTTCTATTAAGGTTCATGCTGCAGCAATTTCGGCTCACTATGATTGTGACCCACCATTGTTTTCTCATCCTTTGTTCAAGCAATTTCTTAGAGGGGCAAAGAATATAAGACCCCCACGTAGAGCTCCTACTCTTGCTTGGGATCTCAATTTTGTGTTGGAGAAACTCACTCTACAACCTTTTGAGCCTGCAGCTGCTACCGAGTTGAAATATTTATCATGGAAGACTGCTTTTTTGTTGGCCATTACCTCTGCAAGAAGAGTTTCTGAGTTGCAGGCCCTTATGGAGGTTGAGCCTTTCTTAATTTTCCATAAGGATAGGGTATCTTTACGTACTAATCCTTCCTTTATGCCTAAAGTGGTTTCTAGTGTGGCTTTAAACCAAACTATTCATTTGCCTACTTTTTATGCAAATCCCCAAAATAAAGGGGAAAAGATTTTGCACACTTTAGATGTACACAGGCAGTTGCGATATTATTTGGATAGAACTAAAGGGTTCAGGCAGTCTCAGCAGTTATTTGTTTCTTTTGCTTTGAGTTCTCAGGGCAAGCCTGTGTCAAAACAAACTATTTCTAAGTGGATTGGGTTTTGCATTGCTTTCTGTTATTCCCATCATGGCAAGGAGATTCCAGCTGGGATTAGGCCTCATTCCACTAGGGCTACTGCCACTTCGACAGCTTTTTTGAGGGGGGTGGCAACTAAAGATATTTTGGAGGCAGCTACTTGGAGTTCAGTGCATACTTTCTCTAGGCATTATCACCTTCCACTTTATTCTAAATCTAGGGCTGGTTTTGCCACTGCTATTTTGCAGGGTATTTTGGCAGCTCCTGCTTCCTTATAGTTTTGCCATCCTCCCTTACCTCTGCTTTGGGATTCTACCCAAGTGTAAGGACTGCAGCAATGTGAGATGAAGAACATAGTACAGTTTTGTACCTACCATAAATGTAGATGTTCGAAGATCCACATTGCTGCAGTCCAATTTACCCTCCCTCCTTCCCCTCTGTAGTTAGAGGCGGTTGTGTGGGTTGGGTTGTCAATATGTTATATATTGTATATATTGTACATATTTTTAGTGCAAGGGTGGTTGGTTGGTTGTTTGCTGTCTTTTGGTTTTGACCTTTCTTTTTAGGGTCTTCTGACATCTGGGGCAAGAAAAGACTGAGGATATGATGTCGGTCATGCGCATTTGTACCCTGACGTCCTGATGTCAGTCAAATGCGCCTTGACCGACGTCAGCCTTATACTTTGATATTCGGGCCGACCGAGGACAGCGGACTACCCAAGTGTAAGGACTGCAGCAATGTGGATCTTCGAACATCTACATTTATGGTAGGTACAAAACTGTACTTTTTACAGGCCCTAGAACCAGACCCCAGTATATCCAGAGAGGCCTCATAAGACGGCGTGTCCTGATGTCCCGGGAGAACAAAGGCTCATTGTGTCGGACGATCGTAGATGAGTCACTCAGATTGTAGTGAGGGAAGATGTTAAATCAGATTTGCTAGAGTGTAGGCCTACCTCCGGTCCTCCCTCTTTACATCAGATGGACACTCCTGCAAAGAAAAAGCAGAAAACCAAACATTCCTTACCTCCACCTGACCCTCAGAAAGAGTGGCAGAATTTTGCCCAGGGTTTGTTAAAGGCCTTTATGGCCTTGAGGCCTACCTCCAGTTCCCCTCCCTCTCCTCTCTCTTGGCCTACCTCACACCCAAAGGGTCTGAGCAGTATCTACTTCAGAGGAAGTTTCTTCCCCTGATGAGGACAATGATTCTTTAGCTTACTCCTCTCAAATCCTTTTCCCCTTGGACTATTATTCCCCAGAGGAGGACTCCAGTGGGACGGATTCCACTTTGGAGGAAATTTCTTTTGGTGAAACAATCTCAAAAATGGGAGACCACTTTAAATGGGATAGGTCTCAAATGTCTGAGGTCCAAAAGAGTTACTATGACCTACTCCAGTTGGAGACCCCTAATCCTTCAGGTATCCTTCTGATTATCCCTGCTTTTCTGGATGCCTTTGCCTCCATGTCCCTACATCCTGACTTGCAGCCTTTAGCCCTTAAGAAGCCAGATAGATATTACAAAGTGCCTCAGGACTGTAATTTCCTTTTTAAAGCCCCTGTGGTAGACCCCCCTTTGTGATTTCTGTAGCCTCTGATATGGCCTCGAGATCCCTTCCTTTCACTTCTCTACTTCCCTCTGACAAGGACAGTAGGCAGCTAGAGAGGTTGAGAAAGAAAATTTACACCTTAGTAAATTTAGCCTTCTGGGCTTTGAATTACCAGACCAACATGACTTAAGTACTCCCTAGACCTCATGGCTCAATTGTCCAAGATAGTATCTGACATGCCAGACTCGGAGAATAAAGCCTTGGCATCTTCTCTTATTGCTGAATCCTCTCAGGTGGCCCGATAGTTTATCAAATGCAACTGCACTGCAGTTTTGAGGCTACCTCCAGAGTTGCAGCTTCATCCTCTGCATCAAGAAGGTTCACCTGGTTGACGCTTCAATCCTTCCCTGAGAACATCAAGACGAAGCTCATCCCTTGGGCAACTCCGCCTTATTTGATGAATCATCTGCTGAATTTTTCAAGTCCCTGCAGGAAAAGAGCAAGGAGTTAAAAGATCTTCGTCCGCAGGCAGTCCCAGACCCCCCAACCCAAGCCCTCCAAGAGCACCAAGAGACCGCATCACTTATCCGCATCTTCAGCTGCTTCTCATGTGGCTAAGCAGCCCTTTCCTGATTGAACAGGCTCTTCCTCCTGACTCCTCAGGACAACATTGCAACAACCCCCTCTCCCTACTCCTACCCCTATCTCTTCCCGCCTGGGTCTTGAGCATCATCAAACATGGGTACTTCATGGTTTGGCACACTGTGCCTCCCATCAGGGGGTATCGCTCAACCTCCAGCAGACCCAAAACCTCTTTTCCCCGATATTGGAAAACCTGCTAGAACAGCGTACAATACAACCTGTGTCCACCCCCCCCAAAATGGAATGGGCTTTTATTCTTCCATATTGCTGGTTCCCAGAAAGGAAGGGCCATGGAGACCCATCCTAGACCTTTCTTTTCATAGCATCTTCCTAAAGGTACCTTCCTTCAAAATGCTAACTCATCAGACACTCTTTCCTCTGATCCTCCCACACTCCTTCCTGGCGTCCGTAGACATCAAGGATGCCTACCTTCATATTCCCGGTCATCCCAAATTCAAGAAATTTCTGTGTTTCTCTGTGGGATCCTGGCACTTTCAATTCTCTGCCTTGCCTTTTAGTCTCTCTACAGCCCCAGGAGTCTTCACAAAATGTTTGGCCCGAGTGGTTGCTTTCTGCAGACTTCAAGGCATTCAGAACTTCCCTTACCTAGATGATCTCCTATTCCAGGCCAACACCCCAGAGGAACTGGGGAGCAACCTCCATTCAGCCATGGCCATCCTGCAATGCCTAGGATTCACCATCAACTTCAACAAATCTACTCTCGTCCTATCTCAAGATCTTAACTTTCTAGGGTGCACATTCCAAACAGAATGATAGTGTCTCTCGCACTCCAGAAGGCTCAAGAGCTCTGTCAAACCTTCTCAGAGACCCTTCCTCTAAATC
This sequence comes from Protopterus annectens, assembly GCF_019279795.1. NCBI lineage: Eukaryota > Metazoa > Chordata > Ceratodontiformes > Protopteridae > Protopterus > Protopterus annectens. The sequence goes on along the minus strand of NC_056747.1, from coordinate 695,667,172 downwards.
ATTTGCTAGCAAGACAATTTCTCAGCATCCTAGGAGTGATGGTCTCCACCATCCCTATGCTACCCCTGGCAAGGCTCCACATGTGGAAATTCCAATGGTTCCTGAAATCTGTGTGGAGTCAACATGCCCACCCACTGTAATTTCCTATCCCACTACTACCTTGTCTGAAGAAGAAACTCCGGTGCTGGATACAGCAACTGTTTATAAATCCAGGATTTCCCATTCACCCATTGGCTCCAACTCAGGACCTGTACAGAGATGCTTTGGATGCAGGTTGGGGGGCAACTCTGGGCCCACAATCAGTTCAGGGACAATGGACCACCACTCAGGGAAAGGACCACATAAATGTAAAGGAGATGAAGACACTGATCCTAGGCTTTCAGTCAAATTTCGTATCCCACTACTACCTTGTCCCAAGAAGTTTCTGTAGTGCTGGATACAGCAACTGTCTATAAATCCAGGACTTCCCATTAACCCATTGCTTCCAACTCAGGACCTGTACACAGATGCTTCAGATGTAGGGTGGGGGCAGCTCTGGGCCCACACACAGTTCAAGGACAATGAACCTCCTCTCAGAGAAAGGACCACATAAATGTAAAGGAGATGAAGGCACTGATCCTAGCCTTTCTGTCCTTTCAGCCCCTCCTGAGACCAGGACGGCTGTGAATCTACACAGACAATATGACTGTTATGTGGTATGCAAACAAGGGGGGGAGGGGCAAGATCCTACCTCCTATGCAGATTAACCTTACAAGTTCGGGAACTAGCATGCCAACTTCAGATTTCTTTACAGGCACTCTATATCCCTTCCTGTCAGAAGTCTCTGTAGCAGACACACTGAGCAGATCCATAACACAGGCCCACAAATGGGATGCTTTAAGGGATGTGTTCCTGGACATAGTCCACCAGTGGGGTATTCCTCAAATAGACTTGTTTGCCTCCCCTCAGAACAAACAATTTCCAGCACTTTGTGCTAGAGAACCACATCCTCAGGCATGGAAAGTGGATGCCCTATCAATTTCATGGAAGGGAAAGTTTCTTTATGCATTCCCTCCCCTACCACTCATTCTGAAGGTCCTGCTTGAAGATTTAGCAGGACAGACTGAAAATCCTGCTGGTGACTCCCTGTTGGCCAAGACAGCACTGGTTCTTCCTTCTTCAGCACCTAGCCAAAGACAGACATCACAAGTTACCTCGCAGAGTGGACTTGTCACACAAACAAGGCCTCCGTCATCCACCCACATCTGAAAACTCTTGATGAGCTGACCCTGTGGGTGATAGCACCCAGATACCCTTTAGGCATCTTTTCTCTGAGGACGTGCTTAGTCCTGCAGGAGACCAGGAAACCCAATATGAGGACATTTTACCTTTTCAAATGGAAGAGATTTCTATTTGGTGTCTTGCTAGAAATGTGGACCCACTTGCTGTGGATCTCCCTTTGTTTTTTTCATATCTGTGTGTGAATTGCTCAACGCTGGCTTAGCTTACTCCTCAATAAAAGCACATTTGTCAGCTATCTCTACATGTCTGCCCATTTCAACTCCTTTTCAAGCCAGCCTCTTTTAACTCCCTCAATCACTGCACCTGGAAAACTGTCCTGGTGGCCATAACCTCTACCAGACAAGTTTCCAAGCTCCAGGCCCAGATGGCTTCCCTCCCCCCATTTTGGTCTTCAACAAAGACAGGGTTTCCCTTCACACCAATCCTCCTTTCATGCTAAAAGTAGTTAATGAGTTGTCCTTAAACCAGGCCATTCACTTGCCAACTTTTTTGCCTTCTGCCCAAAACAGTGGTGAGAGGATCCTACACACACTTGATGTGCACAGGCAACTCAGGTTTTACCTTCACAAAACTAAACCTTTTTAAAAATCAGACAAACTATTTGTGTCTTTCCACCCTAGGGCTCTGGGATTCCCTGTATCCTAACAGACCATCTCCAATTGGATCTCCAAAGCTATCTCTTTCTGCTATTCCTACCATGGAAAATCTCTTCCTTTTTCAATCAAGGCTCACTCTACAAGAGCAGTGTCCTCCTTATGCGCTTTCTTCAAGAGACTAGACACCAACTCCATTTTAGAAGCAGCAACTTGGGCCTCGGTCCACACTTTCACCAAACACTACAAACTGAATTCTATTTCCAGATACAGGACTGGATTTGCCTGGGCCATTCTTCATGGTTTCCTTGAAGATTCGTCTGCTACCTCCACCTCCATTTCTGCATGAGCTTTGGTGCTCTCCCTTATGTAAAGAGTACTGCAATAGTTGAATAGAAAGACAGAGTAGTTGTGTAAGAACTTACCATAATGATAGATGTCCTTCTCTTCTTTGTTGCAGTATCCTTCCCCACTTCCTTCTGTTTCTAGATGTACTAACTCTCTATCCCTTGGGCTGTCTCTCCACCTGGGCTGTAGTTCTGAAGATGGTGCGCACATACTTCACTTTTATGGCCTACCTCCAATAGCGGCTTACGTCAGACATACCGCACACCTCATTTTAGTAAAAGACTTTAGTATACTGGCCGATGTTGAGTCGCCTAGGCAGGCAACTCCTCCAAGTAAAGAATTCTGCAACAGATAAGAGAAGGACATCTGTCGCTGTGGTATGTTCTTACAATTATTCTTTCCTTGCAGCACTCCTCCTTGGTTCCCATACTTATTGGGGCAGTATCACATTATGTCCCATTACTTTCATGTCTTCTCTTTCTGGTGGGGGAGGGGATGATTGGTGATACTGGACAATTGTTACCCCCACACTATGGAAGGGAGCAAGTCTTGCAAATCCTGTTACAGTGTGACTGGGCATGATTTTTTTTTTTTTTTTTTTTAATATCTCCCAGGGACAATGTGCAAATCAGATGTTGTCTTCGTCTGCCTCATCAGTTGAGTGTATTGGATCTGTATGGATCAGAGTTCAGCACTTTGTCAGCTCCAAGGCTTAGGCTTCTCCCCTTCCCATAATGCACCACCTCTCTACCAGTACTGCAGAGCTTGTTTGCTGCCTTGTAAGGCAGATGTGTGCTTCAGGGTCAATGCTCAGGACAGTGTTTGTTCTAAAGAAATGTGCTTCATTTTATGCTCTTTCCAGTTTAGGTTGCTTGTGTTTCATCAATTAGTTCCTGTCTTTACTCTTAATTGCCATTTTTGACTTTCAGATGTTTTTCAATAGTTTTATGCTCGTTGTTGGTGGCTTCCTACAATTTTTCCTCCTCCTTCCCACTAGAACTCTGAGTTACTTTAAAAAAAAAAAAAAAAAAAAAAAAAAAAGTTTTATATATGCAATATTTGGGCAGTCCTCAGTGTGTAAACCTTTTTTTTTTTTTTTTTTTTTTTTTGTAGTTCTCTGATGTTGTTGAGGTAGTTATTTGTTTGTGTGTACTTTGTTCTAGTGTTTTTTTTATTTCTGAGTTGTCTGATAAGGACTTTAGGTTTAAGTGCTTGGCATTTGGGCACAAAATTTCATCCCAAGACTCACATGTCACATGCTCCTATTTTTGGGGGGTGGCTGACTTGGAAGAAGTTTGCTACCTGTGCTCTTCCTTCGGGCCTCTGTCTCTTTTAGACTGGCAATCCAAACTTATCTTAAAGGGTCTTCTCCCTGCCACCATGGGAGAAACTGCTGCTTCACTATCTGGCTGTCTTCTGTCCAAAAATGTCAGTCAAGCCTCCAGGGAAACTTAGAAGGGAAACAACAGAGAAAAAAGAGAGGAGGCCTGAAGGCTGTAATAAGTCGCAAAATATATCTCTGGATCCAATTGTTTCTCGTCCAGCTTCAGAGAGATTGCATCCTTTGGATCCAACTTCAACTGCTTTGACCCTGGGCTGAGAACATGCTGAGATCTGGTTCCCAGTAATTTCTGGTGCTCTGGAACAGATTTTCTCCCTGAGGGTGTCTCCTTCACATATTCGATGTCTGACACTTCTGTTAAAGAGGCACAACCATCTGAGTTAGACTGCCCCCATCGGTATCATCCTTTAGATCGGTGCAGTCCTCAACTAGTTTCACTGAAGCAGATGTGGGTAGTATGATGAACAGCTTCTAATGGACCCAATGTTCAGCTAAGGATTCAGCTTTGACTACGTCTGATCTTGACAGGTCCCCTGAGCTAAGAAGTTAATGCCAGGGAGACGGGATCAACTCTGATGCTCTTGGTGCTGTTCCTACCTATCAGAGCCGTGGCCCTTGACCGTTTGGCTTTAGGGTCTGCTTCAGAGCCAAATTACATTTATGGAGGATCTTCTGTCTGGTTGTTTGGACCCGAGGAGGTCTTTCTCATGCCCATCTTTTTCTGAGGCATTTAGAGATTCTGTCTCTCATTGAGGGAGAGCGTGTGCCCTGCTCTCACCCAAATCTGTCCAAACCCTTGCTACTTCAGATGCTTCAGTCCCCATTCATTCTCTGTCTTTGGGACAGTCAGACCTAGTTGACCCTGGATAAGCCCATTTTTTGGGCTCGGCCAATGCTTCCAGTTCATGATAGGACACACCTCTCGTGGAGGAACATAGAAACAGTCACTGTAAAAGAAGACATTTGTACTCCCCTCAGGAGTCCCTCATGGAAGATGCTGACCTCGAGGGGAAGAGGGTCCCCAAGATCCCCATTAAAGATGGCTCCTTTGGAAATCTCCCTGAATTTTCAAGACAAAAGGGAGGTTGGCCACTACCCCTTCCCAGGAGGTGTCTCTGTTCCCTGAGACCTTTGGTTGGTGGTTCCCCTCAGCAGAAGATTAAGGCAACCTTGTGTCCTAGTTTGCTTTGAAGACGCTAGACATGATGGAGTTAGTACCCTGTAGACCAGACAAAATTTTAGTCTCTCCAGGGACAGGGCACACTGAAGTAAGGGGCCCCTGTGGATGTTATGGTGGCAGCAGCCTCCAAGAAGGAACTGAGGGAAGTCCCTCTGTCTCACAACAACCCCACCCCAGGTGTCCACCAAATGCATGACAGTGGTCAAAGCCCAGCTCAGGCTGCAGGGATTATGGGTATTTCCTTACCTGGATGACCGGCTCATTATAGCAATGTCAAGAGCATCGCTTGTTCAAGCAAGAAACTCCGTGCTGTACCTGGGCCTTCCCATAGGGATCTTGAATTTCTGGAAGTCTAAGCTAGGACCAGATGAAGGTTTGGAGTTTATAGGTTGCCATCTGGCCACCACTGCTCAGATTGCCAGGCTTTCTCCTTCAAGATTATCTTTTGTATGTCTTCAGGCCCATCAAGTTCTCCTTCCTCAAAAGGCAACCTTTCCCTGATTCTTCACTTTCTAGGTAGAATGGCACCTGCCACCTCATTGGTTCCTCTAGTCAGGTTTTACGTAAAAGTACTTCGGTGGACACTCTGTCCAGTGGTATTTGAGGATACATCGACATAAGACTCTGAGGTGTATCACCATCACATCTCATTGTAGCTGACATCCAATGTTGTGTTGGCAGGACATCCCCTTGTCTCTCCAATGCAACGGTAACTGGGGATGCCCCCTTCCTAGGGTGGGGGGCATTTTGAGGGAAGGATGGTGCAAGGTCCCTGGTCCCAGTTTGAGGCTATGGTAATGGGCAATGTTTTACCAGTGTTTACTCATAGCAACTTGTATCCCAGGCAGGTCCAACATACCTCTGGACAAGCTTAGCCAGAACATGTTTATGCTTCACGACTTGTCCCTTGAGCAGTAAGAAGTGACAAAAATTTTCAGCTGCTAGGGCTAGTCATTCTGCAATCTGTTTGCAACCCCACACAATACCAAATGCGGTTTCTTTGCCCTGATCTCTCAAGATCCCCTTCTGGACCAACAAGTTTGGTTCTCCTTCCTGTGGCCTCACCTGTTAATGCCCTCCCTTTCTGGATCCAGTCTTTGGTCTAATCCCTAGTCTGTTATGCTTCACCTGTATCTCAAATACCACAAACTGATGGCTTGGTTCCTCTGCTTCCATTGATGGCCAGAAATTCAAAGCTGTCTTCCTGAGTCATGTGTATTATTTCCTCATCTCAAAAATTTTCCACCAGACAAGCTTATGATAGTAAACTGAAAAGGTTTAAAGTCTGGCCTATTTCTAAAGGTCTGTTTCCCTTTTGAGCTCATTTAAATGCAAGTTTGGATTTCTTAGCTGGTGTGTTTTATGTAGGAGCAGACTGCTGTCTTCTCAGTGCAATTGAAAGCCATTTCTAACCATCATTTTGGTCAAAGTCATTCTCGTATAGCTTTCACAAAGTTGTTTAAAGCTTTCTTGAAGGGGACCTTTCTCCTTCAACCAACGTTGAGAGATCCTGTTCCTTCTTGAAGTCTTGACGTTTTTTGCTGCAGATGTTTTAAGTAGAGCTCCCTTTAAACATATGGGAAGACCCTTTTATTGGTTGCAGTTACTTCCATCAAGCAAGTGTCAGAACTTCAGGCTTTATCAAGTTAACCTCCTCGTCTACCTTTTCACAAAACTGGAGCTTCTTTATGGACTATTACAGCTTTTTTTTTTCCTAAGGTAGTCTGAGTTCAACTTAAACTAGTCAATTTGGTAGTGTTTTTTACCTGAAGTTTGCTAATAAAGGGAAGTATATTCTTCACTGCCTAAATCTACACTGATAATTAGGTTTTATTTACATAGAACAAAGAACAGTAGGAGGTCTGACTATTGTCCTTTCCCAAAGCTAGACTGGAATTGGGAATGTCTAAGGTAATCTTGTCCAGTAGACTTACTGACTGTATATCCTGTGTGTGTAATGCCAATTGGTTGTCCTTGCCATTCAAATCCAAGGCTCTCTCTAAAATGCCAGTGGTTTACCTTGACATCCTGCTTTAGTCACGCATCATTGAACGATATCTGTTCAGCAGCCACTTGGCCCAATACTCTCACCTTTGTTACACATTACAAGTTTGGTATACATGCAAGGGTTGCATTTTGCACCACCATCTTCCAGAATGTCCTCCTCCAGTGCCACCCAGATCATTATAATTGGAGATGTGTCCCACAGCTTGACATGGGTGGGAAAGACAGCATTGGATTTGAAAGTTGCGTACTTAACATAATGCTAGATCAGTGTTGTCTTTATCCATCCCAACATTCCCTCCATCCTTTCCCCTTTGAAAATTGACATCTTGTGTATTTTCTGCTTTCAGGGGACCTTGTCGGCCTTCCTAAAATCTTCATGTTTAGGACTTCATTAAATCCTGACTTGATTTTTTGCTTGTTTAGAAGGGGTCTATAATAGATGGGACAAACTCAGTCTGAGGAGATTGGATGGTGCAGAGCATTATGGGGAAGGAGTTTGCACTCGTGCAATATAGTCTGATTTTCCAGTCTCATTTGATTGAATGCAATAACCCACATTTTGAGATGGATAGAAAAAAATCATGGCGTTAGTTATGTTAAATTCATAACTTTTGTTTAATATAACATTGTTTTTATGGTGAGTGTAAACCATAAAAATATGAAGCATTGGTTATATTGTTAAACATTAGTTTGGAATAAATATGCAGTAAGTAGTGGTTATCCTTGAATATTTGCTTTTTTTTTTATAGTGTAAGCAGATGGTTTTGTATCAAAGTGGAAAAGGGTGAAGGTGAAGCAAGGTGAAACTCTGAGGGATGCAAAGATGATCAGGGTTTTGAAAGCAAGCCCTTAAACATAGTAGAGGTAACTGTATTAAGTAATATGTAGTGTGACAGACATTGTTACAAACACTAAACTAGTGAGACCATGGAGAAAGGAGTTTTTGCCCTTAGAAATACGTATATTTTTGGGCACAGAAAACAGCTGAACTGGCAGGAAGTAACTGGAGGAAACTGTTAACCGCACCACTGGGAGCAAGTCAGTTTGAAGGGAAAAGTAATGGAGTGAGAAGAAGCTGAGTGGCGTGTTTTAGTGAAATCAAGAGGAGAAAGAGCTGTTACAAAAGGAGTAAGTAGTAAGGCATATAAAGTGCTACAAGGTAACTATCAAAAACAGTTAAAGATTAAAAAAGGCTGGGAGGGAAAATTGCCATGACAAATTACAAAAGAGCAGTATGAGGAAATTTATAAGGCCTTCAAGTATGCTATGAAGTCCAGAAGATTCAGTCCATTAGAATGGAAACGTTTACACGGGTACTTTTATACTCTTAAGTAGACTTCAGAGGATTTTCCGTCAATTTGTGAGCAGATGTTGATGTGAAGGCAGTGAGTCAGGAAGCTGGAAAAGCATTTTGTACGAATGTGTAGTTAAGAGTTTATGGACGCCCTACAGTGTGTCCAGACAGTTGCTAGAACATATTGTATTAAGTAAGGTATGTTAATGACTCACCCTGATGCACTTCTTGAGGGAACATTCTGTATTAATTATGGCAGTGATGCTGTTGTGTTATTGGTTTATAGGTTTAGAATTGTCATGACATAAGTGGAATTCAGAGATTATACTAGCTGTAAATAAAGTACGGAATATTGTAATGGAAATGAAAGACGAAAGTCACTTTTTCATTTAATTATTCTAATATATACAAAATGCTAAAAAGGCAGGTTTATATGAACTGAAAAGTACAAATTTGTTGTAAAATGCGCAAGAGTAAAACAGAGCTGTGATGAAAAATGTTATTGTAGTCCTTTTTCACTATTGATATATTTAAGTTCTTGTTTTAAATTAACAATGTGATGAATAAAGATGTCTACAAAACAGACGAGCACCAGGGATAACTGCAGGGGAATGACTTAAGTGTTCAAATCAGTCACTGAAATATTGTCCCAGCATAGCAAGGGCACCTTATTGCACCTATTCTGCAACTGGTGTTGGACCAGTGGACCAAAGTAGTACTCCTCAGGGGACAAGAAAGAAAAGGTTTTTACTCAAGGCGGTTTCTAGCTCCAAGAAAATATGGGCCATGGAGGCCCATTTTGGACTTTTCCAGACTGAACAAGTTTCTTTCCATCCACAGATTTGGAATGCTATAACCCTCCAGTCTCTTTCCCTCTCCATTGCCAAGTCTCCAAAGCATATATGGTCATTGTTTTAAGAGCTGTATACCTACATACAGCTGGTTACATGGGAGCAGGAGGTGACCACTTCCGATTTACCTCTTTTCACTTTGTCTTGCTGTCTGCTGCAAGACTTTTTACCAAATGTCTAGCTCCAGTAATTTCCCATTGTAGAACATGCGTATCTACCAGTTCCTTTACAATTGTCTCTCGCAAGCAAAATCTCAAAAAGAAGCCTATTAAAGTCATATCCTAATGCACAGCAGCTTGTGTAGAAATTGGGCTTTATCCTGAGCCTACAAAAATTAAATGTAATGCCATCTTAGAGAACTGCGTTCCTTGGTGGGGCTTTTAGACATCAGACTTTCCACAGTATTCCTTCCTCAGAGAAAGTGCTGTCACACACAGTTTTCTTTCGGAAATGTTGTAAATCCCAACGGGTGGCCATACAAGTCCTCAGTATCCTAGGACACATGGCTGCCACCACAGTAGTGGTCCTAGCCCAGCTGCATATGAGGAATATCCAGTGGTGTCTGGTAGATCAGCACTCCAAGCCACTAGAACACCCTCTTCCATGCTTCCCTTGTCTGAAAAAGAAATTGAGTTGGTAGGTCGCAGTTTTCAAAAAACCAAGGGCATATACCCTCCCCTGTAACCCACAACCAGCCTTTTGACTATAGAGCTGGCTTGGGAAGGGGAGCTTCTTTCTCATAGCCTGAAAGTATGGTGAACCTGGTTCAAGACAGATTGCAGACATCATATAAACTCAAAGGGGAAGCTAGCAGTCTGGTGCATTTTCCAAGCACTAAACCCATGTGGTCCCCAGGCAACCTGAAGATTCACAGACAACAGCATATTCATATTGGTACATTAGCAAACAGAGGCACACACACTGACAAGCTATGTAGGATGACATAATCCAAAATATTGTTTACATCCCCACAAAGTACATCTTAGTGGCAGAGTAGATGAGTAGAACTTTGTTAAATCCCTATTGGTAGACATTACACAGGCATGCATTCCTTTCACTGCCAGAAATCTTCGCTAAATCTCTGCATCCACAAGAACTACCAGATAAAGTTTGGTTACAGGCTCCTGTACTAGGAGGCTTGGACGGCAGATGCCCTCTGCGTTAGCTGGAGAGTCCGGTACCTATCTATATGCCTTTCCATCTCTGCCCCTGATCTCGAGTGATCCAAAATGTAGTAAAGGTCCAAGCGACAGTAATTGTTTCACCTCTTTGGCCAAGGCAACAATGGTTCTGCCTGCCTGCTGATGGCATGAGGAAATCGCTAGGTTTTTGCCCAAAGAAGTGGGCCTGCTTACTCTGAGAGGATGCCCTAGTATAACTGGGGCTCTCAGCCCTCTCTCTAGCATTGTTGTCTGTTCATACTTGTCATTGTGGCCTTACAAATTTAGTACACTGGCATAACTACTACTGATCTGAAGTAGTTTAATTTGGTATCCAACCTGTGGGTTATGGATCCGTATCGTATCCGAGCCGGCAGCTTTACTAGCATCTGCTGTAAGCTGCAAGCTCCTCCCCTTACCTATAATACACCTCCACTACCTTCCACCCCCTCCCAGATCTCGTTTGCCGCAAATAGCTTATGCATCGTGATCTCTTGATCTCCAAGTTTTCAAGTGGGTAAAGACTTCAAAATTATCTTCTTTTTTTCTTTAAAAATCTTTAGATAGTGTTAAAATAGGTTCCCTTTCTCCTCCCCTTCACTTGGTGCATCATGTTTATAGTTTTTAGGGTAGTCAAAGTAGTTGTGAGGATTTTTTGCTTCCCCTCTCCCCTCAATGTTTTCTGTGTGTGAGTGGGTGTTCTCAGAAAGAAAGAAATAACATTTTCCTTTAGTTTTTCTTTCTTCTGACAGTATGGCTGACAGGCCTATTTTCAAAAGATGCACTGATTGTGGCCATAAGTTATCCCCTGCGGATGACCACACTTTATGTGCTTGGGCGTGGCCCATCCAAGCATAGACTGCACTATATGTGCGGAGTTCAACCCTCGCACCATTAAAGATAGGAAGACCAAGTTGGCCCTAAAAGGCCACCTTCCCCCTTTTGAGTCTGTTGCATCGTCTTTGGTCACAGCGGCTGCTGTGGCTGCCTCTCCTCCTTCTCTTCCCCTGGCTTCTCCTCCCTCCCAGGCTAGGACTCAACCTCCAGTGCAAAAGCCTGTGGAAGCAGAGCGGAAAAGGGGCAGAGAGAAGGAGAGAGAGTCGAAGGCGAGGGAGAAGCATAATATGTCTCCGGACCTCCCTTCACCAGTAAAAACTTTACGGATCCTTGACTCCCCTCAGCTCCAATCTCCGAGGTTCTCCCCAGAGCCGCAGGAGACACTCAGCTTCTAGGGGCTGGGTGCTCTGACCAGCACGGTCAGAGTCTGTGGCCTCGTTGAAGTCCACCTGGTCTTTGAGGTTGATATGGATAAAATGATGAGGAGGTTCATCCGTACTCCGATCCAGATGGAGGTCTTGCCAGCCCCCTCTTCCTCAGGAATGGGGGAGCTTGCTTCCTTTTTTCCAGCCAATATTTCCTTCTCCGATCCGCCCATCGGGTTCGGAGTATTCAGATCCGAGGATGGCTTTAGTCAGGGGGTCGGCACCGACGGTACCTGCTTTCTCGACTCCAACAGCTGCCTGGAGCATTTCAGATCTGACCAGCTCGGATCCAAGCCGCTCCCAGAGCCTGGACCTGGGTGTCTGATCTGAGAGAGTGGAATTTTTTTCATCGACTCCGCCTTTGTCGGTCCTAGTTCCCTTCCTCAGAGCTCCGTCCACTTCGGGCCCAGCTCTGATTCTTTCGTTGGAACCGGGGAGACCGGCCTCTTTATTGGTTTCTCGGGAGGTTCGCTTTCCTTCCACGTTCGACGTGGTAGAAAGGATTCTCTCCCACTGGTCAAGACCCCTGACTGCCTTCTTGGACTCCACCTCAGACCCCCTCGGCTCTTTCTACAGTCCCCATCATTTTACCAGAGGAACAGTCCATGCTCGAGGAGCCCCAGACGGTTCCCCCTGAGGAACAAGTGGCTTGCGAGTTCCCCCTGGAGAGTCCCACTGGCGAGTTGCCTCGCAAGCATACATGCAAGAAGAGCCACTTGGATCCCACCGAGTCCCTCACCGAGCATACGGATTTGGATGATGGAGAAAGTTCCCCTATGTCAACTCCCGAGGATTTCTCCTTTGGAGACATCATGGAAATCCTGCGCCAACGGGGAGGTTGGTTTGCCCCTAATCCTTCTTCTGACGAGTCCGTGTTCCTGGAGGCTTTCGGCATGGCCCCATCTACTTCCTGTGTACCCTTCCGCGGATCCTTTGGTGGATCTGGTCACCTCGCGGGCATGGAAGTAGCCGGACACCGTGGAACCAATTCCAAAAAGACCCGACAAAATTCTAAGTCCCCCCACAAACAGGCCAGCGTGAAAGAAGGGCTCCCCCGTAAACTCTATAGTGGTAGCAGCAGCCACAAAGAAGGAACTTGCCCAGGAGAGTTCCTCGGTTCATCCTCCTGACAGAGAGTCGTCGATGATGGACCGCCTAGGGAAGTGGGTTTACACTTCAGCTACCTTTTCAGTTAGGTCACTGAACTACCTGGCCCATGTCAACAGACTCCAATGCAACCTGTTAACGGAGCTGGAGGAGTCTCCCCCTAAGTCCATGTCACCGGAGGACAGGCCCTCGTTCTCCACGAGGATGGCCACACTGAAAGCAGTCTCCAACACGTCGTTGCAACTCCTTTCACATGCTACGGAAGGAGCGGCTAGGGCAACTGGGTTTGGCATTTCCATGAGGCTCAGCACCTGGCTCAGATTGTCAATTTTCGGAACCTTTAAAAGCATCCTTTGCCAATGCCCCTTATGACGGCTCTACTCTCTTTGGTAAGACCGTCAGAGAGACATTAGTCCAAAGTGAGGAGGATGGGAAGACACTGTCTGCCATCGGGATCCACTTCTCGAACTCTCAAAGGTCCTTTTTCCAGAACCAGAGAGGGCAAAAGATGATGTGGTTCCAGAAGTCGCAGTATTCCCGGGATACTCGGGGCTCTTCTTTCCCCAGAGGCAGAGGGGGACAGAATGGACACCAGCCCAGAGGCAGAGGGGGTCCGAGGACCTTTCTCGGACAGACCCGGGCAGCAACCCTGAGGGGTTGGCCCGACTGCTTTGTGCACTACTTTGTCGGGGGACGATTGTACTTGCACCTAGCGGTATGGGAGTTTATAACATCGGACCGCTGGGTGCTTCAGAACATATCCAGATCATGCTCTGTCCCCTTTGTGGGTCTCCCCAAATCTCCAAGACACCCCCCTCCAGATGTACCACCCACACAAAGGGAGGCAGCAGCACAGGAAATTTCCAAGCTGCTAAAAAAAGAACCATCAGAACCGTCCCCCCGGATCTGTCCGGATTGGGCTTCTACTCCAGGTTCTTTTTGGTGCCAAAGAAAATGGGGGACTTGAGGCCCATTCTGGACCTTTCTACTATGAACCTGTCAGTTGACTAAGAGAAGTTCCGGATGGTCACACTGACTGGATATGCTCGTTAGACCTCCAGGATGCTTGCTATCACATAGAAATGCACAGAAGCTCCAGGAGGTTCCACTGCTTCCGGGTGGGGGTCCATCATTATCAATTTCGAGCCCTACCCTTGATCTCACCACAGCCCCCAGGGTGTTTATGAAAGTGATGGTAGTTGTAGCGGCTCACCTGAGGCTTCAGGGGATTCAGGTCTATCCGTACCTGGACGATTGGCTCCTCACTGCTCCCACCAGGCATCTACTCTCCCAAATCAGGGATTATTTCCTGTTTCTTGCCATGCGGTTGGGGATCACAATCAACGCATCCAAATCACTCCTAGATCCTGTACAGGTGATAGACTATATTGGTGCCAGAATAGATACTCTACAGTGCAAAATATTCCTGACCTCAGAGAGAGAACAAAACCTGAGGATGCATGTCTCCCTGATCTACCACTCTCCTCTCCCAACGGCGGAATCGGTGTTGAGGGCCTTAGGCTCTGTGGCAGCAACCATAACTCTTCTCCCGGTGTGCCCGGTTACACATGAGAATTTTACAGTGGACTCTAGCTGTACAGTGGTCCCTGTTGGAACTGCCATTGGCATCACCAATTCAACTCATTCAAGTCTGTCGGTCATCCCTCATATGGTGGATGTGTTCTCCGGACATTTTGGAGGGATGACCCTTTGTTCCATCCCCGGCCCAAGCCACAGTGACCACTGACGCCTCACAACTTGGGTGGGGGGGGGCATTGTTCGGGCAGGACAGTCCAAGGCCTGTGGTCCCTGTAGGGACCAGCTTGCACATAAATGTCCTAGAGATGAGGGCGGTCCTTCTAACGTTCCAGGCCCCTCATGCCTTTCTTCCTCTGGGAACAATTGCAGTTCAGTCAGACAACCTGTCAGTGGTCTGGTACATCAACAAACAGGGAGGGACCAAATCTGTACCCCCTTTGTCACGAGGCCATGAGAGTGTGGGAATGGGCGATCTCCACTGGTTGCTTTCTCATCGCAATTGCACATTCCAGGACGGTCCAACATCCTAGTGGACAGGCTAAGTCAGATTATTCTGACTATAGTGGTCTCTGAATCTTTCAGTATCGGAACAGGTCTTCCGCGAGTGGGGTCAACCTTGCTGCGATCTCTTCGCATCTTCTTCAAATGCGAAGTGCAGCGAATTTTTTGCTCTGAACCCCCTGCCAGGAGAGTTCCCCAGAGATGCTCTAGTTCATGCATGGCCTCCCAGTCTTCTGTATGCTTACCCGCCAGTACCTCTTATTCCGAGGTTTCTACAGAAAGCTCGTCAACTGGGGAGAAAAGTGATCCGCATTGCCCCATTTTGACCTCACCAGGTATGGTTTCCCTTCCATTGATCTCACCTTCTGGCTCCTGGATCCCATTCAGGATCTAATTTCACACCCTTCGGGGATGCCTCATCCAAATCTGGACAGTCTGAAGCTCACAGCTTGGCTGCTCCAGTTCCCGTGATTGCTAGGACTCCTGGACTGTCCTCCTCAGTTTGATATGTTTTGGTGGCTGCTCATAAGTCTTCGACCAGGAAGGTTTATCGCAGCAAGTGGAAATGTTTTTCCTTTTGGGCCTCTCCAAGGAGTTTAGACCCCTTCACAGTTCCTATTTCCACCATTCTTGACTTTTTAACTGATATTTTTCAACACTGAGCTAGTTCTTCTACTGTCAAGGTTCAATTGGCTGCCATCTTCATTTTCATGTGGGTGAGAATTCTGCCTCTTTAGCCTCCTCCAGACTGTATAAAGCCTTTATTAAAGGCACCTTTTTGTTTCACCCTTCTGGTCAAAGATCCTCTTCCCCCATGGGACCTTACTGTGGTTCTTCAAACTTTGGTCGCTCCACCTTTTGAGCCTGCTGCAACAGCAGATCTGAAATATTTATCTTGGAAAACAGCATTTCTGGTGGCTATTACCTTTGGCAAAAGAGCTTCAGAATTACAGGCCTTGTCCATCAAAGTTCCTTACATGATCTTTCACAAAGGCAGGGTTTCCCTTCAAACCAATCCATCCTTTCTTCCTAAGGTAGCATCATCAGTCAATATTAATCAGTCCATCAGTTTGCCTGTATTTTTTCCTAATTTTTCTAACAAGATGGAATACAAACTCTACCTGTTGGATGTTCATAGACCGTTACGGTTCTGTTTACACAGGACAAAAAATTTCCGTAAATCTGATCAATTGTTTGTGTCCTTCTGTAAACCCTTTTTGGGGAACCTATCTCCAAGGTCACTATTGCTAGATGGATTTCTTCATGCATCCTTCAGGTCTATAAGGACAGAGGCATGTCTTCTCCAGGTCAGGTGAAAGCTCACTCCACTAGGTCCATGGCTACGTCAGTGGCCTTTTGGTCTATAGTGTCTTTAAATGATATTTGTTCTGCAGCTACGTGGTCCTCATCTCATGCATTTATTTCTCATTACAAATTGAATTTGACGTCCAGAAGGAGAGCATCCTTTGGTTCCACGGTGCTCCGAAATATCCTTGCATGAGGGCTTCCCAGTAGCTGGAGACTCTGTCCCACAGTTTGAAGACCAAATGAAGTAAACTACTTCAGATAAAGAAGTTAACGTACTCACCATAACGTTCCATCTGAGTAGTTCTACTTCATTTGTCTTCAACCGTCCCTCCCTCCTCCCGGACCTTGGCATATGAACAGCCTATGGGCTACAGTTATAGGTCACAAGTATTTTTTCAGCTCGGGTTATCAGTGTAAGGTATAACAATTGAAGCAAGAAACAAGAACCAGGCCAATAAGGAGAAATATACCAGCAAATTCAAGTCCAAAACACAATGCTGCAACTATTCCGAAAGTGTATAGAATGCTCTCAAAAAGCACACCGCCAACTTGAAACAGCTTCTTTATTGAACCAAAGCGATTCCATGTATTTACCTAGGTTTCGTCCGTACCAGCCAACTTCATCAGAATACAAAACCACAGTCTCTGAAACATTCTTAAATACATAAAACTCCACCCAATTAATTGCTTAATTGGTATCAAATAACTCATGAATTAATAACATATTAAATTGATTAATTAACTACAATACTAAAAAACACACTAAAACCACATAATGTAAAACCAACACTGTGTTGTATAATAAAAGGAATTAATAATATTTAACGTCTAACACACCATATATTTCTTGCATAAATGCGTCGATATGATTAAATACAACTCGATCTGGGGGTTGGAAGGTAGTGGAGGTGTATTATGGGTAAGGAGAGGAGCTTGGCGCTCAGAGCAGATGCTAGTAAAGTTGCCGGCTCAGATCTGATACGGATCCGTATCCCACGGGTTGAAGACAAATGAAGTAGAACTACTCAGATGGAACGTTATGGTGAGTACATAACTTCTTTTTATTCGTAACTCATTGATGTGGTAGTAACTCTTGGGATTCCTTTGTGCAAAAGCCTAGCTGAGGATTCATCCCTTTCTAAAGCATGTAAAGAGAAACTCCTTGGTGATATCTCAATAAGTAGCTCGTTTTTGGACCATCTCCAGAGAAGGTAATGAAAAATAAAAAAGGAAGGAAGTAGAGAAGTACAAAACAATGCAGTCAGTTGAGTACCTTTTTCCATTCTCAGTCCCCTAAATGTGTTATAAATTGCCCAAGTAAATGTTTGCCCTGTCCCAAGGAGGGCAAGAATAAAGGACAAAAAAGGGAAGAAAAGTTGTTTTGGGGGGGGGGGGGGTAGTAATTGGCAAACTGACGACAAACTTGTTGGCCCCAAGGCCATGACACGCAAAGTGAGCAGATTTGACTCCAGCACACCTCTGTCCCTCCAAAATCACCATCCTCGAGCCCATTCCGCTCCCCTGTAAGGATAAAAATGATTAAAAATTGGAGGCAGGCTGGCCACATTTGCAGACCAGTGGGAAACCACTATTCAGAATAAGTAGGTAATACAACTTATAAGGGATGTGGCCTGCGGTTGCAAAGAAAACCAACACACTTGGGCATTCTCCTTGTTCAAATGAGTGTGTGATGCCCCTGTAAATGGAAAGTCTCATGGCACAAGGTGTCATAGTGTGCCAAGAAAAAAAGATTTAATTCAAAATTTCCTAGTCCCAAAAAGAGAAGGTTCATGGAGACCCTCTTTGGATCTTTCAAAATTAAACAATTTGGTAGTGCTTCCAAAATTGAGATTGCTATCTGCTGAATGTCCTGCCTATGGTCCTTTTACAGGATCTTTAGTGATGTTATATCTGAAGGATTCATATATGTGCATTCTTGTAACAGAGTGATAGGCAAGAGTCTGTCCCTAACGTTTGAGACAGTGGGCTTATATTGTCGATTCAAAACCTTACCCTTAGGCTTGATTGCAGCACTGAGGGCTAAATTTTGCTCTTTTTGCCCCTGCTGTCTGTCTTTTATCAGCTCCTCCCTAACCAACTGGCCCATTCATTTCCGACACCATAGTGAGGGTCGACCAGGAAGGGGGGTCATCATTTAGACAGCCATAAGTGTTTTTTCTTGTTTCAGTCCTATCCCTTGTGTACATTTAGTGAAGAGTTGGGGAAGGATGTGTATTGGACTGACTATGCAGAATGTTATCCTGTCACTTTTGCAGCGTGCTTTGCTTCAGGCAGGCCTGCCCTCCCTGAGATGGTTTCACTGGTCTTCACCAGGAAAGCTACACCAACCCTGCGTGCCTGCAAGTGCAGTTGAGTTTACTTGGCGAGCCCACAGGTGAGACCTGCGACTGCAAAGAGTTTGGTTCAACAGTTTCAGGAAGAAACACACAATTCATTTTTTTTTCTGTATCAAGAGGGATCTGTCATTGTTGAATCAGCAGTATGCTAAGAATCAGGAAATGCCATTTAGGACACCTCTGTCTACAATAACTCTAACCATGGATTACTCAGACCTATCCTATATGACTCATGTGAAAGCTATTTATGTCTGCGGTACTTGGGAGGACAAAATGAGGAAAAGAAACGCACACAAAATAAGTGATGGCTGTCATTCTTGTCCTGAAAGCCTTCACCAGTGCTCATAAAGAGGGGGATCTTTAGGTGAAGACAGACATCACAACTGATGCGATGCATACACAAGGAGGAACACATTCAAACCTGCTTTACAGGCTAGCCATGCAAGCTGAGGAGACTGTGTGTGTCCTGAAAGGAGATGTGATACTGACTGCAACGTGTATTCCCTCCAAGCAAAATCTGTTAGTAGATAGACTGAATGGAAGCTAAGCAAGGATGTCTTTCTGGATTTGACCAGGGTTTTGGGGTGTGCCAGAGGTAGATCAGCTTACTTTCCATTTGAACAAGCAAATGAGAAAGTTCTGTGATAGGATAACAACTCCAGAGGCTCTGAATTCAAACTGCTTCTTCCCATATTGGACAAGTTTATTACTTTACACTTTTCCTGCCCTTCCCTTGTTCCCCAAGATCCTACTCAAATTCAAGATGGAAAGACCAAAAGTAATCTTTAATTGCACACTTTTGGCCAACACCACAATGGTTCCCTCCCCAAATAACATTAGAAGAGGAAAGACAGCACACTGTGTGGAGGGAAGTTCTGACTGCAGACCCAGCAACCCAGGTTCGATTAGTTACTCTGGCATTTTAGGTATCGGCAAAGGGTATATCTCTGTGGGTATGGTCTTTTTGGAGCTCCCAAAGAAGGAGTAGCCCTCTGATTGTTCTGGGATGAGCTTGTGGTACAGAGGAGAAATAAGAGGGTAGGTCACAATATAAAAAAAGTCACTTCCCCCTCACAGAAGCAGTTTCTGGCAAAACTCTATGCCAGCTGCAACCCAAAATTCAAAATTAGTGTGGAGATGAAAGGAGGGTTTGGAAGACCCAGTGATGGACTTGGGACACTGATAGAAGTCTGGAAGGTCAACAGCAAAGGGGCCAAAAAAATGCTTTGCAAGAGGAAAATACTCGGTGCTGCTTCAGCATTCTGGCCCCTGTACTCAAAACAAGGTTTCCCTAATACCATTTAAACTTGATTACCCTAAGGCTGACAGCTTGAATGATCATACCCTGATTTTAAATAGGTACAGTTATTCTGAGGATGTGCTAAATATGACTAAGGAGGCTAGGAAACCTAGCACAAGAAAATCATGTCTGGTTAAATGAAAAGGATTCTCCTGATGCAATCTGGGAAAGTGGCTATGATCCTGGAATTTTTGTCAGACCTTTACAAATCAGGTTTAGCTTATAGCTGTATGAAAATGCATGCTTCCATTATTTCAGCCAGTCTTACATTGGATCCCCCCTCTGTACTCCAGGCCTTTGGTGAATCAGTTCCTCAAGGCAGTCATTCACCTGAAGCTGCCAAGGAAGAAAATTGCACCACCATGGAATCTCAGTTGTCTTCGGGGGGGGGGGGGGGGGGTTGACCTTGGCTCTTTTTGTGCCAGCTGATTCATCCTCCCACTAATACCCATCCTGGAAGATGTTTTTTGGGTGCTGCTATCTATGCCAGAAAGATGTCGGAGCTATAAGCTTTATGCAAAGAGCCTTTCCAGGTCTTCCAGTAGGACAGTATATATCTGCATATCAGCCCACTTTAAAGCCTACTGTGATATTCAAAATGGCCCAGAGTCAGGGTGTTCACTTACTAGTTTTCTTTCTAAAGCCAAAAATTTCAGAAGATGGAACTATGCATTCCGTTGATGTTTAGTGACAGCTGAGATTTTAGTCAAAACCAAGGAATTCAAGTCTAATCAGCTATTAGTCTAATTTGGAAAGGGGTAGGTATGTTGAAAAGCAAGTTGTTTCTAAATGACTGTCTGACTTGCTATATTTTTTGTTACTTAACCATCATAAACTTAATTCAGGCCAGATAATTACCCGCTCCACCAACGTCAGTTTTGCCCCCCCCCCCCATAAACTTCCTTAGGGGTTACTACCTATCCCATAATTGAAGCAGATACAGTGTCATCTTTGCACACCTGCCAGTCTTGCAGATTCTGCTGCATGTACTAAAAACATAAGGATGTTGGATGCATTTAAGAAACATGAGATTAAAAAACTGATTGTTCTCATTCCATTCTGTCATGATCATTACTAGGAAGTTTTGTATTTTCAGCGAAGATGAGATTTGAAGTAAAGTGGCATTCATAAGGAGATTAAACTTTATCATTGGATTCTGGTGTTGAAGTCTTTTGCTGTTTACAACTTCAAGCTCTCCTCCCCAACTGTAACTGTTGCATTGTCCTACTGTTTGCTGTTGAATTTTGTTCTTTGCCTTAACAAAGGTTGGCTCGAATTATATTTGTTCTCTGCAAAGTCAGCGGATCATTCTGTGAAAATACCAAAAAAAAATAATAGTGTTGGTGTGAAACTTTTCTTGTCATGGTTGATTTTGTAGTACAAGACTGAATTGTGTTCTTCAGAGGCAGTAGCTGAGTCGTATAGGAACAAACCAGAAGTAGGTAAAAAAAATCAGCCAGCAACTGAATGTGCCAAAAAACAAAATAGAATATAAGGTGAAGGATCAGATGAGAAGACAAGAACTGTGGAGAATGCACAAATGTAGTTGCTAGTATAGAAAACTCCTGGAAGATCCTCATGTTGATCAGGATCAAATGCATGAATGGTTAAGGAGAGGTAAATTCAAACCAAAAGATGAAAGGTTAATAATGGTGGCCCAAGATAGTGGGCTATGTACATGTTGGTGTACAAAGTCCATTGAACATGTGGGAGAAACACAAATGTAGGTTTTGTAAAACAGAATTGGAAAAAGTTGCACACCATGTTGCTGGTTGCGATATACTAATGGCAGAAGTACTATATACTGAAAGGCATAATAATGTGGCAAGACTGTTGCACTGGAGATTGTCCAAACATTATAATATTGAAATAGCTGAAAAACAATGGAAATATGAGCCACAAACACATCACATACATCACTTGGGATCATACATTGACAACAGTTCAAAAGACAGATGCGAGAAAACCAGATATAGTGGTCCATGAAAAGAAGACAAAAGTAGCATTGGTCGTTGAAATCGCTACACCCAGTGATTGTAGTGTCTTGCGTACAGAGAGACACAAAGCCATAAAATATCAGGATTTGGAGGCAGAAACGAGAGAAATGTGGAAAAAAGATACCCAGACAGTTCCAATAGTAGTAGGAGCAAAGGGTCTTATAAAAAAGAATATACAATTGTATTTAGATATGTTACCAATACATGTAATGCCATACAAATTGCAGGAGGGGTCATTACTGGGCACATTGCAGGTGCTGCGAAGAGCACTTCTGGCTAACATCAAAGATTGAAACAATACTGATTTCACGAACATTAATCGTATTTTGACTTAGGAATGGTGTCCATTCCCATCATGTATTAGAAACCCAAAAGACTTGGAGAAATTAAAAAAGGGAGAGGCCAGTGATGAATGTCACGTCTTAATGCAGTTAAGCATAACCGTGCATAAGCTCTGAGACTTCCAATCATCTCTTCAACATATGCTTATTTTTTCTCCCATTAAAAAGTCTTTGTTTTCCTATTTGAAATTCAACTGCAAATCACACACCTCTGTGCAGTGTGATGGTTTTCATTTCTAGGTTTCTTACAGCTGTGGTCCAGGTATTCATCTGTCCCCAACAATGAATGGTAAATGAGGCTGAGGTGTGGAGCAGTTGCAGGTGTCAGAGGGATTGCATTGCTGTTGACTTGTTTACTTATCCTAAGGGGCTTTGTGGGGTTCCTGCCAAGCATTCAGCATATGACATGAGCTAGATGATATTGCATCAAGCAGTGTATTTGAGCATTTGTATTGGGGTGCATGTGGGACTATGTGCACACTGCTCCCTGTTGTTCAAAATACCTTGCAGGCTTTGCTGTAGCTGTTCCTTTTACATTGTTTATGTTAGGAAAGTATTCCCCCAATACAGGAAAGACCTGATTTGAGTGGTGTGTTTGGGGGTGGTGGTAAGCTGTTTAATTAATTAGTAGGTATCTGCAAGATGTTGGTCATATCAGCAGGTAATGTAGTTGGCACCCCCCCCCCCTCCCAACACACGAACACACTCGCGCGCACACACAGAACTGTTGTTTTTCTTTTATTTGTATGTAGAAATTTGCTTGAAGTCCATACTCTTGGAATGTCAGCTGTTGCCATCTTCCTTCTACCTCCCCTCACTGTTACTTTGGTACCATTTTGCTGTAACATTGCATGACCTACATTATCAAGAGTGTATGATGTTTGGTGAACGTAAGTTATTCTGTCAGCACACCAAAACAAAAGATAAAGAAATTCTTTTGCTCTGTGCATAATTATTTTCCTTGTATTGTTTAGTATGTGTGGTGGGCTTGGAGATATGTTGTCATCTTATGAATTGATAGCTGAAGTATACGGGAAACCAGTGATGCTTGCTCGAATGTCGCATCTGAATACACTTAATGAAGATAGTAGTTATGGCTCTGAGGCTTCCCTTGATGTTTTCATAATGTGCTTAATTTGTTTCTTATGTCTGAATTAAAAGTCTGAAATCTCTTGTTTTTCTGTATAACCCAAGGAGTCCACCTGCAAATTACTTTTGCCAGAAGTGGGCACTTGATTACATTCCAGGTGTCCTGTAGCATTGAGATAGGGTAGGCATCTCTGCCAGCACCACTGTCTGTAAAGAAATGGGAGCTAGTTGTGGAATGTATGCTGATGGTTCTCTGTTTCTGAGGGACAATAGACTTGGCTGAGCATGTTATAGGTCAGTCAGTGTTAAACCCAGCAGTATGTGAAAGACTGTAGTAATGGAGTTTCTCATGGCAGTGTGTGAAACCCCTCACTGGTGGTGTCATTGCACAAAATGAATTGCAGGATGAGTGCACATGTCCGCATCACATTCTGGGGTTGTCAGAATTTCATTGTTTCATAGGCTTATACTAGCTAATGACCACCATGGCTTTACAAGCGTAGTCATGTAACACAGCCAAGTTTTGTCCCAGAGCTTCGTGGATGCCTGTATGGTGGATTATGTTAGTAAAGAGGTAGCTAAGGGTTATGTGTGGATATGTGTGGGGGAGGGGGAGATATCAGTTGGGGATTTACTTACTGTTAACCTCTATCCTTCAGACACATGGGGGCCAGAACGGGGATGAATTTATGGTTTCCCATCCAGTGAATTTTTTTTTTTTTTTTGAGTAGTGTCAGGTATGAACTCTGCTTCATTCATGTAGATGGGGAGCTGTTTATGTGGCAGACAAAGTTCAGGTCCGTGGATCTAGAATTTCTGGCGCTGCTTGTCTTGGGTGTATTGTAAAGATCCATCAGGGCTGGATTAAAGGATGCCTTTATATGCTTGGCATAGATGACCTCTCAGTAACCTGTAAAACACTGTGTACAGAGATAGGACCTTAAGCCAATTTGTGTAGGACAGGTTATTCATAGCTTGGATTCTCCTGGAGAGGAACCTTTGAGGGCATTCCAAATGTTGCAAGTGCCTGGTTAAGTACATGACAAAAGGGGCATGCTCATACTCTGTCATGGTTCTGATAAAGGCTGAGTTGAGTGCTGCTGTTACTTCTTGAACCTAGATGTTACATCTTGGTTATGAGTTGGGCTTCATAGAATGATGTTCGTACTGTCTTGGGTACATGTTGCTTGAAACCCAGATTAGTGTTTACATATGTTCCCAGATTTCTAACTGTTGGATCAGCTTTTAGGTGTGTGTTATCAATAAAGTAATTAGCTTGGGTGGACAATTTCCAAAAGGGCACTGTAATGCATTTCATTGCATTGCATTTTAATCTGTGGCTTTCACTCCAGCCATTCATTTGTGTTACTCTCTTGTAGATTGTTGGTTTAATTTGGAGAGTCTGATAGCTCCCAGATGTTCATCGTGCATACAGCTGCAGTCTTAACAGATGGGTTCTCCTGCCGTCAGGCGGGTCCTCGGTCGGCCGAATTCCAAAGACTAGGTCCGGCGTCGGTTGTCGTCGCTTTCTTTCCTGACGTCAGTGCGACAGGGGTATATAAGACACAGCCGACGCCATTTTCTTCAGTCTTTTTTGCCGCACGGTGCCCGAAGCAGAAGCAGTTCGCAAGTGCCAGTCGGCCAGCTCCTGAAATTACGAAAATTTGGAAACCGAAGTCTTCTTTAAAGCTAAGTACCCCGTTGGGAAACTTTTCTTGCCTCAGACCGATGTCAGACAAAGTTAACAATTGTATTTCTTGTGGGAAGCAAATACCGCATAAGGATTTCCATCCCCTCTGTATACCTTGTTTAGGCCCAGACCACGACGTCTCGGGCTGTCGCTTTCGCTACTTTCAATAAACGCACTATTAAGCGCCGGGCGGAGTTCGCCCAGCACTTTTTTGGTAAAGCTTTTGATTATAAAATGTCGTCGGAGACTCCGACTACCGTTTTGTCCAAAAAACGCAAGGACAAAGACCGACACGCGAGGTCCGCGGTCTCCACCGACACCACGCCAAAACCGGCTACACGTGGTCCGGTTCTCAGCGAGGCGCCTACGCAGACCCTGACTACCGACGACACTTCTCTGGCGGTGTCTTCTGTAACCGAGACCGCAGGTGCCTCGGCCCATACCCAGACTTCAGCTGCCGAAGCCACTGTGAGTGTTGAGCCTCCTAATGTGGACAGGTCCACTTCCACCCATGGTGTCTTTAGACCCTCATCTTCCTTTTCCATAAAGGCCTTTACTAAGTCCAAATCAGCCATGCATCCCAAGAGGCCTGTTGCACAGGGCCCATCTCCAGGCCCCATGCCTAAAAAGCAGATGCTAAAAATGACTGAGGATTTAATTACTCTTATCAGGAGTTCCCAACCCCCTCCGGACAAGAGACCCAGAGTGGAGGAAGATACTCCCTCTTCTGACCAGGGCTCCATTACTTCAGAACATTCTGATGAAGAGCAACACTCGTACTCCCCTTTTGAAGATTCTGATGCAGAGCATTCCATTCCTTCTGTATCTCCCCCAGAGGATTTTTCTTTTGGGGAAACCTTGCATACCTTGAGGGAACACTTCCATTGGGAAAGCCAAGACTTTTCTGATTCCAAGAAAAGACTTAGGGAATTTCTTTTGCTACCTCAGCACAGACCTCTGGCGATGCCTCCTGTCTTGGACATACTTGATGATGTGTACTCGGAGGCTTGCCTTAATCCGGATTCCCTGCCTCCTGCCCCAGTCAAGCCTGATAGGTACTACAGAGTTCCTAACTCTCACCAATTTCTTTACAAAAGCCATAATGCTGACCCTGAAACCATTTCTCAAGGCCCCAAGGGAATGAAGGCCTCTACTGCTAAGAATCCACTACCTTCCGAAAGAGAGTCTAGATCCTTAGAAAGGTGGGGAAAAAAGGTATATACCTCGGCCACCCTAGCCATGAGGGCCTTAAATTGTCAGTTACATATGCTTAAATATCAGCAGTTTCTGTTATCACAATTAAGGAATAAAATGTCACAACCTGAACAACCAGATTTGAAGGAGTTGCAGGATATGATGCATAGTGCAGAACAAGTGGGTAAACACACCTTACAATGTGGCTATGATGCTCTAGAGGCCTCAAGTAGAGCTGCTGTTAGAGGATCAGTCATTCGTAGACATGCCTGGCTTAGGGAACAAACCTTGCCTGATCATGTTAAAGCTAAACTACTAGATGCTCATTTACAAAAGGATGTATTATTTGGTACTAATGCTGAGGAGATACTACGGAAAATGGAAGAAAAAGCTAAATCTATGCAAACTGTCAAAGCTTTTCTACAGGTTCAACCACCACGTTTTAGCAGAAATTGGCCTTCAAAAAACTGGTCCTTTCCAGCCACGGACAAGCCCCAAAGAGGTAGATACAGGCGCACAAGGGGCAGAGGACAATCTCAAGGATCATATAGAGGCAGACAATGGCAAACTCCAGCACCAAGAGGTGGCGAAGACAGTACACAACAATACAGGAAACAAACCCAATGACTTCCCCTTTTCATGCCAAGCAAGTCTCAGCTGGCAGCACCCTTGGGAGGAAAGCTGGCATTATTTACAAAAAACTGGCATATTATCACAACAGACAAATGGATCTTGGACATAATAAACAGAGGCTACAGATTTCATTTTCACACTCTTCCAAAAATGAGAGGCATGCCAAACCTGCCACACAATCAAAGGGCAGAGGCTCAAATATAAATTTCAAAGCTCATGGACATGAAAGCTATTCAAGAGGTACCTACTCACGAACAAGGTCAAGGTTTTTATTCCAGACTATTCCTGGTACCAAGGAAAGGAACCGACTGGAGACCCATTTTGGACTTATCCATCCTAAACACATTTCTACTCGTGCCAAAATTCAAGATGCTCACCTTACAGCAGCTTCTTCCCATGCTGGGCAAGGAGTCTTGGCTGGTAACATTGGACCTCAAGGAGGCATACCTGCATGTCCCAATCAGACAAAGCTGCAGAAGATACCTCAGATTTCTTGCAGGTTCAATCCACTATCAATTCTCTGCATTGCCCTTTGGCTTATCTACTGCACCCAGAGTATTCACGAAATGCCTGGCATCAGTAATTGCCTACTGCAGACTTCAAGGGATACAAATTTACCCTTTTTTGGACGATTGCCTGATCCAAGCGGACAGCAAACACATACTTCTGGAACATCTGGTTTATGTAACACAGTTATTGAATTCTCTGGGATACACAGTCAACAAAGAGAAATCCAGGCTAACACCATCTCAGAAAATAACTTTCCTGGGTGCCAACTTGGACACAAACACCCAGATGGCCTATCTTACGCCAGAAAAACAGGGGCAATTAACTCAGTACTTCAAAATACTAGCAAATTGTACCAGGCTAACTGCAAGGGAAATCCTGCAGGCTCTGGGCTTCATGGCATCTTGCATTCTTCTAATCCCATGTGCAAAGTTGCATATGAGGAAACTTCAGTGGTACCTAAAAAACCTTTGGTCTCAACACAGCCACAGTTTGGAAACAATAGTACCAATAATTCCATGTTTGCAAAAGGAATTTCTATGGTGGGCCCAAGCATGCCAAACAAACACAGGTCTACCATTCTGCAAGCCTCAAGCAAATCAAGTCATCACAACAGACACCTCAGACTACGCCTGGGGAGCACACATGACAGACAGGTGCATTCAGGGCAAATGGTCCCAAAAGGAAAAGCACCTTCACATCAATCAAAAGGAAATGCTAGCAGTGATAAATGCAATTACAGCTTTCAAAGACCTCCTGCATCCAGGGCAATTATTGATAAGAACAGACAACACCACAGTAATGTGGTACATAAACAAACAAGGAGGAACACATTCATACCCCCTGTGCAGGCTAGCCATGTCACTTTGGAACTTGGCTCTGGAATGGCAAATCGAAATTCAAGCACAGTACCTGCCAGGATTGGAAAACACCCTGGCAGACAATCTAAGCAGAAATATGACAGACCCACACGAATGGAAGTTGCATCCTCAAGTCTTTACAAAGATAATCCAAGCGTGGGGAAGGCCAGACATAGATCTCTTTGCCACCCACAGGAATCATCAATTGACAAAGTTCTGCTCAAGGACCTTCCATCCAAAGGCCTGGAGAGTGGACGCCCTTTCTTTCAGTTGGGCAGCACAGACAGTTTACGCCTTCCCACCTTTGCCTCTTCTGCCCAAGGTGCTCTTGAAAGCAAGAGCAGACAGACCGAAGATGATATTGATTGCTCCAGACTGGCCAAGACAACACTGGTACCCAGTCCTGAGGAGCCTAACACATACTCCTCCCTGGACCCTACCTCTAATGCCTCTTCTACTGACTCAGCACAGCTACAAAACTCATCACAGTCAGCTGAAAACACTCAATCTGGCTGCATGGAAAATTCCTTAACATCACAAGAGACCCTACGCTCCAAAGAGGTGCAGGATGTCATTTTGGAGGCCAGAAGGTCATCTACTAGAAAGGCTTACTCCGCAAAATGGAAACGGTTTTGCGCTTGGAATGAGAAAAAAGGCCAGGATCCTAGAAAACTGAATTTGCCTCAGATATTACAGTATTTAGCTGAGCTGTTGAACAGTGGACTTTCATTTTCCCCCATCAAAATTCATGCCTCAGCCATTTCTGCAGAATACAACACTGATCCACCCTTATTCTCTCACCCACTCTTAAGACAGTTCCTCAGAGGGGCTAAGAATATAAGACCTCCAAGGAAACAACCAATACCAGCCTGGGATATTAATTACATTATAGAAAAATTAACATTGCCTCCCTTTGAACCAGCTGCCTCAACAGATTTGCCATATTTGTCCCGGAAAACAGCTTTCCTTCTGGCCATTACCTCAGCTCGTAGGGTTTCGGAACTACAAGCCCTCATGGCTGTGCAGCCCTTTCTCATCTTCCATCAGGATAGGGTTTCCCTACGAACCAACCCATCATTTATGCCTAAGGTAGTATCCAGGGTAGCTTTAAATCAGGCCATACACTTACCTACCTTTTACCCCAATCCTCAAAACAAAGGGGAAAGGCTGCTACATTCCTTAGACATCCATAGACAGCTACGTTACTATTTGGACAGAACAAAGCCTTTCAGGAAATCAGAACACCTCTTTGTGTCCTATGCTGTAGGAGCTCAAGGGAAGCCAATTTCCAAGCAGACAATTTCGAAATGGATAGGCCACTGCATACGGTTTTGTTACTCCTTTCATGGTAAATCTGTACCTGCAGGCATCAGATCCCACTCCACAAGGGCCACAGCTACCTCTGCAGCCTTCCTCAGAGGAGACCCTACCAAAGATATTTTGGAGGCAGCCACTTGGAGTTCTGTGCATACCTTCACTAAACACTACCACCTACCTTTATACTCCAAAACTAGAGCAGGTTTTGCACTGCTGTGTTGCAGGGCATTCTGGCTCCTCCCATTTCCACCTAGTGCCTACCACCCTGTGCGTAGCTTTGGGATTCTACCCATCTGTTATGACTGCAGCTGTATGCACGATGAACATAGTACAGTTTTGTACCTACCATAAATGTAGATGTTCGAGTGCTAATACAGCTGCAGTCCAGGTTTCCTTCCCTCCTTCCCCTCTGGGTATAGACCTAGTGGCTAACTCCTCATCTTACAACTTGATTGGGTTATCCTTCTATGGAGTATTCGCTTGCAACTACTGATTTTTGATTATATTGTAATGCACGATTATATTATATATATATATATATATATATTTTTTTTTTTTTTTTTTATATATTGCCTTCCTTCTGGGGGCACCTGACATCTGGGGCAAGAAAGGCTGAAGAAAATGGCGTCAGCTGTGTCTTATATACCCCTGTCGCACTGACGTCAGGAAAGAAAGTGACGACAACCGACGCCGGACCTAGACTTTGGAGTTCGGCCGACCGAGGACCCGCCTGACGGCAGGAGAACCCATCTGTTATGACTGCAGTTGTATTAGCACTCGAACATCTACATTTGTGGTAGGTACAAAACTGTACTTTTAGTCATCTGCGAACTTGGTGAGCCAGAGGCCTTTGGCATTAGCCTTGCCTTCTGAGAAGAGAAGTAGTTGCCAAATGGGAGCGGGTCCAACACAGAGCCCTGGGGTACTCCGCTAGTGACCAGTCTCTTAGTGGAGGTGGTCTTGCTAGTCTTGACTTCTTAGATCCTGTAGGTGAGCCTGCCCCAGTGAGTTATGTAGGGATTCATGCCTAGGTTTGAGAGTTTGTCAACAATACCCATGTGGGGTTTTGTATTGAATGCCTTGGCCAAGTCAAGGTAGGTGATGTGCACCATGTTCTCTTCATCCATGGTGACCCTGTCAAAGTCTACCAGGTTAAGTAGGCAAGGCCTTCCTTTAACAAAGCCAAACTGGGGTGGGTCCAGTGTTGGTAGGTTGCCAGTGTCCTTGTTAATTATTTCATAGGTTCATACGTAGGTACTAGACTATTGGCCCAAGGGCCTACGTAAGCCTAGTCAACAAGGTTCTCTGGCTTACGCCACCCAAGAAAGTTATTTTCCTGTGCCACTGTCAAGCAGAGACACAGAAGTGATCCCCAGGGTGTATTTCCTATTTCCCATCCATTCATCAAGATTTTTCTTGAAGAGTGCTAATGAAGAACTTTGCTTGACATAGATGGGTAGCCTGTTCCAGAGTATGGGAAGTCTCTGGAACAGGAATCTATCCCTCCAGCATGTCCTTTTTATTGTGGTGACAAAGTTTAGGTCCCTAGAGCGTGTATCTCTGAGGGATTGGTATTTCTTTAGGTGTAGCATGTCCAACAGCTCTGGGTTTGACATAGCTTTATATGTAAGGCAGAGATCACCTCAGAGTATGCGATATGCTACTGAGTAAAGCTGGAGTTTTTTGAGATGGTCAGTGTAGGGCATTTGTTTGAGGCCAATAATCCTCTTTGTGAGGTACTTCTGTAGCCTTTCCAGCTGTTGCTGCAGATATCTTGTGAGGTCCATTCCAAAAGGGGCATTGTACTCTATAGTGGGTCTAATGAGTGTCGAGTAGAGGGGAACACTGACCTCTTTTTTCCTGGATGAGAACCCTTTTATGATGAGGTGTGCCATGTAGAAGGACTTCCTGACTACTGTGGCGATGTGACTATCAAAGGAGAGACTGCTGTCCACTTGGGTCCCAAGGTCTCTTATCACACATTCGGTGTCAAGTAGTTTGCTGCCTATGTGGTAGTTCATGGGTACAGAGTTTTTACCAAAGGGGTTGACACTGCACTTTTTGGCATTGAGCTTGATGCCATGGCTCTGACACCAGGCATCTGTCTCAGCGAGGCCCTTCTGAAGGATGTCCACATCATTTGGGGACTTGACTATGGCTCCTAGTTTACAGTAATCTGCGAACTTCATTAGCCAAAGGCCTTCTGTGTTGGCCTGTACTTCAGAGAAGTAGATACCAAACAGGAGAGGTCCCAGGACTGAACCCTATAGGTTTGGAGTCTGCAACTTTTACAGTGTGGGTTCTGTCAGTTGGCAACCCATCTTGTGACGTAGGGATTTATACCTAGTTTAGTGAGTTTAGCTATAATTTCAGAGTGGGGGATGGTGTTGAAAGCTTTGGCGAAGTCAAGATAGGCTGTGTGAACCAACTTACCCTCATCTGTGGCTTTGGTGACTCCCTCAAAGAAGTCGATCAGGTTCAGGAGGCATGATCTGCCTTTCACAAACCCGAACTGGGTGGGATTCAGAGTTTGGAGGATACCAATGTCTTTGTTTATGAGTTCCATGATGATACGTTCCATGGTCTTGCAGACCAGGCTCGTCAGGCTAATAGGGCGATAGTTCCCAGGATCAGTGGTGGCTCCCCCTTTGTGGAGTGGGATATCTGTTGCTGTGCGCCATTCAATGGGCACAAAGTCTGATGCGAGGCTATTATTGAACATGGTGCTTAGGTGGGGAGCCAGTTTGTTCTGAAGTTAGTGTAAAACGCAGCCTGGGATGTTGTCCGGTCCTATGGATGCTGTGTTTTTGGTTTTAGAGAGGGCAGCTTTTACCTGCATAGTTGTGATTACAGGGACTCTGCATGCTTCCTGTATAGATATGGGCCCTTTAGGGGGTGAGGGGGGGTAAAGTTAGCACTGAACCTATCTGCCAGGATGTTGGCAATATCAGTTGGTTCAGTAATTTTTGTGCCGTTGTGCTGTAACTCAGAGCAGATCTGGGTGTTGCCATCAAGATTCTTGACATAGCTATAGAATGCTTTGTGGTTGTCATTAGAATTAGTGGCGATTTTGTTTTCGTAAGGTAACTTTGGAGGATCTTATAAGGGATCTCTGCTTCTTACTGAGGCTGATCAGGGAGCTCCTCCACTCATGGAATTTTACTCTTCTTTTGCAACAGTTTTCTTCCTTTTGTTGTACAGTTTGTTTATGGCAGGGTCCCACCAGATTGGCTTCCTTTTTTTGGAGGATAGCGTCTTGGTTCTGTTTGGGATAGCACGATCCATGCACTCGTGTAAGTGCTTATAGAGTGCATTTGTGTAGGATTCAGCAGTTGTAACTGTATTGTCCATCTGCATGGTTGTCATGAAATTCACCACTTCTGTCCTAAGAAGCATGATGTTGGCTTTGGAGAACTTTATTACCCTGGTTTCCTTGATGTGGGGGGCGGGATGTGGATATCAAGGGTGATTAGCTTATGGTCGGATCGGACCAACAAGGAGTTGACTTCAGGTGTGGAACACTGGTCACTCATGTTGGTAATGACTAGGTCTAGGATATTGTTGCCCCTGGTGGGGGTGTGGATAAGTTGATCCAGGGCATTGGAGTTTATGAATTCCAGAAAGCGTTGAGCTACGGAGTTGGTACATGAGTAGTTTTCCCAGTTAATGGTGGGGTAGTTGAAGTCGCCTATTATTAGGGTGTTTGGTTGAACCCTAATATTTTCCAGTGCATCAAGAAAAGAGGAGTGGGGGGGGTCTGTAGCAGGCTACAATTTTGGATTGCAGTTTTGCCCAGAGTTAGTTGCACTTGGATAACCTCAGATGCATTATGGGAGGTGTGGATTACCTTAATGAATATGGGCACACCTCCGCCTTTGTTTCGGTCCAGGTTACATGGCCAAAAAGTATGGTAGGAGTTATAGCCTGGTAGTGCAGGGGTGCTGTCTGGAGCCTTGAACCAGGTCTCAGTCACTGCACAGATATCGATGTTCTCCATTTTAAGGAGTGCCTCGAGTGAGTGCATTTTGAGATTTAGACTTCTAGCATTGAGTAGCATTACCCTCAGATTTTGCTTGCCTGTTCCTGTTACGGTGGTGAATTTGTCATTTGAACCTTGCCTAAAAAAGGCACTATAGGGGTGGCAAGAGACTTAGCCAGTATCTGGAATCCCAGGGGAGACAGGTGCAGGCCATCTCTGGCAAAGCATCGTGGTCTGTCGACCATGTCATCCCAAGCAGACAGATACTGGATCCCCTTAGAGGGACACTAGAAGCTTAGCTAGTTGTTGAAGTCAATCATTTTGTCCTTGTACTGTGGTGGTATTGTGGGCGATGGTACAATACTACTCAGGGCTAGGGTCATACCTGCCTGGGCTACAAGATCAGAGAGCTCTTCCATGTCTCTTTTCATGTAGTCCAGGGAGGTAAGTCTCAGGTCATTCACACCAACATGGACAATGACAGAGTCATATTTGTACTTGTGGAGTGACCTGAGTGTGTGGGTTATGTGGCGGATCCTAGCACCCAACAGGCAGCTGACTGTAACCTTCTCCTTGTTTAGCCTGGTGAGTGGGACATCAGTGTGCCTGACTGTAGAGTCACCTATGACTAGTGTGTTGGGTACGTTGTTTTGCCTTATTGGCTGTGGTTGAGTGGCAAACTGAGTCTGTGGGCTGTGTGTCATTTGGGTTGTGTTTGGGGATCGAGGTTGCTTGCGTTTCTGCTTTGGAGGTTTCTGTTGCTTAGACAGATTATTATTGAGAGCCTCCGCGAATGTTTGTGTTACTATGTGTGGATTTTGGTGGTGTAGATTTAGTGAGACTATGTGATGAGTGTGGTGCAAATGTTTACCTTCTCTTGACTGTCAAGTTCAGTCTTGGTTGGAGAGAGCTTTACCTCCAGTTTGGCTAGATAAGTGCACCTCTCACAGGTTGTAGTGTTGGGGGTAGGAGGAGAGGGGTTGTCTGTGTACATGAAACAATTTCTACATTGCCTCAAGATGCCCAGATTCATCAGATAGACACGAAGCAGAAGCTGTTTGCAAGTGCCGGTCGGTCAGATCCAGAGATTTCAGCTACCGAAGACTTCGAAAAAAGCTAAGTACCCCGTTGGGGACTCTTTCTTGCCTCAGCCGATGTCAGACAAAGTAAATAATTGTTTAACTTGTGGGAAACAAATACCTCATAAGGATTTCCATTCTTACTGCCTTCCTTGCTTAGGCCCAGACCACGACGTATCAGCCTGTTTAGCCTGTGCCTTCTTCAACCGACGAACTCTTAGACGTCGGTCGGAGTTTGCAGAGGAATTTTTTGGAGCCGCTTTTGCTTATAAAATGCCGTCGGAGACTCCGACTTCGCATGTGGTCAAAAAACGCAAGGAAAAGGACCGACACTCGCGGCCCGCTGTTTCGGCTGAAACCACGGCTAGGCCTACCGCGAGTGTCTCTGTTTTGGCCGAAACAGAGTCCACGGCGATTCCTTCTTCCGAAACCATACTTCCGACCACCGAGGCCCGAGAGGCCCCGGCTGAGTCGGCTTCAGAACTCTCTACTGAAGCTAGTGTTCAGGAATTGTCCGACACCATACCTTTGGACATTTCTACCCCTGCACGTGGGGCAGCTAGGCCCCCAGCTTCTATGTCTATTAAGGCCTTCTCCAGGGCTAAAGCTGCCAAACTTTCAAAAGCTTTGCCTGCCAAATTTACATCCCAGAGGCCTTCCTCTAGTTCACAGATCCTCAGCCTTGCTGAGGACCTTATCTCCTTAATTAGGGGTTCACAACCTCACCCAGACAGGGCCTCTCAACCTCCTCCAGACAAAAGGCCCAGGACTGACCCCTCTGAACCTCACTCCTCAGATTACTCCACAGATGGATCTGACTTGTCAGACCACCAGGAAGGGGCTTACTCGCCTTATGAGGATTCAGATGCAGAGGAATCTATCCTTGCCTCCCCTCCTGAAGAATTTTCCTTTGGGGAGACTTTACACTCCATGAGAGAGCACTTTCAATGGCAAGGTCAGGATTTCTCTGATTCCAGAAAAAGATTAAGGACCTTTTTGCATTTGCCTCAGCATAGGCCGTTAGCTATACCTCCTGTTCTAAATGTAATTGATGATGTGTACAATGATGTCAGTACAGCCCCTGATTCTCTTCCTCCGGCCCCTGCAAAACCTGACAGATATTACAGGGTCCTGGATTCTCATTTCCATTTGTATAAAGCCCATGCTGCAGACCCAGAAACTATTTCTCAGGGCCCTAAAGGGGTTGCAGCCGCTACTGCCAAAAATCCCCTACCCTCTGAAAGAGAGTCTAGAGCTTTAGAGAGATGGGGAAAAAAGGTGTATACATCTGCAACTCTTTCTGCCAGGGCATTAAACTGTCAATTCCATATGATACAGTACCAAGAGTTTTTGTTAGATCAACTGAATAAGAAACTTTCTTCTCCTGAACCCTTAGACCGTAAATCCCTTCAGGATTTGGTACATAACTCACAACAGGTGAGTAACCATTTCTTAAAATGTGGCTATGATGCACTGGAGGCTTCATTTAGATCAGCTATGACTGGGGAAGTTATTCGTAGGCATGCCTGGCTGAAGGAGCAATCTTTGCCAGACCATGTCAAAGCTAAACTCCTCGATGCTCCAGTGGAGAAACAAAATTTATTTGGCTCCCCTGCACAGGCGATTCTAAAAAAGGTTGAAGAAAAAGCAAAATCTGTGCAAACAGTTAAAGATTTCCTGCAAGTTCAACAACCGAGGTTCAGCAGAAACTGGCCTACAAAGAATTGGTCCTTTCCAGACTCTACCAGAGCCCAGAGAGACAGGAACAGGCGCCCTAGAGGCAGAGGTCAATCGAAGGGCTCCTACAGAGGCCATCAGTGGCAGCCTGCCAACCAGAGGAGTAGTGCTACAACTACCACTACTACAGGACAGACCCAATGACTTGACTCTGATTCCGCCTACCAGGGATCAATTGGAAGCACCTTTGGGCGGAAAGCTGGCTTTATTATCAAAAAACTGGCATTGCATTACAAAGGATACATGGACATTGCAAATAGACAAAGGATACAGGTTTCACTTCCACACTTTGCCAAAAAGAAGCGGAATGCCAAACCTTCCACCAAATCAGAAGGCAGAGGCTTTAAGACAAATCAGCAATTTACTTCAGATGAAAGCTATAGAAAAGGTACCATGTTCAGAACAAGGCCAAGGATTTTACTCCAGACTATTCCTTGTACCAAGGAAAGAAAACCAATGCAGGCCTATTCTCGACCTGTCCGCACTGAACACTTATCTCATTGTGCCAAAATTCAAAGTGCTGACCCTACAGCAACTTCTTCCCATGTTGGGCAAGGAGTCTTGGCTGGTGACTCTAGATCTCAAGGAGGCATACCTGCACGTCCCTATCCGACCAAGTTGCAGAAGACACCTCAGATTTCTTGCAGGATCAGAGCATTATCAATTCTCAGCATTGCCCTTTGGCTTATCTACTGCGCCCAGAGTATTCACGAAATGCCTGGCATCAGTAATTGCACACTGCAGACTTCAGGGAATTCAAATTTATCCATACCTGGACGACTGCCTAATACAAGCGGACAACAAGAAAAAACTGTTAAAGGACTTGGCCTATGCCATACACCTGCTACAGACCTTGGGGTACACAGTCAACATCAAAAAGTCAAGACTAGTACCATCCCAAAGGATAACCTTTTTGGGTGCAGATCTGGACACAATCACCCAGATGGCTTTTCTCACAGAAGGAAAAACAAAAACAACTTCCAGATTACTTCATGATTCTGACAAGACAAACTCAGCTTATTGCAAGGAAAGTCCTGCAGGCCCTGGGTTACATGGCATCCTGCATAATTTTAATCCCACATGCCAGGCTGCATATGAGGAAATTACAATGGTACCTAAGGAGTGTATGGTCTCAACACAGTCGCAGTTTAGAAACCATGATACCAATCATTCCATGCCTTCAAAAGGAATTCCTGTGGTGGGCTCAGGCCTGCCAGTCCAACAGAGGGTTGCCTTTCAACAAACCAAAAACAAGGCAGACCATCACCATGGACGCCTCAGACCGTGGATGGGGAGCACACATGGAGGACAAATGTATCCAAGGCCTATGGCCTCAAGGGCAGCTAAGCATGCACATAAACCAAAAGGAAATGCTGGCAGTGAGGCATGCAATCGAGGCATTCAGACCCTTCCTCCAACAAGGACATCTGTTAATAAGGACAGACAACACCACGGTCATGTGGTACATAAACAAACAGGGAGGCACACATTCCTACC
This sequence comes from Protopterus annectens, assembly GCF_019279795.1. Classification (NCBI taxonomy): domain Eukaryota; kingdom Metazoa; phylum Chordata; order Ceratodontiformes; family Protopteridae; genus Protopterus; species Protopterus annectens. The sequence continues at coordinate 695,629,822 of NC_056747.1, read as the reverse complement.
CTCTATGCCGGATGGCTATGAATCTGTGGAATCTATGCCTGAATCTCAATATCCAGCTGCAGGCTGAATTCGTACCAGGAAAAGAAAATGCACTAGCAGACAGCTTAAGCAGAACTACCATGGATGCACACGAATGGATGCTGCATCCAGACATCTTCAAACTCATAACAAAGACATGGGGAATGCCGGAGATAGATCTGTTCGCCTCCCCACTCAACCACCAACTGAAGACATTCTGCTCAAGGACATACCACCCACAAGCTTGGAGGGTGGACTCTCTCTCTTTCAGCTGGAATGCCCTAACAGTATATGCCTTCCCACCTCTCCCATTGATGTACAAGGTTCTACTGAAGATCAGGGAGGAACAGCCAAAAGTGATACTAATAGCTCCGGACTGGCCAAGACAACACTGGTACCCACTGTTGAGAAGCATGTCTCAGGCAAATTCATGGCCTCTTCCCCTATGGCCTCTTCTTCTAACGCAGAACAATTTCAAGACCCTGCATCCCAACTTGAAAACATTGCAGCTAACTGCCTGGAAAATTCCTTAAATTCCAACCAAACTGTTTTATCTCAGAGGGTGAAGGACATTATCCTGGAGGCTTGCAGGCCTTCCACAAGGAAGACATACTCAGCTAAATGGAAGAGATTTCTCATTTGGAGCACATCAAAGGGCACAGATGTCACAGTGGCAAACCTAGCACACATCCTAGAATACTTAGCAGAATTGTTCCACAATGGCCTGTCTTATTCTTCCATTAAGATTCATGCTTCAGCAATTTCAGCAGAATACAATATGGATCCACCCATCTTCTCACACCCTCTTCTCAGACAATTTCTGAGAGGGATCAAGAATGTTAAACCTCCAAGAAGACCTCCTCTACCTGCATGGGATCTCAATTTTGTGCTGGAAAAACTGACACTACCTCCTTTTGAACCAGCATCAGCGGATCTACAGTTTCTATCTTGGAAAACTGCATTCCTTCTGGCAATCACTTCAGCAAGAAGAGTATCTGAGTTACAAGCGTTAATGGCAGTGCAGCCTTTTCTTATTTTTCATCAGGATAGAGTGTCACTAAGAACCAATCCTACTTTCATGCCAAAGGTGGTATCTAGGGTATCCTTGAACCAAGCTATTCACTTGCCTACGTTCTTCCCTAACCCACAGAATAAAGGGGAAAAACTTTTGCACACCCTGGATATACACAGACAACTACGCTACTATTTGGACAGAACAAAAACTAGCAGAAAAACTGACCAACTTTTTGTAGCATATGCAACTGGGGTGCAAGGAAGAGCAATTTCCAAACAGACAATTTCAAAATGGATAGGAAATTGCATTCGCTTTGCTACTCCTTTCATGGAAAGACAGTTCCTGAAAATATCAGGCCTCACTCCACAAGGGCCACAGCCACCACTACAGCTTTCCTACTAGGGGTGGCTACCAAGGACATTTTAGAAGCTGCTACTTGGAGCTCCGTGCATACATTTGCCAAGCATTACAATCTACCTTTATACTCTAGATCCAGAGCAGGATTTGCAACTGCAGTGCTGCAGGGGATCTTAACTACACCATCCTTCTCTTAGTACCTCCTCCCCCAGATTGGCTATGGTATTCTACCCATATGTTATGACTGCAGATGCATCCTTGAAGGACATAGTACAGTTTTGTACCTACCATAAATGTAGATGTCCGATAGGTATGCATCTGCAGTCAGGATTACCCTCCCTCCTTCCCCTCTGTGGTACTCCTAGGGTGCTTACCCCTCTTTCAGCTAGCTGGGGGAATCTATTATGGTGTATTTGTTTGTTTATACATGTATATAATTTGCAAATGTTTGGAACTTTTCAGCATTTATCCAAATTTAGCCTTCCTAGGGGGCACCTGGCATCTGGGGCAAGAAAAACTGAAGAAAATGGCGTCGGCTGATGCTTTTATACCCCAGACGCTCTGACGTCAGGAAAAGTGCGACATCAGCCGAGGCCAGACCCAGACTTTGGAATCCGGCCGACCGAAGGGCTGCCTGAGGCAGGACAACCCATATGTTATGACTGCAGATGCATACCTATCGGACATCTACATTTATGGTAGGTACAAAACTGTACTTTCTGAACAACTGCTGAGCACGAATAAGCAAATTTAAGTGCTAAAACTAAGGATCTGTATCTGCGCTAGATGAGTTCAGGACAGAAACAAGTGCAAATGCAGGCTTTCAAATCAGAAAGTTGAGAGAGATGGAAAAGATTTCCCAAATGGCCAATAACTACAATTTCTGGGTCAGAACCAGTCCTTATGTGGTAGACAGGTTATCTAGTGCTTACCACTCCCACTGATAAGCTAGAAGGCTTCCCTGCAACACAGAAAGGCTTGGGGGGCTCAGATGCTTACATACAGTCCTGGATACAGCAAATCTTTATCTGGACTACACTAGTGGTAGGAAACAGGCTTACACTATTTTTTTTACACAGAAAAGTAGCTAAAACAGCAGTAAAACAATTCACATGCAGTGCAAGCTAGCACACTTGAGTATGTAGCAATATTAGACCAAACACAGTTTAAAAAATGCAATTAACTTAAAAAGGACTAAAGAAGTGCAGAAGGAGTTTATTAGGTAGAATGTGGTAAAGAGATGGGACTGGGGGAGTGTCCCAGATCAAATCTGCAGTGGGGCTGGCAACTGCAAAAGCCACCAATAAATAGAGAGGGTGGGTGGGCCAAAACACTTTCAGCAGAGATGTGAAAAACTATAAGCAACAATTAACCGTACAAACTCTAAAACCAAAAAAATATACTTAGCTCTGTAGATTTACAGGTAGATTGAAAAGCAGTCTCTCAGAACACAGGTTCCAGCAGGCTGTTACTAACAGGTCTAATTTTATGCAAGTGATCCTTGAGTTAGATAACACACAAGCTGTAAAAAACAGTTATACAAACTTTCCATGATAATTTGCGTCATGACTTTGCATATTAGACTTGTCAGACTGGTGGATTTGTAGTTCTTGGTTTCAGTTGCTGGTCCATCCTTATGAAGAGGGCTGTTGTTGAGGCTCACTGAAGCAGTGTTTTTGGCCTTCTCAAGCACCTCTCTGGACCTGATTCCTGTTGATAGGAGGGGGGTATGCTCAAAGGAATTACAGTGGGGGGTAGTGGGGGTGAATTTAGAACTAAATTTAGCAGCCATTAGATGCGTCACCCTAGTCAATTAAGGCTGTGCCATTTACCCACCAGTTCTGTACACTGCTGAGTATTATCTTTAAGGTTTCTGATATAGCTGAAGAAGGCCTGTGATTGTTCTTAGCCTCAGAAGCTATCATGACCTTGTAATTGGCCTTGTTGGACTTTATTAGACTTCTAAATTTCTTGTTTAGTTGAATCAAAGAACTACTGTTTCTCTAGGAGTTGATCTTTCTGATTTTGGCCATGGCTTTTTTTCTTTGGTTATATAACCTGTTAAGAATTCCACCAGTTTGGTTTATTTTTGATGTTCAATCTGAGCTTATTTCTGATAGTTACAGTAGCCTCCATGCAGCTATTTACAAGTTTGTTCAGGGTTTCTGTAAATACTTCTGCATAGGTAGCTGTGTTTTTGGGGTTTGGGAGAGCCTGTTATGGGTTTAGTTTGGTTTTCTGGTTTGAATTTTATTCTCAGGGAGACCGCTTTGTCTTCCGACTTCATCAATGAGTATGTGACATTGGCAGGAGGGAGTGTGCAATGCTCTCCCATGTTGATGAGTACTAGTTCTCTTATGTTAAGTGCACTCTCCAACCAGAGGATCAGTCTTGTTCAGGATGTCTGTGTTGATGAAGTTGAGGAAACTTTGAGCCCATTGAGTTGGAGGCAGTGTAAGTTTCACAGTCTACAGAGCAGTAGTTAATCTCCCATGAATTAGGGTATTTGTTTGTATGGTGAGTGCCTCTTGTAGGTGTAGGAAAGAGTTCTGAGCTTCATGGGTAATAGAGGAAGACTTGTAGATGACCAGAACATGTCGGGGAACCATGGAGACTTGGACATGGATGAACTCCAGGGCATCATCTTGTTTAACCAACCTAGAGTTATATTTGCTTCCAGTGTGGATCGAGACACCATCTTTAGCTTGTGTGCTGCTGTTGGTCTAAATGTGTGGAAGGCACTGTAAGCTTCCACTGCTAGTGTACTTTCTGTGGCTTTAAAACAAATCTATGTAACAGCACAGATGTCTACATCCTCCAGGGTGAGAGAGCTTGTAGGGGGTGGAGTTTGTTTAGGCTTTTAGTATTGAGCAGTAATACTTTCATAGTTGCTTTGAGTCCTTTTTGCTTTTTGGTAGTTTTGTCATTTTGACATTGCCTACAAAATACTCTAAGGGGATGAATAAAGTTTTGGCCAGTGTTCAAAAGCCCAGAAGGAAGGTGCAAGCCAGCTTTGGCAAAGCAAAGTGGTCTGATAATCTTGTCCTTCCATTCTGACAGACACTGCATTCCCCTGAAGTAACACCAGAAACTAAGCCAGTTGTTTAAAATCGATCATTTTTTGTTCGTACTCTGGCATCATCCTTGGTGAAGATAAAATGCTGCTCAGTGCATGGCTGTATGGTCCCATAGAACATGACAGAGCAGGTTTCCACTGGTGTTTAGGAAAAAATATTTGATTGGATGTCAGTCGTTACTTAATCCTTGACTGTGGGTTTGGTTCTGTATCTCAGAACTGACTTGGACATTATTCCAGCTTGTGCCTTCATAGGATCATAGAGGATTATTAGGCTAATAGCCCTGGGGCCCTTACAAGCCTAGTCAAGAGTTTATCCCCAAAAAAGAAACCTCAATCACCACCTGTCACCTCTCTCAGTGAGGGACACGGGTGGAACCCCTGGGACAGATTTGTGGTTTCCCATCCACTCATCAAGGTTGTGTTTGAAGAGGGTCAGCAGCATACTTTATTTGATATGTATGGGGAGTCTATTTCAGAGACTGGGCAGCCTCTGGGAGACAAACCTGTCTCTCCAGCAGGTTTTGTTAATGTCACATATTGGATTTAGGCCTTTCAGGTAATGCGTGAGGAGTTAGACTTATGACTGTGGAGCATCTCTAGTACAGCAGGGTCTGAGATTGCCTTGTATGCGAGAGACAGATCACCTCTGAGCAGTCTGTACAATACCAAGTAGAGTGATAGTGATTTGAGGCTGTCCACATAGGACAGGTGTTGGAGGCCATGGATTCTCTTTGTGAGGTATTTTTGTGGCCTTTCCACTTGATGCAGGTGTTTGGAGAGGTGCATACCAAACGGGACATTGTACTCAATTGACGGTACCCAACTTACAGTCATCCACAAACTTGATCAGCTACAGGCCTTTTGTCTTTTCCTGGACATCTGAGAAGTAGATGCCAAACAGCAGTGGTCCCAGGACAGATCCCTGTGAGACACCTCTAGTGACAGGTCTGCTATCGGAGATGGAGTCACCTCTTTTGACATTGTGGGTCCTATTGGTGAGCCAGTTGGCCACCCACCTGATGAGATAGGGATTTACTCCAAGTTGGGTTAGCTTTTTGATGATGCCCGAGTGCGGGAGTGTGCCAAAGGCTTTGGTCAAGTCAAGGTAAGCTGCATTTACTCACTTTCCCTCATCCAGTGCCTTGGTGACAGTCTCAAAAGGTCGACCAGGTTCAACAGGCAAGATCTGCCCTTTATGAATCCGAACTGAGTGTGGTCAATTGCTTGGAGATTGCTTGTCCTTGTTTATGAAGTCCATAATAATGCGCTCCATGGCCTCACAGATTAGACTTGTCGAGGTTATGGGGTGATAGTTTCCAGGGACAGTAGTGGCACCACTTTTGTGCAAAGGGATGACAATGGCAGTTTTCCACTCTCCTGGAATGAAGCCTGTACTTACGCTATGGTTGAATAGGGTGCTGAATGGCGAGGCTAGTTCTTGCTGGAGATGGTGTAGAATACAGCCTGGGTTACTATCAGGTCCTATGGAAGCTGTGTTCTTTGCCTTGGATAGGGCCTGTAACACTTTTTCTATGGAAATGTGAGGTGCAGGACAAGTATCAAGGGTGTTGAATGGGCCTCTGGGGGGCAGGTAGGTGAAGTCTGCGCTGAGCCTATCTCCTAGCAGGTTGGCTAAGTCAGCAGGGTCCGGAGCCGCTGAGCAGGCATCGGCTTCTGAGGGTGTCTTCAGACCTACACAGCTATGTATTAAGCCATCTTCAGCTTCAAAGACAAAGACTAAAGCAGCTCTAAAGACAAAGAAACAAGTACAGCATTCTCCTACTCAGACTTCCATGTCTAAAAAACAGATGCTCAAAATGGCCGAAGATCTAATTACTTTGATCAGGGGCTCCCATCCCCCTCCTGATAAGAGGCCTAGGCAAGAGACAGAGTATGATTCTTCTGATCAGGTTTCTATTTCCTCTAATTCCTCTTCTGAACAGGATTACTCTATGCTTCCCTATGAGGATTCTGATGCTGAAGAATCCATTCCTTCAGCCTCTCCTCCTGAGGATTATTGTTTTGGGGAAACCATGCTTACCATGAGGGAGCATTTCCACTGGGAGAGCCAAGGTTATTCTGAATCTAAGAAAAGGCTCAGAGACTTTCTTCTACTTCCACAGCACAGACCCCTTGCTATTCCACCTGTTCTAGACATTGTAGATGATGTATTTTCAGAGTCCGGCCTGTCCCCTGACTTTTTACCCCCTGCACCTGCTAAGCCAGACAGATACTACAGGGTCCCGGATTCTCATAAATTCCTATACAAAAACCCCGCTGCTGACCCAGAAAATGTATCTCAGGGTCCCAAAGGGGTTAAAGCTTCCACTGCAAAAAAACCCTGTCCCCTCTGATAGGGATTCTAGACAAATGGGGGGAAAAGTCTACACTTCTGCTACCCTGGCTGTAAGGGCTTTAAATTGTCAGTTTCATATGCTTAAATATCAGCAATATTTAATGTCATTGCTTAAACAGAAATTGTTGACAAATACTGAATGTTTGGAGAACAAGGAATTGCAGGAATTATTGCATGCAGCTGAACAAGTGGGAAAGTATACTTTGCAGTGTGGTTATGATTCACTGGAGGCCTCTTGCAGGGCCACAGTTACAGGTACTGTGATTAGAAGGCATGCTTGGTTAAAGGAGCAGAATCTGCCTGATCATGTTAAAGCAAAATTATTAGATGCACCATTACAGCATGACACTTTGTTTGGTACTAAAACAGAAGAGGTGTTGAAAAAAATGGAGGATATGCAGACGGTCAAGGATTTCTTACAGTTACAGCCACCCAGATTTAGCAGGAACTGGCCTTCTAAAAATTGGTCCTTTCCAGTGTCAGACAGACCACAAAGAGGCAGATACAGGTGTCCCAGAGGCTGATCTCAGCCCCAAGGCTCATACAGGCCTAAACAATGGGGTGCTCCTACCTCCAAAAGCGGAGAAGACAAATCACAACCTTACAGGAAACAGTCCCGATGACTTTCCTCTACCAGATCCAAACACTTTTCTTTTGGCAGCCCCCTTAGGGGGAAAACTAGCACTTTTTTCATCAAATTGGCAAATGGTTACCCAAGACAAATGGGTCCTGAACATAGTGTCCCAAGGCTACAAGTTCCATTTTCACACTCTACCAAGGTCAAAAGGTATGCCAGACCTGCCCCACAATCAATGGGCAGAGGCACAAAAACAAATTACAGCTCTCGTGGACATGAGGGCCATTCAGCAAGTACCACAAAAAGAGCAGGGGCAAGGATTTTACTCCAGACTTTTCCTAGTACCCAGAAAGGACAAAACCTGGAGACCAATACTGGATCTGTCTATACTAAATACGTTTCTGGAAGTTCCAAAATTCAAAATGTTGACTACAGCAGCTACTGCCCATGCTGGGCAAGAAGGCTTGGCTCGTAACTTTGGACCTAAAAGAGGCATACCTGCATGTCCCAATCAGACAATCTTCTAGAAGATACCTCAGATTCATAGCTGGCTCAATGCATTACCAATTCTCTGCACTACCCTTTGGCTTATCTACTGCACCTAGGGTCTTCATAAAATGCCTGGCACCAGTAATTGCGTTTTGCAGACAAAAAGGAATTCAAATGGACGACTGCCTAATTCAAGCAGAGAACAAAGACATTCTTCTAAAGTATCTGGCATTTGTAAAAAGATTACTAATTGGCCTAGGGTACACAGTAAACGAAAAGAAATCAAACTAGTGCCCTCTCAAGAGATAATATTTTTGGGTGCAAGCTTAAATACAACTGCCCAGATGGCTTATCTCACGCCAGACAAACAAAAGCAACTGACTACTTACTTCATGAAATTGGCAACAAAACCCCACTTATCTGCAAGGAAAATCCTGCAGGCCTTGGGTTTCATGACATCCTGCATTCTACTAATTCCATATGCCAGACTGCATATGAGGAAACTACAATAGTATCTAAAAAGTGTTTGGACTCAGCATTGCCACAGCCTGGAGACAGTAACTGCACTCATTCCCTGCCTGCAACAGGAGTTTCGATGGTGGGCAGAAGCCTGTCACCACAACAAGGGTCTGCCATTCAGTTTACCCACAGCCAGACAGACACTGACAACGGATGCATCAGATTATGCCTGGGGGGCCCATATGGCAGGAAAATGTATTCTGGGCACATGGCCTGCAAACTAGATGCATCTTCACATCAATCAAAAAGAGATGCTAGCTGTTCAAAATGCCCTGACAGCTTTCAAGGACCTGCTTCATCCAGGACAGTTACTGATAAAGACAGACAACACTACGGTCATGTGGTACATAAACAAGCAGGAAGGTACACATCCTACCCCCTCTGCAGACAAGCAATGACCTTATGGGACACAGCATTGGCTTTTCAAGTTCACCTGCAAGCACAATTCCTGCCAGGAAAAACAAATACTCTGGCAGACAAACTACGCAGAAACCTCATGGATCCCCACGAATGGAAACTGCATCCACAAGTCTTCAGCATGATAATAAGGAAATGGGGATGCCCAGACATAGATCTATTTGCCTCCCCTCACAACTACCAATTGCAGAGATTTTGCACAAGGATTTATCACAAGCAAGCATGGAAAGTGGACGCCCTATCCTTCAGCTGGCAAAATCTAACCGTATATGATTTTCCCCCACTGCCTCTCCTTCCCAGGGTACTCCTAAAGGTCATACGAGAAGCTAAAAATGATACTGATTGCACCAGACTGGCCACGCCCGCACTGGTACCCAATCCTCAAGAGCTTGTCTCAAGGTCCATCATGGATATTGCCTCAGACATCTCACTTGCTGACCCAACAAAACAATCATATCCTGCACAGCCAACTCAGGACCTTAAATCTGGCAGCATGGCGGATAATGTAGCCATTCAGAACACTCCTCTTTCAAAAGCTGTTATGGATGTTATCTTGGAGGGCAGGAGGCCCAGTACCAGAAAATTTTATGCAGAAAAATGGAAGAGATTCTGTGCTTGGAACCAGGAACAAGGCATTGACACTGGTGTACCAAATATCCCTCAGATTTTACAATACCTAACTGAGATGCTGAACAAAGGCCTTTCTTTCTCATCAATTAAGATTCATGCCTCTGCCATTTCAGCCCATTACAATACGGAACCACCTATCTTTTCTCATCCTTTAATAAGGCAGTACCTCAGAGGGGCCAAATACATTAGGCCTCCAAGGAGAACACCAATTCCGGCCCGGGACCTCAATTATGTTTTGGAAAAACTCACACTGCCTCCTTTCGAGCCAGCATCAACAACAGATATAAAATTCTTATCCTGGAAAACAGCTCTGCTCCTAGCAATCGCCTCTGCAAGGCGAGTCTCGGAGTTACAATCACTCATAGCTGTGGAACCTTTCATCATTTTTCACCCAGACAGGGTTTCTCTGAGGACAAACCCTACATTTATGCCTAAGGTGGTGTCCAGTGTGGCCCTCAGCCAAGCCATTCACTTGCCTACCTTTTATCCAAATCCACAGAACAAGGGTGAGAAAATTCTGCATTCTTTGGACATACACAGGCAGTTACGCTTCTACTTGGACAGAACTAAAGCTTTCAGAAAGACTGAGCAACTTTGTGTCATATGCTGCAGGATCACAAGGAAAGGCTATCTCAAAATAGACTATTTCTAAATGAATAGGCCATTGCATCCATTTCTGCTATTTTCAACATGGCAAATCAGTGCCTAAGGGCATTAGGCCTCATTCCACCAGAGCAGCAGCCACTTCAGCAGCCTTCCTGAGAGGAGTACCAACCAAAGATATCTTAGAGGCTGCAACTTGGAGTTCAGTGCACACCGTCACAAAGCACTACCACTTACCTCTTTACTCTAAGTCCAGAGCAGGTTTCGCCACTGCAGTTCTGCAGGGCCTCATAGCGTCTCCTAATCCTATTTAGCCCAGCCACCCATCCTCAGCTTTTTGATTCAACCTAAGAGTATTGACTGCAACAGTGAAACATGATGAACATAGTACAGTTGTGTACCTACCATAAATGTAGATGTTCGAGTGTATTCACTGTTGCAGTCCAGGTTACCCACCCACCATCCCCCTTTTCTTTGCTGGGATTTATCTGCACTTCTCTATCCTATACAACCTATTTGGTGTATTTGCTGGTAGATGAAGGAAATGTTATTTTTGTGCATGCTTTTTTATTGGCATATTTTTCCGCCTACCAGTTTGGGGGTACCTGACATCTGGGGCAAGAAAAACTGAAGAAAATGGCGTCTGCTGCATCTTTTATACCCCCTGGCGCACTGACATCAGGGAAGAGGCAACAGCAACTGACGCCGGACCTAGACTTTGGAATTCTGGCTGACTGTGGGTAGCCTGCCAGCAGGATAACCCAAGAGTAATGACTGCAACAGTGAATACACTTGAACATCTACATTTATGGTAGGTACACAACTGTACTTTACTGATACTCTCTCTCTTAGGAGGAGGTAGTCAGCTTTTAAGAAGGTTTTTTTTTTTTTTTTTTTTTTTAAGCCTCGGGGGGGGGGGGTTTTAGAAACGTCTAATGGGACAGACCATTGATTTGATCTCATCAGGGAAGAAGTTACTATCGGGCGGCCACGGTGGTGCAGCGGTTAGCTTTGTCGCCTCACAGCAAGAAGTTCTCTGGTTCGATTCTCGGTTGGGGTGCCTTCTGTGCGGAGTCTGCATGTCCTCCCTGTGGTCGCGTGGGTTTCCTCCGGGTGCTCCAGTTTCCCCCACATCCCAAAGACAATGCAGTAGGTGGATTGGACACACTAAATTGGCCCTAGGTGTGAGTGTTTGCATGTGTGTGCCTTCTGTGGAAGGTTGGGCGCCGGGCTGGCAACTAGACACTGTAAAAACTCCACTGCCAGTCATGAGCGGACAGACGATCCGCTGTGGTGACCCCTAACCGGGAAAAGCCTAAAGAAGAAGGGAAGAAGTTACTATCTGAGTGGTGTAGCGGTCACCCATGTTGGTGAGAACCAAGTCCAGAATATTATCTCCCCTTGTGGGGAATGAGACGAGCTGGTCAAGTGCGTTAGAATTGATGAAGTCAAGGAATTGTTGGGCGAGTGCATTAGTGCAGGAATAGTTCACCTAGTCTGTGTTGGGGTAGTTGAAGCCAAGGATCAGGGTATTATGGGGTACACTGATGGAGTTAAGTAGGTCTAGGTAGGATGAGTGGGCCTCCTGAGTCATGGAGGGGGGTCTGTAGCCAGCTTTAACTTGGATGGGTGCCTTGCCAACTGTAAGTTGCACCTGGAGTAGTTCTAGTGCATCATGCTGGCAAACCAGTCTGGGGGTGTGCTTGTCTTTAATGAAGATAGACTCCACCAGCCTTAGTCTTCCCAACCTCATTTTGGGGTCTGAATGTGTGGAATGAAGTATAGCTTGGTAAGGCAGGGGTGCTCTCTGCAGCCTTGAACCAATTTTGCATGACTGCACAGATGTTGGCATCTTCCAGTGCAAGGAGAACCTCCAGTGAGTGCATTTTCAGGTTAAGGCTCATAGCATTAAGCAGCATGACCTTCAATTTGCTTTTTGACAGCTCTTTTATGTGGGAAGATTTGTCTTTGAGACATTGCCTAAAAAAGACACAATGGGGGAGGCAAGAGCCTTGGCCAGAATCCAGAATCCCAAGGGTGACAGGTGGAGGCCACCTCTGGCAAAGCATCGAGGCCTGTCAACCATGTCATCCCAGGCAGACCGATACTAGATCCCCTTGTAATGACACCAGAAACTAAGCCAATTGTTGAAGTTAATTATTTTTTGTTGGTGTTGTGTTATCGTTCTTGGTGAAGGTAGGATGCTGCTTAGGGTTAGGGTCATCTGCCTAGGACACATACTCATGAGACCTCAGTCATGTCTCTCTTCACGTAGTCCAGGGAGGTACATCTCAAGTCATTCACACCAATATGAACAATGACATACTTACACTTGTTGTGGCGAGACTTAGGTGCGTACGTGATGTGGCAAATTCTGGCACCTGACAGACAGCTGATGGTGACCTTCTTGTCGAGCCTGGTGAGTAGACATCAGTGTGTCTCACAACTGAGTCGCCAGTGACTAGTATGTTTGGTCTATTGTTATGCCTTATGGGCTGTGTTGGTTTATTGTTATGCTTATGGGCTGGTTTTGTGAAACACCGGTGTGTTGTCTGCTGTGTGTGATGTATTTGTTGTTGTTTGTGTGTGTGTGTGTGTGTGTGTGTGTGTGTGTGTGTGTGTGTGTGTGTGTGTGTGTGATGTTCTTCGTGTTTCACTGTTGCAGTCATTACATTTTGGTTATCTGCTTGCAGGTAGTTCTCAGCTGGCCTGATAGTCTTGGGTCCTGCGTCGGTTGCTGTCTCTTCTTCCATGACATCAGGTAGTCAGGGGTATAAAGCATGCAGCTGATGCCATTACAGCAGTCTTTCTTGCTGTGCGGTGCCCGAAGCAGAAGCAGTTCACAAGTGCCGGTCGGCCAACTCCTGAAAGTTTGTTTTCGAGTTTCAGAACCAAAGTCTTCTAAAAAGCTAAGTACCAGTTGGGGATCTTTTTTCTTGCTCTAAATTGATGTCTATAAAACTTAACAATTGTATTTCTTGTGGAAAGCAAATGCCTCATAAAGATTTTCATTCATACTGCATTCTTTGCTTACGCCTAGACCACGACGTCCCTCGCTGTTGGTTTTGTGCCTTATTCAATCCTCGTACTATTCGTCGTCAGTTCATTTTCACATCTATTTCGGTACTTGGTTCAGTTATCCTGAAATGGCTTCGGTAAGCCATCTGACTGCCAACATTCCGAAAAAACGTAAAGATAAAGACAAGAGACAGATCACATAGGTCCAAATCTGCCGATGACGTTTCCATTAAGCTAGTCGCCAGTTCCTGTGAGGTGCTTTCACAGCCCCTGATACCTGCTACTTCAGATTTGCAGGCCTCTACTGAGACCCATTCGGAGTCCTGTATGCCGCAAGATGCTTCTTCGACTATGGAACCTTCGGATGTCTCTATCTTAAATGGGTCCGGAGCCGCTGTGCAGGCACCGGCTTGTGAGGGTGTATTCAAACCTACTGACTTGCATATCAAACCGATGCCATGTTCTTCTTCAAGGCCTAAGACTCGATCCGCACCTCGAAAACTGAAGTCCAAACTGCATGGTCAGGCCCATATGCCTAAAAAACAAATAAGAATGGCTGAAGACCTTATTACTCTAATTAGGGGAAGCCACCCTTCTCTCTCTGAGACCTAGAACAGATTTTCCTTCTGATTCTTCTGATCAGGATTCTGAAATTTCTTTTTCTTCTGATGACCAGGATTTGCCCTTATCTACCTATGGGGATTCTGATGCAGAGGACTCCATTCCTTCTGCTTCCCCTCCAGAAGGTTTCTCTTTTGGTGAAACTTTGCACACTCTTGGTCAGCATTTCTGCTGGGAAGGCCAGGATTACTCTGACTCCAAAAAGAAGCTTAGGGAATTCTTACTCCTGCCTCAACACAGGCCTTTAGCTAATCCCCCCCCCTGTACTGGACATTGTAGATGATGCCTTTTTGGAATCTAGCCTGGCCCCAGACAACTTACCTCCGGCTCCCAGGAAACCTGACAGGTATTATAGAGTGTATTATAGAGTACCTGATTCTCACAAGTTCCTCTTTAAGAATCCTACTGCGGACCCAGAGACCATTTCACAGGGACTCAAAGGCATTAAGGCTACTGCTGCCAAAAATCCTACCCCCTCTGATAGAGATTCCAGGGCCCTGGACAGATGGGGTAAGAAGGTATACACTTCTGCTACTTTGTCCATTAGGGCCTTAAACTGCCAGTTGCATATGTTAAAGTACCAGCAGCATATTATTGGATTACTTAAACAGAAATTGATGTTGATTCCTGACTGTGCTGAAAATAAAGAATTACAGGATTTAATGCATTCTGTTGAACAAGTTGGTAAACATACTTTGCAGTGTGGTTTTGACTCCTTAGAGGCATCTTGTAGGGCTGCTGTTACTGGGTCTGTTCTTAGAAGGCATGCTTGGCTTAAGGAGCAAACTCTGCCAGATCATGTTAAAGCCATATTACTGGATGCTCCCTTAAACCAAGACTGCCTGTTTGGCAACAAAGCAGAAGTAGTTCTTAAAAAGATGGAGGAAAAAGCTAAATCTATGCAAACTTTTAGAATTCTTGCAAGTACAGCCTCCCAGATTTAGTAGGCATTGGCCTTCTAAGAATTGAAGATCTTCGTGTTTCACTGTTGCAGTCATTACATTTGGGTTATCTGCTTGCAGTAGCCCTCAGTCGGCCTGATTAACAAAGTCTTGGGTCCTGCATCGGTTGCTGTCCCTCCTTCCATGACGTCAGGGGTATAAAACATGCAGTCGATGCCATTACATCAGTCTTTCTTGTGCGGTGCCCAAAGCAGAAGCAGTTCGCAAGTGCCGGTCGTCTGACTCCTGAAATTTTCGTTTTCAAGTTTCAGAACCAAAGTCTTCAACTAAAGCTAAGTACCCTGTTGGGGAAACTTTTTCTTGCTCCTTACCGATGTCAGTAAAAGTTAATAACAGCATTACTTGTGGAAAGCAAATACCTCACAAAGATTTTCATTTGTACTGTATTCCTTGCCTAAGCCCTGACCATGACGTACCTTGCTGTTGATTTTGTGCTTTATTTAATCAGTGCACTATCCGTCATTGGTATATTTTCACTTCTAAATATTTCGGTTCTCAAGTTTAATTATCCAGAAATGTCATTGGTTAGCCATCTGACTACAGGGATTCTGAAAAAACGCAAAGATAAAGAGAGACAGGCCGCCAAGGTCCAAAGCTGCCGACGACACTTTTTCTAAGCCAGTCGCCAGTTCGCCCGTGAGGCCCTTTCGCAGCCCCTGATACCCTCTGCTTCTGACTCGCAGGCCTCTACTGAGACCCATTTGGAGTCCGGTATGCCGCGAGATGCTTCAACTGTGGAACCTGCAGATGTCTCTACCTTGGATGGGTTTGGAGCCGCTGTGCAGGCACCGGCTTCTGAGGATGTATTTAGGCCTACGGACTTGCATATTAAACAGATGCCTCCTTCTTCATTTAGGCCAAAATCTCGAACCATGCCTAAGAAACCGACGCCCAGGCCGCATGCTCAGGATTATGCCTAAAAAACAAATTATAAGAATGGCTGAAGATCTTATTACTCTAATCAGGGGAAGCCAACCTCCCCCTTCTAAAAGACCTAGGACTGAAGTTGTTTATGAATCTTCTGAACAGGATTCTGATTTTTCTGATTCTTCTGATGATCTGGATTTGCCCTTATCTACTTATGAGGATTTTGATGCAGAGGACTCTATTCCCTCTGCTTCCCCTCCAGTGGATTTTTCTTTTGGTGAGACCTTACATACTCTAAGGGAGCATTTCCACTGGGAAAGCCAAGACTTTTCTGATTCAAAAATCAAAAAAAAAGATTGCTTAAACAGAAAAGGATGATACTTCCTGACTGTGCTGATGATAAAGAATTACATGATTTAATGAATTCTGCTGAACAGGTTGGAAAACATACTTTGCAATGTGGATTTGATTCATTAGAGGCCTCTTGCAGGGTTGCTGTTACTGGGTCTGTGCTTAGAAGGCATGCTTGGCTTAAGGAGCAAGGTTTGCCTGATCATGTTAAAGCTAAATTGTTGGATGCTCCCTTAAATCAGGAGCGCCTGTTTGGCAACAAGGCTGAGGAAGTTCTTAAAAAGATGGAAGATAAAGCTAAATCTATGCAAACTGTTAAAGATTTCTTACAAGTTCAGCCTCCTAGATTTAGTAGGCACTGGCCCTCTAAAAAATTGGTCCTTTCCAGCCCCTTCCAGGCCTTCTCAAGCCAAACCCAGACACAGCAAAAACCCCAGGTTTCAGCCCCAAGGGACACGCAAGACTAGGCAGTGGGGGGTTTCCACACCCAAACCTGGGAGTAGTAAGACTCCCCCCTATGGAAAACTGTCTCAATGACTTGCTTTTAAAACTACCAAGCACTTCTCAACTGAATGCATATGGGTTTTAAATATAGTGTCCCAAGGATACAGATTTCATTTCCACACGTTGCCAACACCAAACCGGTGGCCAGATCTACTCCCAAATCAGTGGGCAGAGGCGCAAAATCAAGTACTCTCTCTCTTAAACATGGGGGCTATTCACTTGGTACCAAAAGAGGAAAAGGGACAAGGTTTCTATTCGAGACTTTTTCTGGTACCCAGAAAAGGCAATACATGGCGTCCTATCCTGGCTTTTGTGCAAAGGTTGCTAACTTGTCTGGGATACACCATAAATGAAAAGAAATCACACTTGGTATATTCCTGGGAGCAAGCTTGAATACAACTTCCCTGATGGCTTTCCACACACCAGAGAAACAAATTCAATTGACAATCTACTTCAAACAAGTGGCCACAAAAACTCTGCTGTTTGCAAGGCAAATACTACAAGCCTTTGGGGTTCATGGCCTCTTGCATTCTTCTAATTCCATATGCAAGACTGCATGTGAGGAAACTACAATGGTATCTAAAAAGCCTATGGTGTCAACATTCTCAGGATCTAGAAGCAATGATTCCTATCATACCTTGACTACGCCTAGAGTTCCTTTGGTGGGCAGAGGCCTGCCACCAAAACAAGACTACCATTCACACTACCCCCTACTGCCCAAACCCTAACAACAGATGCATCAGACTGGGAGGAAGTACATTCAGGGCAAATGGAACCCTAGTCAAATGCACCTGCACATCAGTCAGAAAGAAATGTTAGCTGAATAGAATGCTCTGACAGCCTTCAAAGACCACATTTTTCCAGGACAGTTAATGGTAAAGATGGACAAACACCACTGTTACGTGGTACATAAGCAGGGGGGTACACATTCTTACCCCCTCTGTAGACTAGCCATGGCATTGTGGAACACAGCCTTGAGCTACCAAGTGCATCTACAAGCTCAATTCCTGCCAGGAAAACTAAATACACTGGCAGACGGACTAAGAAGAAACCTCATGGACCCACACGAGTGGAAACTGGAACCAAGGGCTTTCAACATGTTGACAAGCAAATGGGGGAGCCCAGATATAGACCTGTTTGCCTCCCCCCAGAACTATCAGTTGAAAATATTTTGCACAAGGACTCCCCACAGACGAGCTTGGAAAGTGGATGCTCTGTCCTTCACCTGGAAAAACCTATCAGTTTATGCCTTTCCTCCTCTGCCTCTGCTCTCCAAAGTACTACTAAAGATGAAACCGGACAAACCAAGGATGATTTTGATTGCACCAGACTGGCCACGCCAACACCCCCTCCTGCGCAGTGTGTCACTGTTGGCCCCATGGCACCTGCCTCAGACTCCTACCCTGCTGTCTCAGCAGGAGAACCAGATTCTGCACCCTCACCTTCAAACACTGAACCTAGCAGCCTGGCTAATTACCTGATCTCTCCTTTACCATCCCTCAGTAAGCAAGTGCTGGATGTCATTCTGGAGACAAGGAGGCCTAGTACTAGAAAATCCTATGCTGAAAAGTGGAAAAGGTTCTGTTCCTGGAGCCAAACTCGGGGGATGGGCACAACAGTGCCCAGTTTACCGCATATTCTTCAATACTTAACAGAGATGCTTCACAAGGGCCTTTCTTTCCCTTCTGTTAAAATTCATGCCGCTGCCATTTCAGCACATTATAATACGGAGCCACCCCTCTTCTCTCACCCACTTATGAAGCAATTCCTCAGAGGAGCCAAAAATTTAAGGCCACCCAGGAGAGCCCCTACTCCAGCCTGGGACCTTAACTTTGTATCGGAAAAGCTCAGTCTACCTCCCTTTGAGCCAGCTGCAACTGCAGAGTTGAAATTCCTTTCTTGAAAAACAGCCTTCCTTCTAGTCATCACTTCAGCAAGAAGAGCATCTGAATTACAGGTCCTCATGGCAGTGGAGCCATTCATCATCTTCCATACAGTCAGGGTGTCCCTCAGGACCAATCCTTCCTTTATGCCCAAGGTGGTATCCAGTGTGGCTGTTAATCAGTCCATTCATTTGCCAACCTGCTTCTCTAATCTACAGAACAAAGGAGAACGAATACTGCACTCTTTGGATGTGCACAGACAACTAAGATTTTATTTGGACAGGCCTAAGCCTCTCAGAAAAACTTAGCTGCTAGTTGCCTTTGCTGCAGGGGCAGAGGGGAAGGCCATTTAAAAGCAAACCATTTCTAAATGGATAGACCATTGCATTCATTTATGCTATAAGCACCATGGAAAAGCTACTCCACAGGGGATAAGATCATATTCCACCAGGGCTGCATCTACTTCAACAGCCTTTCTCAGAGGTGTTCCTATCAGGGACATCCTAGAAGCTGCTACGTGGAGTTCTTGTTCATACCTTCACCAAGCATTACCACTTGCCTCTTTTTTTTCTAAATCCAGAGCTGGTTTTGTCACTGCAGTCTTGCAGGGCCTAATACCTGGTCCTAATGTTTCATAGTTATAGTTTCATAGTATAGTACTAGGCTATCTGCCCTGGGGCATTTGTAAGCCTAGCCATAGTGATGTGGCTTTTACCACCCCATGAAATGGTACAAAAATGTACAGAATAAATCTAGAATACTGTGCCTCTGTCTAGTAGTGACACAGTGAGGGTCCCCTTATATAATAGAATTAGTTTACTGTGCCCCTGTCTAGCAGTGACACAGATATGACCCCTGGGGTAAACTTACGATCTCCCATCCACTCATCAAGATTTCTCTTGAAGAGAGTCAGTGAGGGGCTCTGCCTAATATGAACTGGGATCCTGTTCCAAAGCATGGGAAGCCTCTGGGTTATGAATCTATCCCTCCAGCATGTCCTATTCATACTTGTGCCGAGGTTTAAGTCTTAAGACATATGTTGGAGACCCTTGATCCTTTTGGTGAGGTACTTTTGTGGTCTCTCCAGCTGTTGCAAGTGCCGGGTGAGGTACATACAAATGGGGCATTGTACTCAATCATGGGTCTGATGAGGGAGGAATATAGGGGTACAATGACATCCTTGGATCTGGATGTGAAACCCTTCATGATGAGGTGTGCAAGGTAGAATGTTTTTCTAACCACTTTGGCAACGTGGGTGTCAAATGAGAGGTCGCTGTCTACTTGGGTCCCTAGGTCTCTGATTACTTTTTCCGTACTCAGTGGGTTGCTGTCTATGTGATAATTTGTGGGTACTTTGTTTTTCCAAAAGGGATGACTATACATTTTTTGGCATTTAGTTTAAGGCCGTGACTACGGCACCAGTTGTCCGTTTCAATGAGGCATTTTTGTAGGATGTGTGTATCTGCTGGTGTATCGACTATGGCGCCTAGTTTGCAGTCATCTGCGAACTTTGTCAGCCACAGCCCTCCCATGTTTGCTTTTACATCTGAGAAATAAATGCCGAACAAGAGGGGTCCCAGGACAGATCCCTGTGGGACACCACTTGTGACTGGCTTTGAGTCTGACATTGCTCCAGTGATTTTAACTTTATGGGTTCTGTCCTTTAGCCAGTTTGCAACCCATCTAGTGACATAAGGGTTTACTTTTAAGCTGTTTAGCTTATCTATGATGCCTGAGTGGGGTATTGTGTCGAAGGCCTTAGCCAAGTCCAAGTATGCTGTATGGACTGCTTTGCCCTCATCAATGGCTCTATTGACTGTTTCGAAAAAGTCAACCAAGTTTAAAAGGCAGGATCTGCCCTTTACAAAGCCGAACTGGGTGGGGTCAAGCATCTGTAGGTCCCCTATGTCTCGCAGTTTATGAGTTCCATAATGATTCTTTCCATAGCTTTGCAGACCAGGCTAGTCAAGCTTATGGGGCGGTAGTTTCCAGTGTCTGTAGAGGCACCCGCCTTGTGGAGTGGGACCACTGTTGCTGTACGCCAGTGTTCAGGTACATATTCCGAAGTAAGGCTAAGGTTAAATAGCATTTTTATGTGTGGGTTTAGCTCCTCTTGGAGTTCACGTAATACGCACCCTGGGATACCGTCAGGTCCCATTGATGCTGCGTTTTTTGCTTTGTTTAGGGCGGTTCTCACTTGGACATCTGAGATGACAGGGAGATTACATTCAGCTGGGATAAGTATTTCTTCTTTTGGGGGTGAAGGAGGCGAGAAATTTGCACTGAACCTGTCAGCCAGAATGTTAGCAATATCTGTGGGTTCAGTGTATTTTTTGTTGTGAACCAACTCTGAGCATATCTGAGGGTTTCCGCCCAGGTTTCTAACATAGCTAAAGAAGGCTTTGTGGTTATCTTTAGTGTCCTTAGCGATTTTTTTCTCAGTTTGCCTTGGATGTTTTTATGAGAGAACGTAGTTTTCTGCTAATGTTGATCAGAGATGTCTTCCCTTCATGGGATTTAGCTCTGACGTGCAGTAGCTTCCTTCTTTTGTTATACAATTTGTTTATGGCTGAGGTCCACCAGACAGGACGCTTACATTTGGTGGAGAGGGACTTGGATTTGTTTGGGATTGCATGATCCATGCATTCTTGGAGATGTCCATAGAAAGCATTTGTGAAGGATTCGGCTCTCTAATTGCCTCCTCCCTTCCTTACCTTTGGGAATCTACCCAATTATAATGACTGCAACAGTGAAACATGAAGAACCTAGTACAGTTGTATACACTTACCATAAATGTGGATGTTCGAATGTATTCACTGTTGCAGTCCTGGTTACCCTCCCTCCAGCCCCCTGACTTCTGTTTGCTATACCTCTCTTCTTGTTTACTGTATTTAAGCTTTCTGGTGTTTTTGCTTATAACTGGAGGTGTAACCTTGTATATAATTGATGTTATGTAGTCCAATCTCACCTACATTCTTACCCGTGGGTTCGGAGCCGAATGTCAGCTCCGACTCAGCCATACTTTAGCTCGAAGTCTTTCAATTGGCTGGGCTAAGATGGTATCCAATGCTGCACTGCTTTCTATCCCCAGATCTCGTTTGCCGCTCGTGTAGCTGGGACGTGGTCTCGCTCTTGGCTGTGGCCAAGTACCTTTATTCTTTATAGCAGAGAAGTTTTTTGCAAAAAAAGCTATTTTCATAGCTATTTGTGTGTGTATTTCTTGAACTGTGTTGTGGAAAAGTTGTTTTTTCTTATAGCGTGTTCTTGTGGTATCCCACTAACTAATGGCCTAGGCCCATTTCAGTTAGAGGGACCTAGTCTGTCCCCTTGCTTTCCTTGTGTGCTAACTTTTTCCCTTGGACTAAAACCGTTTAAATTAGAGGAATTAGTCCTCCCCCTTGTACTTGTGTCTAGGACCGTTTTAGTTAGAGGTGTTTGTTTGTCCTGTTCCCGTGCTTGTGGCTGTTTGACCGTTGGTCTAGTTTTTGAGTTAGTTACTCTGTGTTTGTGGTAACTATGTCTAAAGATACTAAGGAGCATAAGCCCTCGGGCTTTAAGAAGTGCACCAAGTGTAGTTACAAGATGTCCATCACTGATGGACACTCTGTGTGTACTGTCTGGGAGTGATTCACCTCCTGGAATCGTGTAGTTTTTGTCATGCTTTTAGCCCGAGTGTTCTTCAGGAAAGGAATAACAAATTGATTTTGAAGGGACTTCTGAAACCCTCCTTCGAGGAGGGTTTGGAGAGTGCTTCCAGCTTTAAGTCTTCTCCATCAAAAGCTAAATCTTCCAAGGCTAAAAAGCGATCCCCGGCTCCATCAGTATTATCAGAGCCGCCGGAGAAAACAGCAAAATCTTCAACGACATCCTCAGCTCCATTGTCCTCGGGGCCGCTAGAAGTGTCAGTGGTTATGGAACCTGCTTCGGCTCCAGTTTTCTTGGAACTGGTTGCCTAGCATTAGGCCGGTGTCTCTTCCTCGCAGATCTCCTTCAAAGAGGAGGTCTCAATCGCCTTCCCTATCCTGCAAATCCTCCAAGACCTTATCGGATGTGGACATCGATAGAGTGGTGCAGAGACTTCTTCAGTCACTGGTACTGGCAAAATTGTTTTTGGCTCCGACCCAGTCAGCTCCGGAGCCGGTCCCTCTACCTACATAGATGCTTCCTCCTCCGAGTGCATCTCAGCTTTCGGAGCCGGAGTGCTCAGCTCCATGTGATGTCCCTAGGTCGGTTCCGACATCAGCTTCGACCCCGTCGGCACTGTCCACGGGGTTCAGGACTCCGGATTTCTCGGTCGGACCCAAGGGAGAGGCTTTGAGACATCTCTCTGCTCCTAGTCTCCCTCTCGGTGCTTCGGTGCAGGGAAGCCTGCCTCCTGTCTCTGCTTCGGAGGCTGGTCGATCTTCGGACCCGGGAGGACCAGCTTTCGAGGCCATCCGGAGTGCGCTGGCCAGGTCATCAGCGGCATCATACGGTTCGGTCAGTCTGTCCCCTACAGCACCGGTGCAGGTCTCTAATCGCCCTCTATCTGACAGTGGAGCCCCAAGGCCTCAGGGTACCCCCACGAGTGGTCTCTGTATTTCTGAGGGCCCCTCAGAGTTTTTGCCTGAGGAGCCACCCAGAAAGAGAACGTGCAAGAGGAAGCACATAGATTCCCAAGATGAGTCTCTCACATTAGACACCAACCTCGAGGAATCTGAGGGGTCTCCTAAGTCATGCTCTGAGGATGTTTCTTTCTCTGACATCCTAGAGATTTTGAAGCAAACAGGTGACTGGCCATCCAAAGCCCCCTCCGAAGAGGAGTCTGTGATCCTGAAGGCCTTTGGTGCTCAGCCCTCCGCCTCCTGGGTGTCTCCACCCTTCGATGAACTTCTGGATCTGGTTTGTCAAAGGGTGTGGGAAACCCCTGACTCTGTGGAACCAGTCTCCAGGAGACCCAATAAAGTTTTGTCTGCCCCTCCTGATAAGGAATTTCTATCCAAGGGAGTCCCTGTGGATGCCATGGTGGTGGCAGCAGCCACCAAGAAGGAATTAGCTGAGACTTCTTCCACTGTCCATCCCCCTAACAAGGAGTCTAGGACTATGGACCGGTACGGGAAGCGTAGTTTTCTTCAGCGGCCTTTACTTTGCGGTCACCGAATTACTTATCACACTTTACACGGCTCCAGAGAGATCTCCTAAAGGAGCTTGGAGATACTCTAACGAGTAACGTATCTGAGGCGGTGGCTCAGAAGGTCAACACTCAGATGTCTACCCTCACTTCTATTGCGAACTCCTCCATGAGGCTGATCTCTCATGCAGCAGAGGGAGCGAGTAGGGCAGCAAGTTCAGGAGTCGCTCTTAGGATTCATGCCTGGATGCGCCTTTGTCATTTCGTGGAGGCCTTCAAGTCTACATTCACTGACACCCCGTTTGATGGTTCCTCTTTGTTCGGAACCAAGGTGAAAGACACACTCATTAGGTGCGAGCAAGAGGGAAAAACTGTCTGCCGTAGGAGTCTGTTTTTCCCTTCCCTCTAGGCCTTATCCCAAGACCCAGAGGGGTGGAAAAATGTGGTTCAAGAAATCAGAGTTTTTTTCCCAATGCACAAGGTGAGCCCCCCTCCAGAGGCAGGGGAGAGGGTGGTTATTCAGGTAGATGCCGCCCTAGGGGCAGAGGAGGCCCTCGCAACTTGGGGGACCAAGATTCCTTTTGTGGTTCTCCCTACCGCCGCTCCTGATGGGAGGCCCGACTGTGCGTTTCCAGAGCCAGTTGGGGGTTGAATCTCACTATACCCGGAGGCCTGGCAAGATATCATCCAGGACCAATGGGTTCTACAAATAATTTCCGGAGGATATGTCATTCCTTTCTCGTCATCTCCCCCTCCAGTCAAGAAAATCCCGGATGTTCAACCCAGTCAATGGGATTCTGCAGCTTCAGAAGTTTCAAAGCTGCTAGAAAAAGGAGCCATCCAACATGTCCCCTCAGACCAGATCGGATTAGGGACTTAATCCAGATTCTTTTTGGTGCCGAAAAGGACAGGGGACCTGAGACCCATTTTGGATCTCAGCCGATTGACCACCCATGTGCAAAAGTCCAAGTTCCGAATGGTCACGTTGCAATCTATTCTCCCATTGTTGGGAAAAGAAGTGTGGGTGTGCTCCATTGACCTCAAGGTTGCTTACTACCACATAAAGATGGGCAGGGCATCCAGAAGTCACCTACACCTACGCTTCCGGCTGGGAGCCAGTCACTTTCAGTTTCGAGCCCTGCCCTTTGGTCTCACCACAGCCCCCAGGGTGTTTACCAAATGCATGGCAGTGGTGACTGCTTACTTGAGACGTCAGAGAATCCAACTGTTTCCATACCTGGACGACTAACTCCTTACTGCCACCACCAGTCATCTACTACTTCAGACCAGAGACGCTACTGTCAACCTATGTCAGCAGTTGGGCATCACCTTGAACTGGGAAAAATCTGCCTTGTTGCCCTCGCAGCATGTCACATTTATAGGTGCCGAATTAGACACCGTCCTCATGCGGGCGTTTCTACCACAGGAAAGAATCAGAGTCCTACAACAACAGGTTTACGCCTTGCTCCCTCTGAGAAGAGTGAAGGCAAGATTGGTCCTCCAGTTGTTGGGGACGATGACTGCTACGATTATGTTAGTTCCCCTGGCAAGGTTACATATGAGGCTCCTTCAGTGGCTACTCTTCGCCCAGTGGTCTCAACGTCTTCCACTATCTCACCCTGTTCTACTCACAGACAATGGCAAACAGGATCTCAGTTGGTGGCTTCACACCAACAACCTCAATGCGGGAAAGCCCTTCGTTCCTTCGCCTCCGGTTGCCACGGTGACCATGGATGCCTCCCAGATTGGGGGGGGAGGATTATCTAGGCAGGACAGTCCAAGGCACGTGGCAAGAGCATGAGATGCATCTGCATATCAGTGTCCTGGAGATGATAGCAGTGCTAGTAGCGTTGCAAGCACTTCAGAGCTTTCTTCCTCTCAGGACTATTGCAATCCACTCAGACAATATGTCGGTGGTGTGGTATCCGAACAAACAGGGAGGAACCAAGTCGTACCCCCTTTGCAGAGAGGCCATGTGAGTGTGGCAGTGGGCAGTGTCTTCTGGTAGCAACGCACATTCCGGGGAAGTCCATTGTGATCGCAGACAGGCTAAGCAGAGCTATTCTGATGCCTCACGAGTTGTCCCTAAACTGTCAAGTTGCGGAGCAGATTTTCCACAGGTGGGGTCAGCCTTGCTGCGACCTTTTTGCCAGCCCCCTCAATGCCAAATGCAGCAGCTACTTCACCCTTATCCCTCCTCAGGGAGAGTCACCCAGGAACGCTCTACTCCACGATTGTCCCTCCGGTCTACTATATGCCTTCCATCCGGTTCCTTTGCTGTCAGTGGTTATTCAGAAAGTGCAATCCTTGGGAAGCAAAATGATTCTGATTGCTCCACACTGGCCTCATCAAATTTGGTTCCCGTTTCTCCATCCCTGTCTCATGGACGCTCCTTGGATTCTGGACCCACAACCATACTTACTGACTCACATGTCAGGGCAAGCTCCATCCCTCTCTTCGGACCCTCCGGTTGACAGCTTGTGTACTCCGCTTCCGTCATTAGTTAGGCTTCACCAATTTTCCCCGGAGGTGGTTCACATTCTATCTTCCTCTCATAAGCCTTCAATCAGGAAGATTTATTACAGCAAATGGAAGAGATTCATCATCTGGGCACATGCCAAAAAGATTGACCCTTACACAGTTCCAATCTCGTCAGTATTGGAGTTTCTTTCTATGCTTTTCAACCAGGGATCAGCTGCTGCAACCATTAAAGTCCAGTTGGCGATTTCTACCTTTCATGTCGCAGCCGAACCTAGTCTAATGGCACATAGACTCTGTAAGGCTTTCCTGAATGGCACTTTGTTGCTTTGTCCTTCTGTCTCTGAACCTGTTATGCCTTGTGACTTAAACTTTGTCCTACAGGGTCTTACTTCACCCCCCCTTTTGAGCCTGCAGCCACCTGAGATTTAAAATTCTTAACTTGGAAGACTGTCTTTTTGGTAGCCATCACGTCAGCCAGACGTGTTTCGGAGCTTCAAGCTTTATCAATCAACCCCCCTTATTTGATTTTACATAAGGACAGGGTTTCTCTCAGACCGAATCCTTCTTTTCTTTCCAAAGTAGTGTCAGTTAGTAACCTTAACCAATTCATTGAATTACCAGTGTTTTTTCCTCAGTTCTCGAACAAGGCAGAATTCAAATTTCATCAGTTGGATGTGCACAGACAGTTACGATTTTATTTGCACAGAACGAAGAACCTTAAAAAATCTGATCAGTTGTTTGTTTCATTTTCAGAAAACAGAGTTGGGTCTCCTGTTTCCAAAGTCATGTTGTCCAGGTGGATTTCCAGTTGTATTTCTTTCATTTATATTTCTGGGGGAAGAGATTTACCGTTACGAGTGAAGGCTCACTCTACCCGGTCTGTATCTACATCTACAGCTTTTCAGGCCAGATTGTCTGTGGATGGTATTTGTGCTGCGGCTACTTGGGCATCTCCTCACACCTTTGTTACTCATTACAAGTTAGATGTGGTATCTAGAGGCAGGTCTTCCTTTGGTTCCACAGTGCTCAGGAGTATATTTTCCACTGAGCCTCCCAGGATTTAGGTGCTGGGGACGCTGTCCCACGGGTAAGAATGTAAGCGAGATTGGACTACATAACATCAAGACGTTATGTACTCACCATAATGTTCAATGTATGTAGTCCATCTCGTCTCACATTCTTACTTACCCCCCTCCCCCCCACCTTCCCCTGTCCTGGAGAATCTGGAGGTTAGGCCTGGTTTCAGAGTTCCCTTCATTCTTGGTTTATTTTTAATTCCTTAGGTGTTGTTATTCATGGAGAGTGAGTGCTGGTGCTCGCACAAACTAGATCTGGGGATAGAGAGCAGTGCACCATGGGATACCATCTTAGCCCAGCCAGTTGAAAGACTTTGAGCTAAACTATGGTCAAGTCGGAGCCGACATTCGGCTCCGAACCCACGGGTAAGAATGTGAGGTGAGATGGACTACACATACATCGAACGTTATGGTGAGTACATAACTTCTTGTTTCCCATTATGGGGACACCTGAGATCTGTGGCAAGAAAAACTGATGTAATGGTGTCAGCTGCATGCTTTATACCCCTGACTATCTGACATTATGGAAGAAGAGACGGCAACCAACGCAGGACCCAAGACCTTGATAATCAGGCTGGCTGAGAGCTACCTGCAAGCAGATAACCCAAATGTAATGACTGCAACAGTGAATACACTCGAATATGTACATTTATGGTAAGTGTACACAACTGTACTTTTTGGAGGTCTCTGCTGTTTAAGTAGGTTTTTATTGAGGACTTCTGCATAGGTGGGTGTGTTGTGTTTGGCTATGTGATGTGGGTGGTGTGGTGTTTATGCTGGCAATCTCTTCTTTGACAGGAGTACTGACCGTAGCGCAAGAGACCATGGATTCCAGGTTACTGATGTAGATGCATTTCTCACAGGTAGAAGACGTGTGCTTGTTGAAGAAGGCTGTAAATGAACATGAGGCAGTTACTACACTGTCTCAATATGCCCATGTCAACCAGGCTGGCAAGAGAAACTGATGGGAATTGTTCGTACCTAGTGTTCTGAAAACTTGGGCAGACTTATGTAGAGAGGGTTTTGATAAGGGTTTGTCCACAAGAGTTGTTGTGTCTTTCGGCTTTTCCCGGTTAGGGGTCGCCACAGCGGAACCCCTGTCCACTAATGATTGGCAGTAGATTTTTACGTGCAGAGTTGTGCTGGCCCTGATGCACAACCTTCAACGAAGGTACGCCCATTCACACGTCTCCACACAGAGGATGCTCTAGCTGAGAATCGAACAGGAAAACGTCTTACTGTGAGGTGACAACGCTACCGCAGCACCACCATTTGTCCACAAGAGTGTACACCATAAAAACCTTCAATGTAAAATAACTGGCCTGAAGCCCAAGTGTTAAAACCAAAACTAAGTGGTTTAGAATAACAGACAAATTTCATCAGGCTACTAACGAGCAGTAATAAATGAAGCAAAGTAAAAGAGCTTGAACATTTTGTTAAGTGGAGAGAGAGAAAACGGAAGATAATTCGATTAAGAAACTAAGGGGTTGGCCTTCCAAAATGCTCTCTCTCTCTACACAGTAGAATGAGCTAATGAGGTGGGACTGGGAGGATTGTTCAGAATCAAAGAAGCAATGGGGGGTAGTCTTTCCCAAATGATCTCACTGTACTCAGTCAAATGAGCAAATGAGATGAGACTGGGAGGAGTGTTCGTAATCAAATTTACAGCAGGGGCGGGCAGTTCCAAAGCCACTAAGTTTAAGAATACAACAACACTTGGGTGGGAGAGTGGGAAAAACAAATGCAGACCGAGACCAGCAATATTCAGTCAAGCAAATAAAGGCAGTACAGTTTTGTTAACCATCACTGAAACAGATCAAGTGCAAAAGAGTGTACTTATATCAGCTTTGCATATCTAGATGGTTATGGAATCAATTACAGCCAGCTATAAGGAAGCAGCTCTGATTCTGAGTACAATGTCACAGAAGTTTAACTCTTTATACCAGTAGTATAAAAGAAAAGTTACACCCTCGGGCAGTCAGATAAACACAAAAAGCTGTTTGACCAGTAGCTCACACCTTGGTAGGGTGGCTTCACAGTATGTAAAGCAACCCCCACTGTGAAATCAGTTGGCTTTGAGCTCAACTGCTGCACTAAATCTGAGAAACCAATTGCAGACAGAAACCAGCAACATTCATTCAAGCAAATAAATAAATGCAGTACAGTTTAAAGAAGTGGGTACTTAATAGATTAGAACCATCAACGCCATCACACATGCTAAGTTCCCTATTCCAGTGAGCCACACACGATGCCTGCATGGGCTTTTGGTGATGGATTGCTTTTGTGACCATCAAGGGCTACCAGATCAAAAGGTTCTACTACAGGTTCCCCAACCAGAAGGTCTTGGTTGGCAGATGCCTTCTCCGTTAGCTGAGGGAGCACATTCCTGTGTGCCTTTTCACCCCCGCTGCTGATCCCCAGGGTTGGCCAAGAAGTTAGATGAGGAAAAGAGGTAGAATTAAACTGCTCTGATTTTACCTGTTTGACTAAGTGAGCACTGGTTCTTCCCCCTGCTGTTGACCAGGGAGGATCCCATTGTTTTTCCCAAATAGGTGAACCTAATGACTCAGAGAGGGGGCACCATAGATAACGCAGAACTCTCGACCCTCAGCCTGCAATTCAACACCGAACTCTCGACCCTCAACTTGCAAGCCTAGAATATATAATGTTGTTGCTCCTTTGTTATTTCCAGAAGACCATGTAAGTACTAATGAGGTCTGAAAACAATCCCTAGGAAGTTTTTATATATATATATATAAAATATATGTATATGTGTGTGTATATATGTATATGTATATATATGTGTGTGTATATATATATATATAATAAAATGTGTTTGTGTGTGTGTGTATATATATATATATATATATATATATATATAAATAATGTATGTACGTATATATATATAAAATGTATGTACGTATATATATATATATATATATATATATATATATATATAATGTATATTTATACATTATATATATAATGTATATTTATACATTATATATATGTAATGTATATTTATATATATATATATATATATATATATATATAATGTATATTTATATATAGATATATATGTATATATATATATATATATATATATATATATATATATATATATATATATATATGGCTAAATGGAAACTATTATCCATGTGGTGCC
Organism: Protopterus annectens; assembly: GCF_019279795.1. Taxonomy (NCBI): domain Eukaryota; kingdom Metazoa; phylum Chordata; order Ceratodontiformes; family Protopteridae; genus Protopterus; species Protopterus annectens. The sequence goes on along the minus strand of NC_056747.1, from coordinate 695,599,723 downwards.
AAAGAAGGGATATAGTATTTCCTGACTTAGAGATATCTGTGGTCCTATGGAATTTCCCAAAATGATTACAACACAGGCTTAGCCTGTACTGCTAAATGTTCACCAGGCAAATCAAGCACTGAAAATCTTGAATCCTGTGAAATGTAAAACTAGAACAGAAACAGGTTGAAGGGTTCACGAATACTGAAACTACCATAATTGAGCTCTTTTGTTTTTGTTTAATAATAAAACAACCATAATTTATCTTTATTTAATAATAAAACCATTATTACATTATTTTTTTTTTTATTTAATAAGACTTGGTCTGATAAAGTCTTTAAATTTAAAAGAAAGAAGAACATTTATTTATTTTACATTTGTTAACCGGGTTAGTCTGGCTGAGCTTTTGGCTCATTTTCAGTAGAGACCCAGGGAGAAAAGCTCCTGATTGATTGAAAAATTATTCCTTTGTCCTGTTTATGTTGTACTATAAATGTCCAACTTGTCTAAACAATCATATTTTGGTTAAGCTTCTCTTAAACAATCCTGTGTTGGTTTGAGATAGAGTGTGGAGTTGCCCGGTAAGAGATTTATTTTGATTTATTTATTTATTGCATTTGTTTACCGGGATAAGTCCACTGGGCCTAAAAGAGCCCATTTTCAGTGGAGGCCCGGGGAGAAAAGCTCCAACAAGATACAGAAAAAATATAAACATTAATTAGTACAGAAGCAGAAACAGTTACAGATAGTAAATATAGTAACATATACAGAATATATACATAAAAGCAGGAATCTAGTTTGTTTGATTACAGTAATATATACAGAAAATATACATTAAAGCAGAATTCAGTGAATTTAGAGTGGCATAAACCGAGATCAGTATTATTGTACCAGTACCAATAAGTGAAGATAAAAATAAATATGGAGAAAATATCATCAGTCACTAGTAGCAAAAGACATAAGAGTTTAGTTATCATATAAGGAGAGTGAAGAGGTTAGGTTATAGAGCAGGAACATAGCCAGGAAGAGTTGAGATGATTTTTCAGTATTTGTTTGAAGGTGGTGGTGGTGCTGCCTGTGTTTCTTATAGAAGGCGGAAGTGAGTTCCATAGTTTGGTGACAGTGAAGGCATAGAGGAGTTGACCAGCTGGTAAGGTGGGCTTATCTACTTTTAGAAGTAGATGATTTTCAGATCTTAGATGTCTGCTGGAACGGTATTTGGCAAGAAGAGTTGAGAGAGCAGGACAGTCTGTGGGTCTGTAGATTATTTTGTGCACAGTAGTTAGTTGGGTGAATGAGAGATGGTGGGGGAGTTCCAGCCACCCTAATTGTTTCAGTGACTTACAGCGGTGGGATGAGAATTTGGCCTTGGTAGCAAATGTTGCTATTCTGTTGTAACACATAGCAAGTTTAGATTTTGTAGAATTTCGGATATTAGTGAGGAGAGGGGCACCATAAAGGAGAGAGGGTAATAAAAAGGTAGTTGCAAGGGTTTGTCTAGTAGAGAGGCTAAGAAAGTGTTGGTGCCTGTAGAACATACCAAGCATTTGGTGTGTTTTTTTGATATTATTGTTTGTGTAGGTCAAAGTTAAGGTTTTCATCTATAATAATGCCTAGTAATTTAGTGTGTGGGACAACTTCTATAGTGATATTGTCTTGGGCTTGTATAGTGAAGATTTTTTTATCAAATGGAGTGGTTTTCCTAGGAGTAAAAATTACTAGTTTAGTTTTTTTTGGATTTAGGGCAAGATGATTGTTAAACATCCAAGATTCAGTAGATGTGAGTGCATTCTGGGTAATTTTCTGGAATTCAGAGCTGGAATTTGCAGTGCATATTTTTGTAGAGTCATCAGCATACTGGATTACTGAGCATTGTGGGAGAGTGGTATGAAAGTTGTTAATAAAGATGCTAAATAAGACAGGACCAAGTATGGAGCCTTGGGGTACCCCTGTGGAAGTATTGAGGAAGGGAGAGTAAGACTGTTGCCATTTGGTGGATTGCTGCCTATTGGAGAGATGGCTGTTGAACCATTGTAGGGTAGGGAGAGAAATGTGGAGGGTGGATAGTTTAGAGAGTAGGATAGTGTGGGAAGTGTTATTTATAACATTAATGTAATGTAATTTGTTTTGTTTTTTTTTTTGTTTGTTTTTTTTTTTTTTTTTTTACAACTGTTTTTTCATTGTTTCTAGGAAGAAAGGATAGTTTGGAAAAAAGATTTACTTCGATTACATTTTGTTGTTTTTACCTCTAATTTTCACTGTTAGAAAGGGATACGTTTTAGACAGACAAGCTGTTAGCCATCTCAAGGGACCTAGTTAGCTATAAATTCTCACACTGCAGAGAGGGCAATTCACATCTTATCTGAAATAATCCTGTGTTGCTTTGGAATTGATTGATTTGTACTGTTACAAAGAGGTGCAGCTATGAATGATAGTGAACAGTCTATGTCCTATTCTCATGTTGCAGTATTAATTACTGTAGGGAGGTGGCTGCCTGCAGCACCATACATCCAGTCAGTATACCAAAGTCTTTGGAAGAGGGGAACGTGCAACGTTGCGTGTGTGTGCCATAAACTGACTGCTGTAAATGTGATGTCTGCATGTACCCAACTCTGGACTTTCCTGCCGCAGTGATCGTCCGATGTCCAATCTCTAGCTATAGGTGTTTTCGATTGTTCGCTAATGTTAGTGTGTCCACTTACAGATAAGTTACCTTTTCTTATTATTTATTGTGTGGTTAAACTATTCTAGCTCTTTATGACTTCTAGGAAGGGCAAGTATGCTTGTGGAAGACAGATTCCACACAAGGACACTCACGACCAGTGTGTATTTTGTCTAGGTGAGGAACACTATTACAAAGCCTGTGCTGTCTGTCGGTCGTTTGTCCCCAAGACCTTAAGAAGTCGATTAGCTTCCTTAAAAATCTACCTAGAAAACCAGAGGCTCCGACATGTGGCCTTAGGTATGGAGGGTGCTGCAGGTTTGTCCAATGAAATGCCAAAAAAAGAATGCCAAGAGAACCAGGCCTGAAACTATCTGCACCTCAGGAAGCTGTCGAGTTTCTCGAGGCGGGCAAGAGCCCAGAGACTCCTCGGATTTATCCTCCGAGCCGGGAACCTTATTTGACGCCGGATCAGCGACCGTATGTCTGCTGTGGTTTGTGAGCCATCAGGCCCTAATGGCAAGAAAGAACCATGGCACCCAGATTCGAATAGGCCTGCCACTTCCCTTTCAGCTATCCAGATGTCGGCCCTATGGCCTTCTGAAGCCACCTGTTTCTCTCAAAAGAAAGCAGAAACAAACATTACTACAGCCCCCAGCACTTCTGAGTGGGAAGCCTTTTCACAGAACTTATTTAAGCCTTTTCAGGCCTTTCAGCCCCAGTTGCCTCAACCATCACCTTCAGCCCAGTGTCTGGAAGATTCTGAAGACGATGCCTCCTCCTCTGATTCCCTGTCCTACTCCTCTCAAATTTAATCCCCTAAGGATTTTGTCATCCAAGAGGAAGATTATTTGAGTCCAGACTCCCCTGGTGAAAACTTCTCTTTTGGGGACACTGTTAATCTTATGAGACAACACTTCCAGTGGGATGTTTCTGAAGTCTCCGATACTAAAAAAAAAGATATTTTGAACTTTTGCAAGTGGAACAGCTATTTCCTGCTGCTGTTCCCCCTGTGCTCCCAGCATTTCTGGATGCCTTTTAAGCAGCTTCCCAGAGTCCCAGCCCCCAGCATCCAAAAGACCTGACAGGTTTTATAAAGTCCCCTCTAAGTCTCCGTTCCTGTTCAGAAACCCACCAGCAGACCCTGCTGTTGTAACAGTTTCTGCAGACAGATCTTCTAGACAGTTACAATCTTCCACTCTTTTGCCCACGAATAAAGATAGCAGATTTATGGATAGACAGGGAAATAAAACTTATACCTCTTCCACCCTTATTATTAGAGCTTTAAATTACCAGACACACACATGGCATGGCTTGTCCTGGATACCTTAGCTAAGGCCTCTTCTCTTCTGCCTGACTTGCCTGATTCCCCAGCAAAGGCTCAACTGACTACCCTCCTTTCCACAGCTTCTCAGGTAACCAGATACTCCATTAAGTGTGGTTACAATGCTGTGGAGGCTTCTTCTAAGTCTGCAGCTATTGGCTCAGTCCTTCAGTGCTATTCATAGCTCAAACTACAGCCTTTACCACTTGATTTTCAGACTAAACTGTTAGATGCCTCCCTTGATAAGTTTGCAATGTTTGGTACTGCTTCTGCTGAACTCTTCAAATCTCTTCAGGAGAAAGGAAAATAACTGCAGAATATGAAACATTTACTTGTTTCTCACATACCTAGATACCACAGAAACTATTCTCAAAAGGCTACCTTTGTTAGGAGACAATCTGCTCCACCTAATAGCTATACTAGGTATAGGAGGCACTCTAGACGCCCAGCACCCCCTAAAACATCTACTGCCTCCACTCCTTCCTTTCAGAGACAACTTGGTCAAGCAGAGCTCCCCCTCTGTGACTCAGCTCAGCTGCCTCACCACACCCCTCTTTCCCTGCATCTCACCCTATCCCTCCCCTCCTGGCAAAAGATCACTGCCAATCAGTGGATGTTATCCATCGTCCAAAATGGATATTTCATGGCTTGGTGGGTTCGCCCACCTTTCCATGGCATCCCACAGCCACCAACTTCTCAACTACAACTTTTACCTCCCATCCTAAAACAACTTCTGGTACAATGTACAATTCAGCCTGTCCCTCCAGAACACATAGGCAAACGTTTCTACTCCAGGATGTTTCTGGTACCCAGGAAAGATAGTCCCTGGAGACCAATCTTGGACATGTCCTACTCAACCTGTTCCTCAAGGTTCCCATTTCAAGATGCTCACTCTACAGACCTTACTGCTCCTTATCCCACATCAGGCTTATATGGTCACTGTGGACCTGAAGGATGTCTATCTACACATACCCATTCAACCCAGTTGCAGAAAAATCCTACATTTCTCTATAGGCTTTTCTCATTTTCAATTTTGTGCTTTACTTTTTGGTCTTTTTACTGCACCCACGGTCTTCACAAAATGTCTAGCCCCTGTGATAGCTCACTGCAGACTGCTGGGCATTCAAATATATCCCTATCTGGATGACCTTCTGATCCTTCACAGAGACCCTCATGCCCTAACTCAGCATCTGCAAAAGGTTTCCAACATCCTGGAAACGTGCAGGTTCACTCTTAATGTGCCAAAATCTCCCAGCCAGGACCTTATTTTCCTCTGTTATAGGATACAAACAGAATTGATGACTGTCTTTATCCCACAACAAAAGATAGTCAGTTTGACTCATTCTACTAGGGCCACTGCTTCCTCTGCAGTTTTTTTCAAAGTCCTAGCCCATGCAACCATTTTGGAGGCAGGAACATGGGTCTTCTGTACACACCTTCACCAGGCATTACAAACTGGATTTGATATCAAGGTCTAGAGCTGGCTTTGCCAAAACAATTCTACAGGGCTCATTGATTCTGCCCCTAATCCAACCATCCAGGGTTCTACCTAAAAGCTTTGGTACTCTCCCTACAGTAATGAATACTGCAACATGAGAATAGAAGGACATAGAATAGTTGTGTAAAATCTTACCATAACCTTAGATGTTGTCCTCTTCCATGTTGCAGTATTCAGAACCCTCCCTCATCCCCTCTTTACCTTTGTTTCATTTAAGATGTATATATTTTTGTTGGGATGTCTGCTTGGTGATGGAGTTACTTCTTCCAGTAGATGATTTTGTTTTTCTTATACACTGTTTGGTGAGCCTACTTCCACATTCTGGCACTGTAGGAGCAGACACGAGGTAACCACTACTTTGCTCTATAGAGTCTTTTCTGAGGTTTTGACTGGCTGGAATATTAACAGGTCTGTCTTATGCAGCAGTCAATCCTGAGTTGGGTACGTGCAGATGTCACATTTATAGCTGATGTTGGTTTGACACATGCATGCAACGTCGCACGTACCCCCCCCCCCCAATGACTTTGGTATACTGTCTGGATGTACGGTGCTGCAGGCAGCCAGCTCCCTATAGTAATGAATACTGCAACATGGAAGAGGACGACTTGTAAGGTTATGTTAAGATTTTACACAACTATTCTCTACCGTGTGCATTTGTGTGGAGTGTAAAGGAATTCTAGCCTTTGTGATAGACCAACAATTTTATTCTACTTAATTTAATATTTAGTTGCATATTGTATGATTTTTCTCATAGACTTTGATTTAAAATCTCTTTGAATTCTGTGGTAACTGATTTTGATTAGCCTTTTGTAGAATTCTTCATTTCCAATAGGAAATTGATTCCTTAAATGAATATGCCACTAATGATTTGCTGAAGCACAAGTATGTCTTGTACAATGTACTAAATGCTTTGTTTATTTGAAGGTAGTACCTGATAATACTGGTGATCCTACCTCTCAGTCATACCAAATTACTCGGCATTTACCAGTTTTGAGGGCAAAATAATGGGGTGCCACGAATTCCCAAATGGCCCCCTTCAATTCCGATTTTTTTTTTTTTTGCACGCTTGCGTGATATTAACTTCATGAGGCAGACTGTCTGCCTGTTTGGAATTTGAATTAGAATGGAAACGGAATGAAATGGAAATAGTATTAGCAGTGGCAGCTGTGCACAGCAGTGAGAGAAGCTTGTCTTGCAGGGCTGTTCAGTTTTTCACACTGTTTACAATTTCATTTTAGGTTCTGGTTCTGCCAAGTATGTAACATTGTACTACTACAAGTTCTGCACTGCAGTGCAGGCTAGTTTGTCTGGTCTGCCCAGCACCCACCTGTGTTCTGAATTCTGATCTGCAATCACTCCCACTGTCCCAACCAAGATTCAGGAATTTACTTTCTCCGGCGGCTTGACCATGACCATCACCACCTCCTCTGGCTCAGGTAGGCAAAAAAGAAAAGAAAAGTCCAGTTCTTATTGCACTGCTTTGCCTAACAGAAACTGTGTCTCCGGTCTGCCGAGCGCCGAACTAATATTCTAGCATTTTTAGCCATCATTTTGCACTTTGCAGCAGGAGCAGGTGCACGAGTTGAGTCTGCTTAAAATAGGTCGCTATACCCTTGTTCGACATGCTTGAATGCAGATCCCAAGTGTTATGATGATCTTCGTGTTTCGCTGCTGCAGTCCTCACACTTGGGTTATCCTGCCAGGGGTAGCCCTCAGTCGCCCAAATACCAGAACCTTAGTATTTCTGCTTCGGTTGCTGTTGCTCCAGGACTGACGTCAGTGGTATAAAAGCAGGCAACCTGCACCATTACACCAGTCTTTCTTGCTGAGGAGCCCGAAGCAGAAGCAGTTTGCACGAGTGCTGGTCGGCCGCTACCTGAGTTTTCGTTTCCAAATTTGAAGTTGAAGTCTTCTAGAACTAAGTACCCTGTTGGCGATCCTTTTTTCTTGCTCTAACCGATGTTAGAAAAAGTTAATAATTGTTTCGCCTCTGGAAAGCAAATACCACACCAAGATTTCCATTCTTGCTGTGTCACCTGTTTAGGCCCAGACCACGATGTCACTCGCTTGTTGGTTTTGTGCTTTGTTCAACGCTAGAACTATACGTTGTCGGGCCCTTATTGTAGCTAAATACTTTTGCTCTCGATCTCTGTATTCCGAAGTGGCTTCAGTAAGCCATCTGACTACCAATCTTCTGAAAAAACTTGAGTATAAAGACAGAGACAGACCGCACAGGTCCAGAACTGCTGACAGTGCTTCCGTTAAGCTAGTCTCCAGTTCGCTGGTACTCAGTGAGGCGCTTTCGCAGCCCCTGATGCCCGCTTCTATGGATTCGCAGGCCGCTACCAAGACCCGTTCGGAGTACGGTATGCTGTGAGACTCTACTTTGACTAAGGATCCTGTGGATGTCTCTACCTTGGATGGGTCCGGAGCCACTGAGCAGGCACTTGCTTCCGAGGAAGTTCTTTGCATTACTGATATTCAACGCAAACCAATGACTTCTTTCGCGTCTTCAGTTTTTTCTAAAGCTACCGAGTTCCTAAGGCTTAGTGTACGAATTACGCCTAAAAACTGACGACCCAAGTTCAAGCACCTGCTTCCATGCCGCAGTCTTAAATGCTTAAAATGGCGGAAGACCTCATCATGCTGATTAGGGGAAGCCAGCCTACCCCTTCTAAAAGAAAAAAAGACTTGTCCCCAGCAGCCTTATCTGACCAGGAGTCCGTCGACTCTGAGGTTTCTGATTATGAAGACATGCCCTTGTCTGCCTATTAGGATTCAGATGCAGAGGAATCCATTTCTTCCACCTCTCCTCCAGAGGCTTTTTCTTTTGGTGAAACCCTACATACTTTGAGAGAGCATTTCCATTGGGAATGCCTGGATTACCCACAGTCCAAAAAGAGACTCGGGGAATTTTTAGATTTACCACAACACAGACCCTTAGCTGTTCTTCCTGTCTAGGATGTTGTGGATGATGGTTTCATGGAATCTAGTTTAACTCCTGACACCCTACCACCAGGAAACCTGGTAGGTATTACAGAGTCCCTGACTCACACAAATTTCTCTTCAAAAATCCTACTGCTGACCCACTGCAACCACTGCTAAGAATCCCACCTCTTCAGACAGGGATTCCCGAGCTTTAGACAGATGGGATAAAAAAGTGTACACTTCTGCAACTCTTGCCTTTAGAGCTTTAAATTGTCAGTTCCACATGTTGAAATACTAGCAACATACAATGGAACTTCTTAAACAAAAATTATCTACCTTTCCAGCTTGTGCAGAAAATAAAGATTTACACTAGCTTATGCATTCTGCCTGCCAAGCCAAGTTACTAAGCACACCCTGCAATGTGGGTTTGATGCCCTAGAAGCATCCTGCAGTTCAGCAGTCACAGGTTCTGTACTTAGAAGGCATGCTTGGCTTAAGGAACAGACCTTGCCAGACCATGTCAAATCAAAATTATTGGACGCACCATTGAACAAAGACAATTTGTTTGGCACTAAGGCAGAAGAGGTTTTAAAAAAGATTAAAGAAAAAGCTAAATCTGTGCAGACAGTTAGACTTTTTACAAGTCAAGCCTCCGAGATTCAGTAGGCATTGCCCCTCCAAGTACTGGTCCTTTCCAGCCCCATCAAGGCCGACTCAGACTAGACCTAGGGCAGGCAGACCCCCCCCCCCCCCCCCCCAGACAGCAGTCCCAGGGAATGCTGAGATCTAAGCAATGGAGTACCTCCGCTTCTAAAACAGGGAGTGCTAACCCACCCCCTTATGGCAAGAATTCACAATGACTTTTCAACTCCACCCATTACCTCTGCCCACCCACTTGTGCCCCTAGAAGGAAAACTTGCCTCCCATGCAAAAAAAACTGGGCCTCCATCAACAACCACCGATGGGTCCTCAACATAGTGTCCCATGGGTACAAATTTTACTTCCAGACACTGCCAACCCCAAAAGAGTTCCCAGATCTTCCTCCAAACCAGCAGGCAGAGGCCTAAAACCAAGTTCATTCCCTGCACTCCATGAGGGCAACACAGCCAGTGCCTGCAGACCAGATAGGCCAAGGTTCTATTCCAGACTTTTCCTGGTACCCAGAAAAGAGGGCACCTGGCGCCCAATCCTAAATCTGTCAATTCTAAACACCTTCCTGGTGATACCAAAACACAAAATGCTCACCTTCCAGCAGCTTCTTCCTATGCTATCCAAAGATGCTTGGTAGCCACCCTATACCTAAAAGAGGCCTATCTGCACATCCCAATTAGGGACTCTTGCAGGAAATGTCTACATTTCAGGGCAGGATCTATGCACTATCAGTTCTGTGCACTTCCCTTTGGCTTATCCACTGCTCCCAGAGGTTTCACAAAATGCCTGTCTCCAGCTATTGCTTTTTGCAGACAAAGAAATATTCAAATTCACTCCTACTTGGATGACTGCCTGATTCAGACAGACAGTCAAGAAAAGCCGTTGCAGCACCTGACCTTTGTAAAGGACCTACTGATTTCACTGGGGTACACTATAAATGAAAAGAAATCCAAACTAGTCCCCAGTCAAAAAATTGTATTCCTGGGAGCAAGCCTGGACACCACATCCCAGATGGCATTCCTTACTCCAGAAAAACAAGCCTATCTGACAGGCTACTTCTCTCAACTAAACACCATAACCCAATTATCCACAAGGAAAATCCTGCAAGCTCTAGGATTCATGGCTTCATGCATTCTACTAATTCCATATGCCAGACTGCATATGAGGAAACTTCAGTAGTACTTAAAAAGCCTTTGGTGTCAACATTCTCAGGACCTGGAAATTATCATACCTATGATACCTTGTCTAAGGAAAGATTTTCTTTGGTGGGCAACCGCATGCAACCACAACAAGGGCCTTCCCTTTTCACAACCCCACGCCTCCCAGACCATCACCACAGATGCATCAGACTATGCCTGGGGTGCACACCTGGATGGCAGGTGCATTCAGGGCCACTGGAGCACAAATCAAATACATCTGCACATCAACCAAAAAGAGATGCTAGCTGTTCAGCATGCTCTGACAACTTTCAGATCCCTACTCTCTCTGGGGCCTCTCCTAATCAAAACGGACAACACCACAGTGAATGTGGCACATTAACAAGCAGGGAGGAACTCACTATTACCCACTCTGCAGGCTAGCCATGACCCTTTGGCACACTGCTTCAGCCATGCAAATTGACCTGCTAGCACAAATCTCGTAGACCCACACAAGTGGCAATTAAACCGCAACACCTTCAGCCTCTTAACCCAGAAATGTGGTACCCCAAAGGTGGACCTATTTGCCTCCCACAACAACCACCAGCTCAACAAATTCTGCACCAGGGAACCTCACAGCAAGGCCTGGAAAGTGGATCCCCTATCCTTCCAATGGGTAAACCTCTCGATCTATGCATTTCCCCCTCTACCTCTTCTTTCAAGGGTACTACTCAAAATAAGGGAGGAAAAACCAAGATCAATCCTGATTGCCCCGGACCGGCCATGCCAACACTGGTACCCACTACTGCGCAGTCTGTCACCGTTGCCTCCATGGCACCTCCCTCAGATCCCTACTCTCATGACCCAGCAGAAGGGAGAATTCTTGCATCCACAATTGCAAACCCTGAACCTGGTAGCCTGGCTTATTCCTTGACCTCTCCTCCAGTGGCTAGCCTAAGTAATCAAGTCCTAGACGTTGTACGTGAAGCCAGACGTCCCAGCACTAGAAAATCCTGTGCTGACAAGTGAAAAAGGTATTGCTCCTGGATGCAGGCTAAATTAGCTGAACCAGCAAAGTCCTCCTTACCTCTTATCCTGGATTACCTAGCAGACCTACTTCACAGGGGCCTATCCTTCTCTTCTATTAAAATTCATGCCTCTGCCATCTCTGCTTATTACAGCACAGATCCACCTCTCTTTTCTCACCCTCTCATCAAGCATTTTCTTTGAGGGGCTAACAACTTAAGGCTGCTCAGAAGAGATCCTACCCCTGCTTGGGACGTTAAATTTGTGTATGAAAAGCTCACGCTACCACCCTTTAAGCCTGCAGCTTCAGCAGAGTTAAAGTTTCTCTCTTGGAAAACAGCCTTACTTCTGGCCGTCACTTCAGCTATAAGAGTGTCTGAGCTGCAAGCACTCATGGCTGTGGAACCCTTCATCATTTTTCATGCTGACAGGGTCTCCCTCAGGACTAACCCAACTTTCATGCCTAAGGTGGTGTCCAGTGTGACTCTGTCAATCTATTCATTTGCCCACCTTTTTCCCTAAGCCTCAAAATAAGGGGAAAAAGATCCTGCACTCTAGATGTTCACAGACAGCTCAGATTCTACCTGGATAGGACTATGCCTTTTTGGAAAACTGACCAGTTACTAGTCAGCTTTGCAGCAGGGGCGGAGGGCAAGGCCATATCCAAACAAACCATTTCCAAATGGATTGCATACTGTATCTATTTTTGTTACAAACACCACAGGAAGCCACCCCCACAGGGGGTCAGGACACATTCCACTAGAGCTACTTCCACCTCTGCAGCCTTTCTCAGAGGGGTTCTTACCATGAACATCCTGGAGGCTGCAACATGGAGTTCTGTTCATACCTTCACCAACCATTACCACCTGCCTATCTTTTCCAAATCCAGGGCGGGCTTTGCAGTCGCAGTCCTGCAGGGCATACTAGCCAGCCCAAACAATTCTTGATTGCCTCCACCCTTTACTTCAGCTTTGGGAATCAACTCAAGTGTGATGACTGCAGCAGTGAAACACGAAGGACATAGTACAGTTGTGTACACTTAACATAAATGTAGATGTGTATTCACTGTTGCAGTCCTGGTCTCCCACCCTCCATCCCCCTGGTCTCTCTCTCTCTCCCATTATAGTGCTATTTGGTATTTACTTTCTGCTGGTGGGAGCTCCTGACATTTGGGGCAAGAAAACTGATGTAATGACATCTGCAGCCTGATTTTATACCACTGACGACATTACGTCAGTCTTGGAGCGGCAGCAATCAATGCAGAAGTACTAAGGCTCTGGTATTCAGACCGACTGAGGGCCACCCCTGGCAGGAGAACCCGTTTGTGATGACTGCAACAGTGAATGCACTCGAACATCTACATTTATGGTAAGTGGACACAACTGTAATTTTCGGGTGTCCCTGTCTGCATAACTTTGAGACTAGTCCTCCAAATGTTTTAAAACTCTGAGATTCTAGTGCTATAAAAAAGGCATGTGTTAGTCATGGGCAGGAGTGAGTGAAATGTTGCATAATACTTAACAAGAAATGTCCTGATTTATGTGTATAGCTTTGTGCTGTTTGACATAGGTGGGGCATGCTGTTTTTGGAGAGTCGTGTGTGTAAATTTGTTTTCTTGCATAGTACTAAATAAGAAATAAGGTCAGTGTTTTACTTTTTTATTATTGTATACAAGCTTTTTTTTTCGTTCATTTGTAGGGATTTGATTTTTCTGGACAGTTTTGTATGTATATGTGCATTGTCTGTGTGTGGTTTTTTTTTTTTGTACAGCTCTGCTCTGGAGTGCTTTTATTGATAATTGAAAGTTTGTACCTTTTATAGTAGACGTGGTGCTTAGAAACAGTGCGAGTCACTACTGATAAAACGGTAGAGGAGGGCAATACCAGGTTAGAGTACTATAAAGATTATTTAAGGAGGTGAATAAAAACAATTATCTCAGATTTTGAGTGCTAGTGTTTCATTAACTGTCTAGCTCAAATGATTATATTATTGTACAAACTATATTTGACATTGTAATTTTACACGGAATGATGGAAGTTTATATACAATGCATCTTGAAACATGTTTTTATGGTGGTGTAATTCAAGGCACACTTTGTACATCATCTGATAAAATTAACTTTAAGTAAGATCCTCTGTACGCTTCTTGTTTAATAAGTCAAAAGAAAAGTACTGGCAGTAAATTATGATCGGAGAACTTTTTCCCAGACTTGAGAGAAATTTTAATGGTTTTGACTTTTTGGGGGTTTAAATTTTTATTGCCTAGGGAATCATGCACAAAACCAGCTTTAAAAATTCAAGTAAGTCACTCAAAAAAAGTACGAGAACTTAAATATGGACTGCAGGACGTAACTCATTTAAAACATGTTCTTTTACCTCCAGAGTAAATAACTCATTTACGAATGTTGCAATCCATGAACTTAGGCCGTAGAATATTTGCTTTTGATGCAGAAGGCTGTGGGTTCTACTCCCACAGTATGTAAATGGATAGCTGGTACTGTACTGTGTTGTACTTTTAAAGAGGGTAGATGTTGCAGTCCTGAGACTGTCACTATGAACCTGTTTTGAGTTTGCCATCTATTCCCTGTTACAATATTACTAGCTTATTTTTAATGTAACATGCAATTTATTCCTCAAGGGCAACAGGTACTTTATTTGTAGATAAAATAATGAAATGTAAAGTTGCTTGCTAGCAGCAAACCTCTTCATTAGTTGCATATTTCTTTAATGTGGAATTATTTAGATGACTTTTACTTCTGCAGAGATTGTGCATATTTACTGATACTGGTGGATTGTAGAAGTTTGAGTAGACTTTTATGATGGAAACGTTCTGAATTGGGCAGTTTAGTTGTCATTGGTTCATGCATTTTGTTTCATTGCTTACTGAAACAATGTTCAAAACAATAAATTTAAAGCGCACTCTACAACTGTGTGTATTATACAAGGAATATAATTTTAATAGTCAGGAAGGTGTATCAAAGAACACATGTATGTTTCATGTGCAACGGGCCTATGATTTGAAAACGGCCCAAAGGTAATCTTTATCCGCCACTGGCTAGATGCATTTTCTTTGAATGTGGGTTTCAGTGCTGTTTCAATGAATGTGAGTTTCAAGGGCAGAGAAGTTTTAATACGAAGTCTATTTTCATTGTGAGACTGTTTTTGTTTGTGCTATAAAATGTAAAATAAAAGTTTTAAATAAAATCCAAATAATCATTGTAGAGGTAAAGGCAGTATGCACATTACAGTGTTTATGGTAAATGGAGAGAAATAGCCAAGTAATGGGACATTGGAATGGCTGCAGGGGGGAGGGCTGTGTATGAGGTGGCCCCATTCGACCATGACTTTGTGAGGGGGAAAGGCAGCAAACTCAGACAGCTCCGGGCAGCACAAACTCTAACTATGCCACTGATCAGTAGGCCGTGGAAAATGACTTTTGGAGGTCCTAACAAACTAATAATTCTTTTGCTAAGGTTAATAGTCGGCAGTATTCTAAATTTCCTATTTTTACCACAAAACCCACATACTGCAAGTCACCAAAAATAAAATCCTAATGTTTATCATCTTCTCCCTTCCCAGTGAACATCATTGCTACACATTTAAAAAAAAAAAATTGGTTACCATTTACTACAGGGTCTGGGGCCATATTTTGGTTATCTGTTCTTCAGTTTGCATTTGAAAGTCAGTATCCCACAATTCCACTGGAGTGGGTGGGGTTACATAATTATGTATGCAGGTTGTACGTTAAATCAGCGTACAGATTTGTACCTCTTTTTTCATGGGCCTTTGTACAAATTTTTGATGTTTCCAGGTTGAGAGTCGTGCTGGTGGTCCGTGTTCCTCTTGTCAAAAGTTGGATGATTTACTTACCATTGTTAGTACTATGACAATTGTACTTGTGCAGTTGGCACAGCTTTGGAGAACTGTTACATATATTAAATGGACTGAAGAAGAATAATGTTAGGCAAAGAGCAAATATAATACATTTAGGAAACAGTGTCTGTTGTCAGTAAAGATCACTAATACACTATTGAACAAGTTAATACCACTGACAACTTTCTGTAAAGCAGTATTTAGTAATCTGATGATTTGGTGCATATAGAAAATAAAAAAAAAATAGAAGTTCACAACAAATAACAAGGAAGAAAAACTGATTAATGTCTAATAAAGCAAAGAGAATACATACTAAAATGGCACTGTTTTGTTAATGTAATACACAGATTACAGGGAGTGATCATTTTTCTACCACAAAACCTTCAGCCTACAGAAAAGGCACAACTTTTCTGAAAGAGAATGTAGAAAAAAGAAGCAAGGGACAGGTGAAAAGGAAGACATCAAAATTGAATGTGGAATGATGGAAGAATATTGCTGAAAGACAAACAGGAGAAAGACAGAAGTTGACAACATGGCTCAAGCTGAGGATGTACGAAGTGTCTGGATGAGAACTGTATGCGTGCAAATGCAATAATGAATGAAAACAGTGAGATTAATAAGACTAATGAGGATTAAATTAATTCCTTTATTGACGGAGCAAATATTACTGAATTAGAAGTTGAAGATTATTCAGATCTGGTCAGAAACGGTATTTAATTGGCGATTCAGTTATTTGAGAAACGGATACTTAACGTTTGCAGAAAAGGTAATGAACATCAAATGGAGTTATGCTTGCCAGGAGCAAAAGTAGAGGATGTGAGAAAGGGAAGTGTAGGTAGGTTTTTATTCATGTTTGTACAAATCTCATCCACTTGGACTCTCTGATTTTTAGTAGGGACCTTATAGCCATCTTGATAACGTAGCTTGTACAGATGTTAGGACACATTTTTCACAAATCATTTCACAAAAGAATTTTGGGGGTAAATGCTTGAAAAAAATGTCTTTTTGTTTTAATGTGTAGAGCATCTGAGCCTAATTTAGGGCACGTGTTTAGACTGGATGGCATGCAGTTGTCAAGATCAGGGAAGATAATTTTTGCAATATTTGACCACCGCAGTATTTCACATATAGCAACATTTGATGCATCTCTGCTAGTTGATAATGCTAGGAACATTAATATTTTTTTTATTGGAAGCTTTGCTGCGTTCCCACAAGATTGATGATATTGTGTGTGAAACAAGGTAAAGAACAATGAATGGAAACTAGTTCTGTCAGGGTATGAATGTTTTTACTGTAGCAGACATTCTAATAAAGCTGCTACTGGTAATTGGGCCATACCTTTTCCAGGTACTAGGGCTACAGCAGGATTTAGTGCAGCAGTTCTAAGTGGCATCTTGTCCTCTTCCTCCTCAGGGGTGCCAACCACCAAGGGATATTTGCTGAAAACTTTGGTACTCCTCCCTAAAGTTGACTGCAGTGGTAATTTGCATGAAGAATGTTGGAGTTGTGTTATCAAAGTGCCATAAGTATGGATGTTCAGGTATAAGGACGGTTGAATTATGTTTTGCCCCCACTAACCTCTGTTAAAACCATGAAGTGCAAGACTGAGATGGGGGGTCCAGGGGTTTACTCCCCTCACCCTGATTACCACACTAGTCTTTCTGACCCCTGCACCACTAGTCTGTGGAGTTTGAGAAGCCTTGTTAGTGCATCACGTGTCTCTTAACAAGTCCTTTTTCTCAGGGATACAGCCTTTCCTGTATTTTTATAGTCTGGGTATACCTTGGCTACTAGCAAGAAAGAGCAGAAGATGGCCTGCCAAACATCCGCCCTTTTAATAAGATATGGAGACGTACAGAGAGAAAGGGAAATCTAGTTCGGTAGCTATGAAACTCTAGCCTTGTATTGGACACTGCCTGAGGCAGAGATCCCTAAAGTTAATGACTGCATCAGTGACTTCATTCAAATATCTACAGTTTTACAAAGATAACACAGCTGTACTTCTCTGCATCTCTGGGTTTTTCAGTTAGCTAATATATCCTTGCATCTTGTTGGCCCAGACTGCTGTTTTGTGGTGGTGTACAGCATAGTTTGGTCAAGAGGTGAGTAATTCCAAGATTATTCTCCATTGAGCATTTCTAATTTCCTCCCCGAAATGCATTTTCTTCACGTTTTCATTGTTGTAGGTATACTGGTAAAAGCAAAATTTAAATAATTAGTGAGTACTAGGAGATGCATGAAATAACATTGATATGACTCCATTTGGAATGGGATCTGGCAAATGTTTCAGATGTATCCTGTTCTGTCGCATGTTGCTTGTTTTTGACAAGATCTCTCTCTACCTTGGGGGTAAGGAAATTTCCCGTTATTGCACCACAAAAAAAGTTTGAGTGATCTTTAAATTGGTATATTTGGAGAGTCAGGGATGTGGGAATGGTGCAAGGAAGCAGGAGCAGCTTTCTACTGTAAGTCACAATTTTTAATTTTTGCTGCAGTCCTGTGATCGTTGCGCTTGGATCTCCACCCTGGCTACTATATTCAGTATTTCATTCACTGTCTAAATGCCTCATGAAATGCACATTCCCTGAGAGCAAAGGCCAGACATAACTGGGAGCAATGCTGTCAGTTTTCAGAGGATCATGATTTCATGATTTCATCCATAAGCTCAAACAACCTGTCATACCCATTATTGCGCAGTCCTCTTTTTACAGTGTACACCACTCTTCCACGCAGCATAATCAGTTGGTCATTCCTGCTTGTTAACAAAGTACCCTAGTTTTATTTCTGGCCTGTAGCAGGATTCTGCCACAGGTAATGTGCCCATAAACTCACACTCTTCCCCTAGTGAAAGAGAAAAGCAAGCTGGCTTAAGCTTAGTTATTACTGTCATTTTTTTCACCAAGGGCAGGTTTTGTGCATAATTATTGAAAAGGCACTGTGTTGGAGCTGTTAAATTGAATGCATTAGCACTCTCGAATTGAATTTTCTGTAATATGGTGGACTGAATTAGATAGTATTTTTTTCTTATTTTAGATGTTTAATATTATGTATGTATATTCTGTACTATTACAGCTACATTGCTTCTGACACATGCTGTGTTTTTTTTTTTGGGGGGGGGGGGCTTGTCAGATTAGCATACGTAGACTGTTTAGCCATACTTTATAAACATGTCTGATATTCCATAACTGATGAGCTCAGAAAATTGGTGAAACATGGCATGTTTCAGAAGCCATGTAGCTGACTCATTGGTATATCTTTAAGAGATCATTTGCATATTTCCTATGAGCCTCCACTACAAGAAGTTTAAGGTATTACACAGTGAACATTTCAGCTCTGCTGGATCTTTCTTGCACTTTCAATACCCTTAGTCCAGATTTTCATTGTCTGCAGATTGAAAAGTACGTCTGTCTTTACTGTTCCTCCATCTCTTGTTAATTTATGCTCCGTGCTGAAGTTTGTTGTGTAGGTAAACCACACAAAGTTTACATTTAATTGGAATACGGTGACACACTTAAGCGTATTAATAAACAGTAATTTAGAATAAATATACAATAAAAAGAGATTATCCTTAAATATTTGCTTTTTTTCTTCTTCTCTTACTTTGCTGTAGGTCATATGATGTAGGCAAACACTTGCATTTTAACGGTTTAAATAAAGCAGTACTAAATTGTTCTTTGACAAGTACTTATATTTCATAACATTCAGAACAGATACAAATGGAATTATTCAGGAAAATATGGAGTTATTTGAAATAACTATTTGTGTAATTAACTCCTGCATTTGTTTTGTTTCCTTTTTTTAACTGAATATTATGCTTACTAAGGTACAAGATAGAGCTTAAAGCAGGCAAAGTGATGGACTTATAAAGATATTACATGAAAACTTAAATCTGAGTAATAACTAAAAAATTGTGAAATTTTAACCATTCTAGTGAGTAACAGTCTGGCAGAGTTTTGCAAGCAAAGAACTGAAAATACTATATGAAAATGTATATGTTTGACTTACAGCTACAACACTTAAGTATAATCTGTACTAGTAAGTAACGACTGGAAAATGTGAAGGGTTTTTCCTGTATCTCAAGGCCTATCTAATGTAAGGAGGTAAGCCAAGTATATAGGTTGATGAAGTTACATGAGAAGTTTTACTGTGTAAATGTTCAGTTTTATATAGAAAGCTGATTTGTTTAAGTAGGATCAATTCACATGAGTAATTACAGAGTAAATTGCCTATAGTGTGGTAAATCTGTAGGCTAAAAGCTTAATGTAGAGAAGAAAATAAACAAGAAAACTTGGTGGATACTAATCCAGTGTTGCTGAGCACGACACCCAGAATGTTGGCAGTGGAAAAGTTCCTTTTATTTTTATACAGTAGACAGTCGAATATCCAAACTAATTGTGACCTAGGTTAGTTTGGATAATCAAATATATAATTGAACTGGATAAAATCTTTAAAAATATTTTTGATGAACATTAAACTTGAGAAATAAAACAAATATACTGCAAGTACAAAACATTACATTATGTTATTGTAGTATGTATAACATTTACGTATTCAGACTTTGATTTTTCCTACCCGAAAACTTTGGAAAGCTGCGTTCAGTTAATTAACATTTTGGATAATCGACTCTACCGTATTACGTATTTACAGTTGGAAGTGCTCAGCCCTGGTGGGCACATTGTGGTGTGGATATTATTTATAGAAAATGGTTGTGTATGATTAAAGGATGCCAGTCATGCAGATTCTGCTTTATGTAATAAAATCTGGGGAAGCTTGATATATATAAGAAACATGCAATTTAAAGACATGATTATGTTGTCATCATCCCATTTTGTAGTGAGCACTAGTATGAGGCTGTATATTTTCAGTGAAGATGAGATCTGAAGTGCAGTGAAGTTTGTGAGGAATGAAACATTGGTGTTGAGTTCTGTTGATGGAGTTTTTTGCTGCTGCCAAATTGCTGTTTTTTCTTTGAAAGCAGTTGGCCAGCATTAGTTCCTTCTACTGCAGTGTCAGTAGATCATCCACTGCAAATACCAAAAGATTGTGTTTGTGTCACCAAAAATATTAGTAATGTTTATGTGCAACTTTTTTCTTTGTTTCATGCAAGTATTGATTTTTATAATGGAAGATTAACAGGTAAATGGTCTGGGGGGGGGGTTATGATACAGTAGTTGAAACGTACAGGAAGCCAGTGATGCTTATTCGAATGTCGCGTCTGAATGTACTTAATGACGACAACATTTTAAGCTCTGAGGCTTCTATTCATCTTTTCATCATGTGATTAGTTGTTTTTGTATGCACGTTAAAAATTTGAATTGTCCCATTTCATCTCTCTGACCTGTGATCTGTGAAATTCACTTGCAGATATGAGTTAGCATTTCCAGGTGTCTTACAACAGTGAGACAGGTAGTCGTATGCCACCATCAGTGTCTGGAGAGGAGCTCCCGCACCCCCTGTAAATGTTGCACTGTCCCACTGTTAAGATGCTGTGAAATTTTGCTGAGTTCGTTTGATAGAAGTTGGCCCTCTTTAGTTCCTTATTCTGCAATGTTAGTAGATCATCCATTGCAGATACCAAAAGATTAGTAGTGTTTGTGTATCATCAAAAATGTTAGTAATGTTTGTGCGCAACTTTTTTCTTTTTCTTGCAAGTATTGATTTTTATAATGGAAGATTAACAGGTAATGGGTCTTGTGGGTGTTTTATGATATAGTATTTGAAACATACAGGAAGCCAGTGATGCTTATTCGAATGTCCCATCTGAATGCACGTAATGACGACAGCAGTTTGACCTCTTCAACATATGTGATTTAGCTTTTTTTGTGTGTGTACATTAAAAATCTGAGAAATTCACTTGTGGATCCTAACCCTTGTAAAATGAGATTTACCTTTCATGTAGGAAAATTGACTATTTCTTCTATGCTATACTCTTGCAGGGTTTTATTGACCATGGAGTGTTTGATGATGTGACTGCCAAAAGCCCTGTGATCCCCAGTATTTTTGGCATCCTGAAATTCATAAAAATGTAATAGGACCCCCTGCTGATACTAGTTGTTGCAGCCAAATTCTCCAAGATGGTGGCTCTAGCCATTTATATTGACAAGCATGTTAAACATTTGTTATCTGACAGACTATATATTGTACATGATTCTTGGAATTTACTGGAGAATATTAAATCTGTTGAACTCGTACCTGACGTATTGTTTGTCACAGTGGATGTTAAGAATTTGTTTTCAGTCGTGCAACATTGGGTTGTGTTGGAGGGATTTTACCACATGATGGTCAAGTATGGTGAATTCTTCGGCTAAGAGATGAATGGCTTGCAATGTTTTCTAGGTCTGGTATTAAGAAAATAACTTTGTCTTTTTCTAGAGGGAGTATTTCCGTCCGAAAGTGGGGGCAGCTGTTGGGGTTGCATATGCTCCCCTATATGCTTATGTGGTCCTTGCAGCTTGGGAAGACAAATTTTCCATCTGAATATTTTGTTAATGTGTATGCTTATTTTATGCTTTTGGATGACATTTTGATTTTAGGTAAAGGAAGTGTTGGTCAGCTGAGAACCTTTATTAATTAACTGGAAAACGCCTGTTAATTGCAGAGTTTCACTTTCCAGTCCTCCTGTAGTGATGTTTGGATATAACATTAGGGAAGGATTTTGTGAGCAGACAATTTGCATCTAATTTACTTAGAAAAGATACCTTTGCTGACGTGTACCTGATTGTGAAAGTTGTCATCCACCATACCAGAAACGAGCTGCTAGTATAGGACAATTGGTATGAGCCTCCAGGCTCATTAATGAGGGTTTTTTTTTTTTTTTGCACAGGTTAAACATTTTTTGAAGATGCTTAAAGAAAGGGGGTATCCACATAATCTTTTGCATGAGGTTAAAGACAAAAGTTTTTGAAGGTAGAGGTGGTAGATTCAAACCCTTGTTATGAGCCCAAGAAAAGAGGAATAGCAAGGTGTTTTTGCAAAGCTTCAAGGGATAAAAACTTGTCTTTAGTTTGCCATTTGGTATTGACACCTGTAAATGCAGGAAGGTAGTTAAGACCTCCTGGGAGACTGTGTTCACAAAAATTAAAGAATAGGAGAAGCCCCGCCATAGTATTTGGTAGAGGCAAAAAACATTAAAAATTGGGTAGAAACAGTGTCTAAAACTGAATTACCCATTGGGAGAAAGGTTAGTAAATGTGGGGCATGTAAGTTTTTTGTACATTTGTGAATGACCGTGTGTATGCTAGCTTCTTTTATTATAGTAAATCTATAACATGTCCTGGAGTATGCAGTTGTGGGATAACAAGATTAGTTTTATTTAGCCACTTGTACCGCCTGTCCATCCTTTTATATGGGGAAGACCAATAGGAGGTTGAAGAATAGGATAAAGGAACATGCTTAGCTTATTAAAAAGAAAAGAGCTACTAATACCTTGAGTAAGCACACTACTAAATGCCTGCCCAACATATAACAAATTTATTTTCTTTATAACTGACAAGGTAAATCAACAAGAGAATGGGTGTGATATTGAAACCCTACTGGAATTTAATGAATTGATTTTGCAGTTGAAGTTGAGTACCTATGTGAAAGCTGGCATAAGTAATTTTATTTCTGTTATCAGTGTATTGAAACATAGGGTTAATATGTCTTGAAATGTTATTCTTTATATTTTTTGTTAGAATATGTCTGGTATGTATTATTACATGTGTTTCTTATATATTTCATATGTATGTTTGAGGTTGAATGTTTTGATTTACTGTATTTACAGTGAATTAGTTTGGTTAAGTCTGTGACTTTAGTCAATTGGTGTATAATGAGATCATTATCTAATTGATGGGTAAGCATGTGTAAGGAGTTATCTGTGGCAGCTTTTTTCAACTTTGAAGTCCCTTGTGTATTTTATGGGATGAAAGCTCTCACTTCGTTTTTTCTTCTTTAAAAATATTATAATTTTAGTTCATCCTAGTGGTCTGAATTTGTTTTATATCTTGTTTTCTAATATGGTGTGTCAGTTTCATTGTTACAATTGGAGTCCCTCAGTTCTGGTGGGCACATAGTTTTGTGTGGACATAATTTATATAAAATGGCTGTGTATGACTAAAGGATGCCAGTCATGCAGATTCTGCCTTATAGAATAAAAACTGGGGAAGTTGCATATTGTGAGCACTAGTAGATAGTTGTATATTTCCAGTGAAGATGAGATCTGAAGTGCAGTGAAGTTTGTCAGGAACGAAACTTGGGTGTTGAGTTCTGTTGATAGAGTTTTTTGCTGCTGCCAAATTTCTTGACTTCCCCTCGTAACTGTTGCATTGTACCACCATTAGATGCTGCGAAATTGTGCTGCTTTTCTTTGAAAGCAGTTGGCCAGCGTTCAGTGTTCTTCGTGTTTCACTGTTGCAGTCATCACATTTGGGTTATCCCTGCCAGAGTAGCCCTCAGCCGGCCTGAATACCAGAGGCTTAGTATTTCTGTGTTAGTTGCTGTCGCTTCAGGACTGACGTCAGGTTGTCAGTAGTATTAAAGTAAGCCTGCCAACGCCATTACGTCAGTCTTTCTTGCCATGGAGCCCGAAGCAGAAGCAGTTCGCATGAGTGCCAATTGGCCGCTACCTGAGTTTCGTCTACCGAATTGAAATTGAAGTCTTCTAAAGCTAAGTATCCCATTGGGGATCCTTTTTTCTTGCACTAACCGATGTCAGAAAAAGTTAATTGTCTCGCCTGTGGAAAGCAAATACCACACCGGGACTTTCATTCTTACTGCATCACTTGTTTAGGCCCAGACCACGATGTCCCCCGTTGTCGCTTCTGTGCTTCGTTCAACTCCAGAACTATCCATTGTCGGACCCTTATTGTAGGAAGATATTTTCGCTTACAGTCCTCGAATTCCGATATGGCTTCGGTAAGCCATCAGACAGCAAATCTTCCAAAAAAGCATAAAGATAAAGACAGAGACAGACCGCACAGGTCCAAACCTACCAACGACGCTTCCGTTAAGCTAGTCATCAGTTCTCTGGTCCTCAGTGAGGCACTTTCGCAGCCCCTGATGCCCGCTTCTGTGGACTCGCAGGCCGCTACTGAAACCCTTTCGGAGTCTGGTATGCCTCAAAACTGTTTTCCAACTAAGGATCCTGCGGTCGTCTCTATCTTAGATGGGTCTGGAGCCGCTGAGCAGGCACTGGCTTCCGAGGAAGTCCTTCGCACTACCAATTCTCGACACAAACCATCATCTTCTTTCGGGACTACCGTTCTTTTGAAAACTACCGAGTTTCTTAGACCCAGGGTACAAACCACACCCAAGAAACCGACAATCCAATCTCAGGCACCTGATTCCTTGCCTCAGTCGCAAATGCTTAAAATGGCAGAAGACCTTATCATGCTGATCAGAGGAAGCCAAGCTACCCCCTCCAAAAGGAAGAGAGAGCTGTCCCTTGTAGTTTTGTCTGAACAAGATTCAGATGACTCTGATGCATCTGAATATGAAGACATGCAACCCCTCTCTATTTATGAGGATTCTGATGCAGAGGATTCCATCCCTTCAGCCTCTCCCCCAGAGGATTTTTCCTTTGGGGAAACCCTTCATACCTTAAGGGAGCATTTCCAACGGGACAGTCAAGACTACCCTCAGTCTAAAAAGAGACTCGGGCAATTCTTAGATCTTCCACAGCACAGACCCTTGGCCATCCCCCCAGTCCTGGATGTTGTGGAGGATGTTTTCCTGGAATCCAGCTTGACTCCTGACACCCTCCCTCCTGCACCCAGAAAACCAGACAGGTACTACAGAGTCCCTGACTCACACACATTTCTTTTTAAAAAAATCCTACTGCTGACCCTGAGGTAATTTCTCAAGGGCCTGAAGGGATTAAAGCAACCTCTGCTAAGAATCCCATCCCTCAGATAGGGATTCCCAAGTACTAGACAGACGGGGTAAAAAAGTATACACCTCAGCTACTCTTGCTATCAGGACACTAAATTGTCATTTCCATATGCTAAAATGTCAGCAACATACCCTGGAACTCCTCAAACAAAAAATTTATTTTTTTCCTGCTTGTGCAGAATCTAAAGATTTACAAGAGTTAATGCATTCTGCAAGTCAAGTAACTAAACACACCTTGCACTGTGGTTTTGACGCCCTAGAAGCTTCTTGCAGGGCAGCAGTCACTGGATCTGTCATTAGAAGGCATGCATGGCTTAAAGAACAGCCCCTGCCAGACCATGTTAAATCTAAATTGCTGGATGCCCCCTTGCACAAAGACAACTTATTTGGCACTAAGGCAGAAAAGGTCTTAAAAAAGATGGAAGAAAAAGCAAAATCTGTGCAGACAGTTAAGGGTTTCTTACAGGTCCAGCCACCCAGGTTCAGCAGGCATTGTCCCACCAAGCACTGGTCCTTTCCTGCTCTCGCTAAGCCACTCCAGCCCAGGCTCCGGGGAACCAGACCCCCAAGACAGCAGCCACAGGGAATGCAGAGATTTAAGCAGTGGGCTACCTCCACTTCAAAACCAGGGAGTTTTAAGCCACCCTCCTTGTGGTAAGAACTCACAGTGACTCCCCTCCCCCACCCTCCCTCTGCCCACCTTCAATTACCCCTAGGAGGAAAACTCTCCTTTCACGCAAGCACCTGGGCCACCATTACCAATGACAACTGGGTTCTCAACATAGTGTCTCAGGGATAAAAATTTACCTTCCCCGTCCTTCCAACCCCAGAAGGGTTCCCAGATCTACCTCCAAACCAGTGGGCAGAGGCTCAAAAGCAAATCCTTTCCCTGCTTTCTATGAGGGCAGTAGAGCATGTTCCTGCAGAACAAATAGGCCGAGGCTTCTACTCCAGACTTTTTCTAGTGCCCAGAAAAGAGAGCACCTGGTACCCCATCCTCGATCTATCCATTCTAAACACCTTCCTGGTGATCCCAAAATTCAAAATGCTCACCCTCCAGCAGCTGCTACCCATGCTCTCCAAGAGATGCTTGGCTAGCCACCCTAGATCTAAAAGAGGCCTACCTCCACATTCCTATCAGGGAATTGTGCGGGAAATATCTCTGTTTCAGGGCAGGATCTCAACACTTTCAGCACTCTGCGCTTCCCTTTGGCTTATCTACTGCTCCTAGAGTTTTCACAAAATGTCTGGTTCCGGCCATTGCCTTTTGCAGACAAAGGAATATCCAGATTTACCCATGCTTAAACGACTGCCTTATTTGGCACAGCCAGGAAAAGCTGCTCAAGCACCTGGCCTTTGTAAAGACCCTGCTAACCTCCCTAGGGTACACAATCAATGAAAAGAAATCCAAACAGATGCCCACCCAAAGGATTATCCCAGGACACACCATCCCAGATGGCATTCCTTACACCAGAAAAACAATTTTCCTGACAGCCTACTTCTCTCAACTAGCCACCAGACCCCAGTTATCTGCAAGGAAGATCCTGCAAGCTGTTGGGTTCATGGCATCTTGCATACTACTCATTCCATATACCAGACTGCCTATGAGGAAACTGCAGTGGTACATACAAAGCCTTTGGTGTCAACACTCTCAAGACCTGGAGACTCTTATACCTATAATTCCTTGCCTCAGAAAATATTTTCTTTGGTGGGCAACAGCATGCTCCCACAACAAGGGGCTACCTGTCTCACCACCACCACCCCAGTGCCCAGACCCTCACCACAGATGCATCAGACTATGCTTGGGGTGCACACCTGGACAGCAGGTGCATACAGGGCCAATGTAGCCCGCAGCAAATCCCTCTGCACATCAACCAAAAAGAGATGATGGCTGTCCAGTATGCCTTGATAGCTTTCAAGCCCCTTCTCTCCCCAGGGGCTCTGCTGATCAAAACAGACAACACCACTGTGATGTGTTATGTCAACAAGCAGGGAGGGACTCGCTCCTACCCTCTATGCAGGCTGGCCATGACCCTTTGGCGCACAGCCTCTGCCATGCAACTGCACCTGTTAGCACAATTCGTACCAGGTTCTCTCAACTCTCTGGAAGAGCAGTTGAGCAGAAGAACCTTCACCCTAATAACTCAGAAATGGGGTACCCCTTATGTCCACCTCTTTGCCTCCCACACCAACCATCAGCTCAGCAAATTCTGCACCAGGGAGCATCACTGCATGGCTTGGAAAGTGGATGCCCTGTCCTTCTCCTGGGTCAATCTATCGGTCTATGCCTTTCCTCCACTACCTCTCATCCCCAGGGTATTGCTCAAAATAAAGGAGGAAAAACCAAGGACAATTCTTATAGCTCCAGACTGGCCTCATCAGCACTGGTACCACTTGATGTGCAGCCTGTCCCCACTGCCACTATGGCATCTTCCTCGGATTCCAAACCTCCTGACCCAGAGGGAAGGGGAATTCATACATCCCCAATTGCAGGCACTCAGTTTGGCAGCTTGGCTTATTCCGTAACCCCGGATCAATCTGCCAACCTCAGTAAACCGGTTCCAGATATTATACATGAGGCCAGACGCCCTAGCACTAGAAAGTCTTGTGCTGACAAATGGAAAAGGTTCTGCACCTGGATCCAGGCTAAGGGCGCCAGTACACCACATCCCTCACTCCCTCTCATCCTGGATTATTTAGTTGACCTACTACACAGTGGCCTCTCTTTCTGCTCTATAAGAATTCATGCCTCTGCTATCTCTGCTCATTTCCCCACTGAGCAGCCCCTTTTCTCACACCCTTTGATCAAACAATTCCTAAGAGGGGCTAGCAACTTGAGGCCACCCAGAAGAGCACCAACCCCAGCCTGGGATGTTAACTTTGTGTTGAAAAGTTCACCCTGCCCCCTTTCAAACCAGCTTCTTCTGCAGAGCTAAAATTTCTCTCCTAGAAGACAGCTTTCCTTTTGGCCATCACTTCAGCCAGAAGAGTGTCCGAGCTGCAAGCTCTCATGGCTGTGGAACCCTTCATCATCTTCCATGCTCACAGGTATCCCTCAGAACGAACCCATCCTTCATGCCCAAGGTGGTGTCCCGTGTGGCTCTCAACCAATCCATTCATTTGCCCACCTTTTTTCCTAATCCTCAGAACAAGGGGGAAAGGATCCTGCACTCTCTAGATGTGCACAGACAGCTCATTCTATCTAGACAGGACTAAATCCTTCAGAAAGTCTGATCAGTTGCTGGTTAGCTTTGCTATAGGGGCAGAAGGCAAAGCCATCTCCAAACAAACCATTTCCAAATGGATAGCACAATGCATCCATTTCTGCTACAAACAACATGGAAAGCCTCCCATCATTGGGGGTCAGGACTCACTACACCAGAGCAGCCTCCACCTCTGCAGCTTTTCTCAGAGGAGTCTCCACCAGGGACCTCCTGGAGGCTGCCACCTGGACATCTGTTCACAATTTTACCAGACATTACCACCTGCCTCTCTTCTCCAAATCCAGGGCAGGGTTTGCCTCTGCAGTCTTGCAGGGCATCCTAGCCAGCCCCTAGTTCCTTGACTGCCTCCACCCCTTTCCTCAGCTTTGGGAATCAACCCAAATGTGATGACTGCAACAGTGAAACATGAAGAACATAGTGCAGTTGTGTACACTTACCAAAATGTAGATGTTCGATTGTATTCACTGTTGCAGTCCTGGATGTTCATCGTGCATACAGCTGCAGTAATCACAGATGGGTTCTCTGCCGTCAGGCGGGTCCTCGGTCGGCCGAATTCCAAAGTCTAGGTCCGGCGTCGGTCGCTGTCGCCTTCTTTCCTGATGTCAGTGCGACAGGGGTATATAAGACACAGCCAACGCCATTTTCTTCAGTCTTTTTTGCCGCGCGGTGTCCGAAGCAGAAGCAGTTCGCAATTGCCGGTCGGCCAGCTCCTGAAATTACGAAAATTTGGAAACCGAAGTCTTCTTTAAAGCTAAGTACCTCGTTGGGGAAACTTTTCTTGCCTCAGACCGATGTCAGACAAAGTTAACAATTGTATTTCTTGTGGGAAGCAAATACCGCATAAGGATTTCCATTCCCTCTGCATACCTTGTTTAGGCCCAGACCACGACGTCTCGGGCTGTCACTTTTGCGCTACTTTCAATAAACGCACTATTAAGCGTCGGGTGGAGTTCACCCAGCACATTTTTGGTAAAGCTTTTGATTATAAAATGTCGTTGGAGACTCCGACTACCGTTTTGTCCAAAAAATGCAAGGGAAAAGACCAACACGCGAGGTTCGCGGTCTCCACCGACACCACGCCAAAACCGGCTACACGTGGTCCGGTTCTCAGCGAGGCACCAACGCAGACCCTGACTACCGACGACACTTCTCTGGCGGTGTCTTATATAACCGAGACCGCAGGTGCCTCGGCCCATACCCAGACTACAGTTACCGAAGCCACTGTGAGTGTTGAGGCTCCTAATGTGGACAGGTCCACTTCCACCCATGGTGTCTTTAGACCCTCATCTTCCTTTTCCATAAAGGCATTTACTAAGTCCAAATCAGTCATGCATCCCAAGAGGCCTGTTGCACAGGGCCCATCTCCAGGCCCCATGCCTAAAAAGCAGATGCTAAAAATGGCTGAGGATTTAATTACTCTTATCAGGGGTTCCCAACCCCCTCCGGACAAGAGACCCAGAGTGGAGGAAGATTCTCCCTCTTCTGGCCAGGGCTTCATTATTTCAGAACATTCTGATGAAGAGGAACACTCATACTCCCCGTTTGAAGATTCTGATGCAGAGCAGTCCATTCCTTCTGTATCTCCCCCAGAGGATTTTTCTTTTGGGGAAACCTTGCATACCTTGAGGGAACACTTCCATTGGGAAGGCCAAGACTTTTCTGATTCCAAGAAAAGACTTAGGGAATTCCTTTTGCTACCTCAGCACAGACCTCTGGCGATACCTCCTGTCTTGGACATTCTTGATGATGTTTACTCGGAGGCATGCCTTAATCCGGATTCCCTGCCTCCTGCCCCAGTCAAGCCTGATAGGTACTACAGAGTTCCTAACTCTCACCAATTTCTTTACAAAAGCCATACTGCTGACCCTGAAACCATTTCTCAAGGTCCCAAGGGAGTGAAGGCCTCTACTGCTAAGAATCCACTACCTTCTGAAAGAGAGTCTAGATCCTTAGAAAGGTGGGGAAAAAAGGTATATACCTCGGCCACCCTAGCCATGAGTGCCTTAAATTGTCATTTCCATATGCTTAAATATCAGCAGTTTCTGTTATCACAATTAAGGAATAAAATGTCACAACCTGAACAACCAGATTTGAAGGAGTTGCAGGATATGATGCATAGTGCAGAACAAGTGGGTAAACACACCTTACAATGTGGCTATAATACTGAGGCCTCAAGTAGAGCTGCTGTTACAGGATCAGTCATTCGTAGACATGCCTGGCGTAGGGAACAAATCTTGCCTGATCATGTTAAAGCTAAACTACTAGATGCTCCTTTACAAAAGGATGTATTATTTGGTACTAATGCTGAGGAGATACTACGGAAAATGGAAGAAAAAGCTAAATCTATGCAAACTGTCTAAGCTTTTCTACAGGTTCAACCACCACGTTTTAGCAGAAATTGGCCTTCAGAAAACTGGTCCTTTCCAGCCACGGACAAACCCCAAAGAGGTAGATACAGGCGCACAAGGGGCAGAGGACAATCTCAAGGATCATATAGAGGCAGACAATGGCAAACTCCAGCACAAAGAGGTGGCGAAGACAGTGCACAACAATACAGGAAACAAAACCAATGACTTTCCCCTTTTCATGCCAAGCAAGTCTCAGCTGGCAGCACCCTTGGGAGGAAACTGGCATTATTTACAAGAAATTGGCATATCACAACAGACAAATGGATCCTGGACATCATAAACAGAGGCTACAGATTTCATTTTCACACTCTTCCAAAAATGAGAGGCATGCCGAACCTGCCACACAATCAAAGGGCAGAGGCTCAAATACAAATTTCAAAGCTCATGGACATGAAAGCTATTCAAGAGGTACCTACTCACGAACAAGGTAAAGGTTTTTATTCCAGACTATTCCTGGTACCAAGGAAAGGAACCGACTGGAGACCCATTTTGGACTTATCCATCCGTACCAAAATTCAAGATGCTCACCTTACAGCAGCTTCTTCCCATGCTGGGCAAGGAGTTTTGGCTGGTAACATTGGACCACAAGGAGGCATACCTGCATGTCCCAATCAGACAAAGCTGCAGAAGATACTTCAGATTTCTTGCAGGTTCAATCCACTATCAATTCTCTGCATTGCCCTTTGGCTTATCTACTGCGCCCAGAGTATTCACGAAATGCCTGGCATCAGTAATTGCCTACTGCAGACTTCAAGGGATGCAAATTTACCCTTATTTGGACGACTGCCTGATCCAAGCGGACAGCAAACACATACTTCTGGAACATCTGGCTTATGTAACACGGTTATTTAATTTGCTGGGATACACAGTCAACAAAGAGAAATCCAGGCTAACACCATCTCAGAAAATCACTTTCCTGGGTGCCAACTTGGACACAAACACCCAGATGGCCTATCTTACGCCAGAAAAACAGGGGCAACTAACTCAGTACTTCAAAATACTAGCAAATTGTACCAGGCTAACTGCAAGGAAAATCCTGCAGGCTCTGGGCTTCATGGCATCTTACATTCTTCTAATCCCATGTGCAAAGTTGCATATGAGGAAACTTCAATGGTACCTAAAAAACCTATGGTCTCAACACAACCACAGTTTGGAAACAATAATACCAATAATCCCATGTTTGCAACAGGAATTTCTATGGTGGGCCCAAGCATGCCAAACAAACAAAGGTCTACCAGTCTGCAAGCCTCAAGCAAATCAAGTCATCACAACAGATGCCTCAGACTACGTGTGGGGGGCACACATGACAGACAGGTGCATTCAGGGCAAATGGTCCCAAAAGGAAAAGCACCTTCAAATCAATCAAAAGGAAATGCTAGCAGTGATAAATGCATTTACAGCTTTCAAGGACCTCCTGCATCCAGGGCAATTATTGATAAGAACAGACAACACCACAGTAATGTGGTACATAAACAAACAAGGAGGAACACATTCATACCCCCTGTGCAGGCTAGCCATGTCACTTTGGAACTTGGCTCTGGAATGGCAAATCGAACTTCAAGTACAGTACCTGCCAGGATTGGAAAACACCCTGGCAGACAATCTAAGCAGAAATATGACAGACCCACACGAACGGAAGTTGCATCCTCAAGTGTTTACAAAGATAATCCAAGTGTGGGGAAGGCCAGACATAGATCTCTTTGCCTCCCACAGGAATCATCAATTGACAAAGTTCTGCACAAGGACCTTCCATCGAAAGGCCTGGAGAGTGGACGCCCTTTCTTTCAGTTGGGCAGCACGAACAGTTTACGCCTTCCCACCTTTGCCTCTTCTGCCCAAGGTGCTCTTGAAAGCAAGAGCAGACAGACCGAAGATGATACTGATTGCTCCAAATTGGCCAAGACAACACTGGTACCCACTCCTGAGGAGCCTAACACATACTCCTCCCTGGACCCTACCTCTAATGCCTCTTCTACTGACTCAGCACAGCTACAAAACTCTTCACAGTCAACTGAAAACACTCAGTCTGGCTGCATCAAAAATTCCTTAACACCACGACAGACCCTACTCTCCAAAGAGGTACAGGATGTCATTTTGGAGGCCAGAAGGCCATCTACTAGAAAGGCTTACTCTGCAAAATGGAAACGGTTTTGCGCTTGGAATGAGAAAAAAGGCCAGGATCCTAGAAAACTGAATTTGCCTCAGACATTACAGTATCTAGCTGAGCTGTTGAACAGTGGTCTTTCATTTTCCTCCATCAAAATTCATGCCTCAACCATTTCTGCAGAATACAACACTGATCCACCCTTATTCTCTCACCCACTCTTAAGACAGTTCCTCAGAGGGGCTAAGAATATAACACCTCCAAGGAAACAACCAATACCAGCCTGGGATCTTAATTACATTCTAGAAAAATTAACATTGCCCCCCTTTGAACCAGCTGCCTCAGCAGATTTGCTATATTTGTCCTGGAAAACAGCTTTCCTTCTGGCCATTACCTCTGCTCGTAGGGTTTCGGAACTACAAGCCCTCATGTCTGTGCAGCCCTTTCTCATCTTCCATCAGGACAGGGTTTCCCTACGAACCAACCCGTCATTTATGCCTAAAGTAGTATCCAGGGTAGCTTTAAATCAGGCCATACACTTACCTACCTTTTACCCCAATCCTCAAAACAAAGGGGAAAGGCTGCTACATTCCTTAGACATCCATAGACAGCTACGTTACTATTTGGACAGAACAAAGCCTTTCAGGAAATCAGAACAACTCTTTGTGTCCTATGCTGTAAGAGCTCAAGGGAAGCCAATTTCCAAACAGACAATTTCAAAATGGATAGGCCACTGCATACGGTTTTGTTACTCCTTTCATGGCAAATCTGTTCCTACAGGCATCAGATCCCACTCCACAAGGGCCACAGCTACCTCTACAGCCTTCCTCAGAGGAGTCCCTACCAAAGATATTTTGGAGGCAGCCACTTTGAGTTCTGTACATACCTTCACAAAACACTACCACCTGCCTTTATACTCCAAAACTAGAGCAGGCTTTGCCACTGCTGTGTTGCAGGGCATTCTGGCTCTTCCCAGTTCCACCTAGTGCCTACCACCCTGTGCGTAGCTTTGGGATTCTACCCATCTGTGATTACTGCAGCTGTATGCACGATGAACATAGTACAGTTTTGTACCTACCATAAATGTAGATGTTCGAGAGCTAATACAGCTGCAGTACAGTTTTCCCTCCCTCCTTCCCCTCTTCGTAAAGGCCTAGTGGCTAACACCTCCTCATACCACCTGATTGGGTTATCCTTCTATGGTGTATTTGCTTGCATCTACTGATTTTTGATTATATTGCATTGCATGATTATATATATAATTTATGTATTGCCTTCCTTCTGGGGGCACCTGACATCTGGGGCAAGAAAGACTGAAGAAAATGGCGTCGGCTGTGTCTTTTATATACCCTTGTCGCACTGACGTCAGGAAAGAAGGCGACAGCAACCGACGCCGGACCTAGACTTTGGAATTCGGCCGACCGAGGACCCACCTGACGATAGAGAACCCATCTGTGATTACTGCAGCTGTATTGGCACTCGAACATCTACATTTATGGTAGGTACAAAACTGTACTATTCCCTCCCTCTATACCCCTTTCTTCTCTTTCCTTACAAGGGACATATTGCTGTTTACTTTCTACTGGTGGGGTTCTTCCACCAGAACCTGGCTCCTACTTGGGGGCTTCTGACAGGTTAGGGCAATAAAAACTGATGTAATGGCGTCAGCTGCCTTACTTTATACTACTGACGACCTAATGTCAGTCCTGAAGCAACAGCAACCGACGCAGAAATACTAAGCCTCTAGTATTCGGGCCGGCCGAGGGCTAACCTGGCAGGGATAACCCAAATATGATGACTGCAACAGTGAATACACTCTAATGTCTACATTTATGGTAAGTGTATACAGCTGTACTTTTGTTCTACTGCAGTGTCAGTAGATCATCCACTGCAAATACCAAAATATTTTGTATAGGTGTATCGCCAAAAACTTTAGTAATGCTTTATGTGCAGCTTTTTGTTTTTGTTTTTGTTTCTTGCAAGTATTGCTTTTTATAGTGGAAGATTAACAGGTAATGGTCTTGGGGAAGGGGGGTGTTTTTGTGATATAGTAGTTGAAATATGCAGGAAGCCAGTGATGCTTATTCGAATGTCGCATCTGAATGCACTTGATGACGAGAGCAGTTTAACCTCTGAGGCTTCCATTCATCTCTTCAACATGTGATGTAGCTTTTTGTGTGTGTGTGTGTGTGTGTGTGTGTGTGTGTGTGTGTGTGTGTGTGTGTGTGTGTGTGTGTACATTAAAATTTTGAATTGACCAGTTTCATTTCTATGATCTGAGAAATTTACTTGCAGATCCTAACCCTTGTAAAATGAGATTAACCTCGCATTTAGGAACATTGAGTATTTTTTCTATGATACACAGTTGCAGGATTTTTTTTTGGCCATGCAGTGTTTAATTTTGTGACTGTCAAAAGGCCTGTGATGCCCACTGTTTTTGGCATCCCAAAATTCATAAAAATGTAATGAACCCCCTACTGAGACCAGTTGTTGCTGACAAATTCTCCAAGACAGAGACTCTAGCCATTTATATTGACAAGCGTGTTAAACATTTATCTGACATACTTATATTTTACATGATTCTTGGAATTTGCTGGCGAATATTAAATCTATTGAACTCTTACCAGACATATTTCTCACAGTGGATGTTACAAATTTGTTTTCAGTCAAGCCACATTGGGTTGTGTTAGTGGAATTTTATAAAATGGTGGTCAAGTACGGTGAATTCTCCGGCTAAGAAATGAATGTCTTGCAGTGTTTTCTTGATCTGGTATGAAGCAACAATTTTGTCTTTCTAAAGGGAGAATTTTTATCTGATAGCAGGGACAGCTGTGGGAGTTGCATGTGCCCCCCTGTATGCTTATGTGGTCCTTGCAGCTTGGGAAGACAAGTATATTTTTCCATCTAAATATTTTGTTAATGTGTATGCTAATTTTATATTTTTGGATGACATTTTGATCTTAGGGAAAGGAAGTGGTCAGCTAAGAATCTTTACTAATTAACTGGAAAACACCTGTTAGTTGCAGAGTTTCACTTTCCAGTCCTCCCCAAGTGATGTTTGAATATAACATTAGGGAAGGATTTTGTCAACAGGCAATTTACATCTAATTTATTTAGAAAGGATGTCTTTTCTGATGTGTACCTGTATTGTGAAAGTTGTCATCCAACGTACCAGAAATGAGCTGTTAGAGGACAATTGGTACTATTATCCATGCTTATTGATGAGATTGCTTGTTTTTTTGCACAGGTTAAATGTTTTTTGGAGCTCTTTAAAAAAATAAGGTATCCGCATCATCTTTTGTATGAGGTTAAAGATTAAATTATTAAAGGTAGAGGTGGTAGATTAAAACCCTTGTTATGAGCCCAAGGAAGGAGGAATAAAAGGTGTTTTGCAAAGCTTCAAGGGATAAAAACTTGTCTTTAGTTTGCCATTTGGTATTAACATTTATAAATGCAGGAAGTTAGTTAAGACCTCCTGGGATACGGTCTTCACAAAAATTAACGGAAAGAATAGGAGAAGCCCCACCATACTGTTTGGTAGAGGCAGAAACATTAAAAATTGGTTAGAAACAATGTCTAAAACTGAATTACCCATTTTATTTGTCTTGGTGTATTGAATCATAGGGTTAATATTTTTTAGAACGGTTATTCTTTATATTTTTTGTTAGAATATGTCTTGTATATATTTTACACGCGTTTCTTATATATTTTGTGTATATTTGAGGTTGAATCTTTTGATTTGCTGTATTTACACTGAATTATTTTGGTTGTCTCTCTGACTTTAAATGATCAGATGTAATGAGATAATTATCTAATTGATGGGTAAGCATCTTAGTGGTCTGAATTTGTTTTATATCTTGTTTTGTAGTACAGTGTGTGCATTTCATTGTTACAATTGGAGTTCCTCAGCTCCAGTGGGCACATTGTGTTGTGTGGACATAATGTATAGAAAATGGCTGTGTATGACTAAAGGATGCCAGTCGTGCAGATTCTGCCTTGTAGAATAAAATCTGGGGAAGTTGGATGTCGTGAGCACTAGTAAATTTTCAGTGAAGATGAGATCTGAATTGCAGTGAAGTTTGTGAGGAACGAAACTTGGGTGTTGAGTTCTGTTGATGGAGTTTTTTGCTGCTGCCCAATTTCTTGACCTCCCCTCGTAACTGTTGCATTGTCCCACCATTAGAGGCTCTGAATTTTTTCTGCGTTTCTTTGAATGCAGTTGACCAGCATTAGATGTTCATCGTGTTTCACTGTTGCAGTCATTACTCTTGGGGTTATCCTGCTGGCAGGCTACCCTCAGTCGGCCAGAATTCCAAAGTCTAGGACCGGCATCGGTTGCTGTCGCCTCTTCCCTGATGTCAGAGCGCCAGGGGTATAAAAGATGCAGCCGACGCCATTTTCTTCAGTCTTTCTTGCCGCGCGGTGCCCGAAGCAAAAGCAGTTCGCAAGTGCCGGTCGGCCGACTCCTGAGATTTTCAAATCCGAATTTCAGAACCAAAGTCTTCATTAAAGCTAAGTACCCCATTGGGGAAACTTTTTTCTTCCTCCAGACCAATGTCAGAAAAAGTTAACAATTGTAATTCTTGTGGGAAGCAAATACCTCCTAAGGATTTTCACTCTTACTGAATTCCTTGCCTAGGCCCTGATCACAACGTTGCTAGCTGTCGCTTTTGTGCTAGATTTAACCAACGCACTATCAAGCGTCTGTTCGATTTTGCATTTCATTACTTTGGCCGAAGATTTAATTATATAATGCCATCGGACCAGCAACAACCGGAGTTTACAAAAAACGCAAGGAAAAGGACAAGGATAGGCATCCGAGGTCTAAAATCGGCGATGAAGCCTCTACTAGGCCAGTCGCGGTTCTCAGTGAGGTGCTTTCGCAGCCCCTGGCGCCCGCTACCTCAGAGCCACAGGCCTCTACCGACTCCCACGTGTTGCCGACTGGGCCTCTGGATACTTAAGGTATTGGACACTCGGAAATCATTCCCACAGATGGGTCCGGAGCCGCTGAGCAGGCATCGGCGTCTGAGGGTGTCTTCCGACCTACCCAACTATATATTAAGCCATCCTCAGCTTCAAAGACTTAAGCAGCTCTAAAGACAAATAAACAAGTGCAGCATTCTCCTACTCAGACTTCCACGCCTAAAAAACAGATGCTCAAAATGGCCGAAGACCTAATTACTTTGATCAGGGGCTCCCATCCCCCTCCTGATAAGAGGCCTAGGCAAGAGAACAGAGTATGATTCTTCTGATCAGGTATCTATTTCCTCTGATTCCTCTTCTGAACAGGATTACTCCATGCTTCCCTATGAGGATTCTGATGCTGAAGAATCCATTCCTTCAGCCTCTCCTCCTGAGGATTAATCTTTTGGGGAAACCCTGCATACTATGAGGGAGCATTTCCACTGGGAGAGCCAAGATTATTCTGAATCTAAGAAAAGGCTCAGAGACTTTCTGCTTCTTCCTCAGCACAGCCCCTTGCTATTCCACCTATTCTAGATGTTGTAGATGATGTATTTTCAGAGTCCGGCCTGTCCCCTGACTCTTTACCCCCTGCACCTGCTAAGCCAGACAGATACTACAGGGTCCCGGATTCTCATAAATTCCTATATAAAAACCCCGCTGCTGACCCAGAAACTATATCTCAGGGTCCCAAGGGGGTTAAAGCTTCCACTGCAAAAAACCCTGTCCCCTCTGATAGGGATTTTTAGGGCTCTAGACAGATGGAGGAAAAAAGTCTAAACTTCTGCTACCCTGTCTGTAAGGGCTTTAAATTGTCAGTTTCATATGCTTAAATATCAGCAATATTTAATGTCACTGCAATAAACAGAAAATGTTGACAAATACTGAATGTTCAGAGAACAAGGAATTGCAGGATTTATTGCATGCAACTGAACAAGTGGGAAAGCATACTTTGCATTGTGGTTATGATTCACTGGAGGCCTCTTGCAGGGCTGCTGTTACAGGTTCTGTTATTAGAAGGTATGCTTGGTTAAAGGGACAGAATCTGCCTGATCATGTTAAAGCAAAATGATTAGATGCACCATTACAGCATGATACTTTGTTTGGTAATAAAGCAGAAGAGGTGTTGAAAAAAATGGAGGATAAAGCAAAATCCATGCAGACAGTCAAGGATTTCTTACAGGTACAGCCACCCAGGTTTAGCAGGAACTGGCCTTCTAAAAAATGGTCCTTTCCAGTGTCAGACAGACCACAAAGAGGCAGATACAGGTGTCCCAGAGGCAGATCTCAGCCCCAAGGCTCATACAGGCCTAAACAATGGGGTGCTCCTACCTCCAAAAGCGGAGAAGACAAATCACAACCTTACAGGAAACGGTCCCAATGACTTTCCTCTACCAGTTCCAAGCAGTTTTCTCTTGACAGCCTCCTTAGGGGAAAACTAGAACTTTTTTTCATCAAATTGGCAAATGGTTACCCAAGACAAATGGGTCCTGAACATAGTGTCCCAAGGTTACAGGTTCCATTTTCACACTCTACCAAGGTCAAAGGGCATGCCAGACCTGCCACACAATCAATGGGCAGAGGCACAAAAGCAAATTACAGCCCTCATGGACATGAGGGCCATTCAGCAAGTACCACAACAAGAGCAGGGGCAAGGATTTTACTCCAGACTTTTTCTAGTACCCAGGAAAGACAAAACCTGGAGACTAATACTGGACCTGTCTATACTAAATATGTTTCTGGAAGATCCAAAATTCAAGATGTTGACTCTACAGCAGCTACTGCCCATGCTGGGCAAGAGGGCTTGGCGTGTAACTTTGGACCTAAAAGAGGCATACCTGCATGTCCCAGTCAGAAAGTCTTGCAGAAGATACCTCAGATTCATAGCTGGCTCAATGCATTACCAATTCTCTGCACTGCCCTTTGGCTTATCTACTGCGCCCAGGGTCTTCACAAAATGCCTGGCACCAGTAATTGTGTTTTGCAGACAAAAAGGAATTCAAATATATTCCTACTTGGACGACTGCCTAATTCAAGCAGAGAACAAAGACACTCTTCTAAGGCATCTGGCGTTTGTAAAAAGATTACTAATTGGCCTAGGGTACACAGTAAACGAAAAAAAATCAAAACTAGTGCCCTCTCAAGAGATAATATTCCTGGGTGCAAGCTTAAATACAACTGCCCAGATGGCTTATCTCACGCCAGACCAGCAAAAGCAACTGACTACTTACTTCAAGAAATTGGAAACAAAAACCCACTTATCTGCAAGGAAAATTCTGCAGGCCATGGGTTTCATGGCATCCTGCATTCTACTAATTCCATATGCCAGACTGCATATGAGGAAACTACAATGGCATCTGAAAAGTGTTTGGACTCAGCATTGCCACAGCCTGGAGACAGTAATTGCACTCATTCCCTGCCTACAACAGGAGTTTCGATGGTGGGCAGAAGCCTGTCACCACAACAAGGGTCTGCCATTCAGTTTACCCACAGCCAGACATACACTGACAACGGATGCATCAGATTATGCCTGGGGGGCCCATATGGCAGGAAAATGTGTTCAGGGCACATGGCCTGCAAACCAAATTCATCTTCACATCAATCAAAAAGAGATGCTAGCTGTTCAAAATGCCCTGACAGCTTTCAAGGACCTGCTTCATCCAGGACAGTTACTGATAAAGACAGACAACACTACGGTCATGTGGTACATAAACAAGCAGGGAGGTACACATTCCTACCCCCTCTGCAGACAAGCAATGACCTTATGGGACACAGCATTGGCTTTTCAAGTTCACCTGCAAGCACAATTCCTGCCAGGAAAAACAAATACTCTGGCAGATGAGCTAAGTAGAAACCTCATGGGATCCCCACGAATGGAAACTGGATCCACAAGTCTTCAGCATGATAATAAGGAAATGGGGATGCCCAGACATAAATCTATTTGCCTCCCCTCACAACTGTCAGTTGCAGAGATTTTGCACAAGGATTTATCAGAAGCAAGCATGGAAAGTGGACGCCCTATCATTCAGCTGGAAAAATCTAACAGCATATGCTTTTCCCCCACTGCCTCTCCTTCCCAGAGTACTCCTAAAGGTCAGACAAGAGAAGCCAAAAATGATACTGATTGCACCAGACTGGCCACGCCAGCACTGGTACCCAATCCTAAAGAGCTTGTCTCAAGGTCCAGCATGGATATTGCCTCAAACTTCTCACTTGCTGACCCAACAAAACAATCAGATCCTGCACAGCCAACTCAGAACCTTAAATCTGGCAGCATGGCGGATAATGTTGCCATTCAGAACACTCCTCTTTCAAAAGTTGTTATGGATGTTATCTTGGAGGCCAGGAGGGCCAGTAGCAGAAAATCTTATGCAGAAAAATGGAAGAGATTCTGTGCTTGGAACCAGGAACAAGGCATTGACACGTCTGTACCAGATATACCTCAGATTTTAAAATACCTAACTGAGATGCTGAACAACGGCCTTTCTTTCTCATCAATTAAGATTCATGCCTCTGCCATTTCAGCCCATTACAGTACGGAACCACCTATCTTTTCTCATCCTTTAATAAGGCAGTACCTCAGAGGGGCCAAAAACATTAGGCCTCCAAGGAGAGCACCAATTCCAGCCTGGGACCTCAATTATGTTTTGGAAAAACTCACACTGCCTCCTTTCGAGCCAGCATCAACAGCAGATATAAAATTCTTATCCTGGAAAACAGCTCTGCTCCTAGCAGTAACCTCTGCAAGGTGAGTCTCGGAGTTACAAGCACTCATGGCTGTGGAACCTTTCATCATTTTTCATTCAGACAGGGTTTCTCTGAGGACAAACCCTACATTTATGCCTAAGGTGGTGTCCAGTGTGGCCCTCAACCAAACCATTCACTTGCCTACCTTTTACCCAAATCCACAGAACAAGGGTGAGAAAATTCTGCATTCTTTGGACATACACAGGCAATTACGCTTCTACTTGGACAGAACTAAAGCTTTCAGAAAGACTGAGCAACTTTTAGTGTCATATGCTGCAGGATGACAAGGAAAGGCTATCTCAAAACAGAGTATTTCTAAATGGATAGGCAATTGCATCCGTTTCTGCTATTTTCAACATGGCAAATCAGTGCCTAAGGGCATTAGGCCTCATTCCACCAGAGCAGCAGCCACTTCAGCAGCCTTCCTCAGAGGAGTACCAACCAAAGATATCTTAGAGGCTGCAACTTGGAGCTCAGTGCACACTTTTACAAAGCACTACCACTTGCCTCTCTATTCTAAGTCCAGAGCAGGCTTTGCCACTGCAGTTCTGCAGGGCCTCATAGCCTCTCCTAATCCTATTTAGCCCAGCCACCCATCCTCAGCTTTGGGATTCTACCTAAGAGTAATGACTGCAGCAGTGAAACACAATGAACATAGTACAGTTGTGTACCTACCATAAATGTAGATGTTAGAGTGTATTCACTGTTGCAGTCCAGGTTACCCACCCACCATCCCCCTTCTCTTTGCTGGGACTTATCTGCACTTCTCTATCCTATACAACCGTTTTGGTGTATTTGCTTGTAGTTGAAGGAAGTGTTATTTTTGTGCATGCATTTCTTATTGGCATATTTTTCAGCCTACCAATTTGGGGCACCTGACATCTGGGGCAAGAAAAACTGAAGAAAATGGCGATGGCTGCATCTTTTATACCCCTGGCGCTCTGACGTCAGGGAAGAGGCGACAGCAACCAACACCGGACCTAGACTTTGGAATTCTGACTTCGACTGAGAGTAGCCTGCCAGCAGGATAACCCCAAGAGTAATGACTGCAACAGTGAATATACTGGAACATCTACATTTATGGTAGGTACACAACTGTACTTTCTTTCTACTGCAGTGTCAATAGATCATCCACTGCAAATACCAAAAGAGTATAAGTGTTTTTGTGTCACCAAAAGTGTTAGTAATGTTTATGTGCAACTTTTTTTCTTTGTTTCTTGCAAGTATTGATTTTTATATTGGAAGATTAACAGGTAATGGTCTGGGGGGGGGGGTTATAATATAGTAGTTGAAACTTACAGGAAGCCAGTGATGCTTATTCGAATGTTGTGTCTGAATGTACTTAATGACAGCATTTTAAGCTCTGAGGCTTCCATTCATCTCTTCAGCATGTGATTAGTCGTTTTCGTATGCACGTTAAAAGTTTGAATTGTCCTGTTTCATCTCTGTGACCCATGATCTATGAAATTCACTTGCAGATCCGAACCCTTGTAATATAAGAGTTAGTATTTCCAGGTGTCTTACAGCACTCAGACAGGTGGAGTGCATGGCTAATGAGTTTTCTTCCCCTAACAGGTAGTGGTCTTTCTGCAAAGCACTCACCATGTGACACAGATGAAATATTGCACCAAACATTGTGTGAGAGTATCTATATTGGGAATACACATAGTGTCTGCACCTCTCCCTAGTGTTGGCACTGCAGACAGCACCCTGGCGATGTAAATGAAACTATCCCCATTTTATGCCTTGTATTTGGAAAGTGTCCCTTTGGTACATGACAGATGAGATTTCAGTGGTGGGTAGGTGGGCAGAGCTCACTTGTTCATTGAGAAGCTGGGGACATTACAGTGTTCTTTGCAGAGTCTTCATGGACAGGGCAGTAATTTCCAATTTTATGTAATAGATATATATATATATATATATATATATATATATATATATATATATATATATAGAGAGAGAGAGAGAGAGATAGGGGTCACCACAGCGGATCATCTGTTTCCATTTCTTCCTGTCCTCTGCATCTTGCTCTGTCACACCAATCACCTGCATGTCCTCTCTCACCACATCCATAAACCTTATCTTAGGCCTTCCTCTTTTCCTGTTACCTGGTACCTTCATCCTTATCATCTTTTTCCCAATATACTCAGCATCCCTCCTCAGCACATGTCCAAACCAATGTAATCTTGCCTCTCTGGCTTTGTCTCCAAACCTTCCAACCTGGGCTGACCCTCTAATATACGTATTCCTAATCCTGTCCACCCTCGTCACACCCAGTGCAAATCTTAACATCTTTAACTCTGCCACATCCAGCTCTAACTCCTGCCTTTTTGTCAATGCCACTGTCTCCAACCCGTATAACATTGCTGGTCTCACTACCCTCTTTTAGACCGTCCCTTTCACTCTTACCAGTACTTGTCTGTCACAAATCACTCCTGACACTCTTCTCCACCCACTCCATCCTGCCTGTACTCTCTTCCAGACTCACCATCACTCTGAACTATTTATCCCAAGCATTTAAACTCCTCCACCTTCGCCACCTCTACTCCTTGCATCCTCACCATTCCTTTATTCTCCCTCTCATTCACACACATATATTCTGTCATAGTCCTGCTGACCTTCATTCCTCTTCTCTCTAGAGCATATCTCCATCTCTCCAGGGTCTCCTCCACCTGTTCCCTACTCTCACTGCAGATCACAGTGTCATCTGCAAACATCATAGTCCATGGGGACTCCTGTCTGATCTCGTCTGTCAACCTGTCCATCATCTTTGCAAATAAGAAAGGGCTCAGAGCTGATCCTTGATGTAATCCCACCTCCACCTTAAACACCTCCATCACTCCCACCGCAGACCTCACTGCTGTCACTACCCTCGTACATATCCTGTACCACTCTTACATACTTCTCTGACACTCCCGACTTCCTCATACTGTACCACAACTCCTCTCTAGGCACCCTGTCATATGCTTTCTCTAAGTCTACAAAAACGCAATGCAACTCCTTCTGACCTTTTCTGTACTTCTCCATCAACACTCTCAGAGCAAACATCGCATCTGTAGTGCTGTGTGTGTGTGCATGTGTGTGTATATATGTATATATATATATATATATATATATATATATATATATATATATACATATATATATATATATATATATATATATATATATATATATATATAAAATGTATAGATACACACTCGCATATATACAGAGAGAGAGCAAGCTGCAGATGTAGGTATATATAATATATATTTTATAGTTCTTCAGTTGATTCCCGATAATATAAGAGGAGGGGGTGTAGTTAATGTTACAGAGCTTCTGGAGATTAAGTGGATAGTTAATATGCAAGCACACAAGATTCCAGGTTTAAATGACCTTGTACCTTTAAAGCCTGCTTTGAAAGCAAGA
Organism: Protopterus annectens; assembly: GCF_019279795.1. Lineage (NCBI taxonomy): Eukaryota > Metazoa > Chordata > Ceratodontiformes > Protopteridae > Protopterus > Protopterus annectens. Next base: position 695,554,921 of record NC_056747.1, on the reverse strand, counting down.
GGAGCATTCCATTGATTTTATTGATTGAGTGAAGCTATTGGTTTTGTTTTTTAAATGTGTGCTTTGGCTACTTTGTATTTAGATCTCAGGAAGTGCCTAGTGCGTGAAAGCTCTTATTGTAAAATAAATACATGATTTTAGCTGTGTTAGTCAGTCTTACTTATATTTTTCTGGGTCTACTTCATTTGCCCTAACTTCCGATTGCCCGACACCAAATGACCAAAATTTAATTTGACCGACACTTCATTTGACCAACCAGTATTATTGGCAAGTAAATGGGATATGCCTCCTTCCCCACTGTAGTGCGACCCTGGAGTTAGAATATATAGTTGGGGGGGGGGTTTAGTTTTGCTTTAATATTGCTTAGTAAAACAAATGTAAGTGGGGGGCTTCGCCCGCCACACCTCACATTGTGGGGGGCTGTGCCCCCTACACCCCCCCCCCCTAATTATATATTCTAACTCCAGGGTCGCACTACAGTGGGGAAGGAGGCATATCCCATTTACTTGTCAATAATACTTGTCGGTCAAATGAAGTGACGGTCAAATGGGGTCGGGCAAATGGGTTTCGGGCAATCGGAAGTTAGGGCAAATGAAGTAGATCCATTTTTCTATATTACCGCTGTGGCAACCCCTAACCGGGAAAAGCCGAAAGAAGAAGAAGATTAACATATATATGCAATATATATTTACTTATATATTTATATATATATATATATATATATATATATATATATATATATATATATATATATAGAGAGAGAGAGAGAGAGAGATTTGAATGTATGTTTTCGTTTTAAATCATTTAATACATAAATTGCCCAATTCATGATTTCCTTTAGTCCTCACTTTTCCTCTTGAGCATTATTCTGGATGTAGGGTTCCTACAAATTCCTCTATTTAACTCGCACCTTTCCTTTTATTTCCACATTTACAGTATTTGGTTACAGTTGGTTTAAATGTTGATTTTCGTTTTTAGTAATTACTTTTTAGACGGCCAGTAACATTAAACTTTTATGACCTTAATGTATCTAGACATTTCAGATCATGTTTCCCAGCTTAAAAGGATCATTTCCTTGGTTACAACCATTTGCTCCCCCAAATTTCTGACAAGGAATTTTTTAGTGAATTTTTAAAATCTGTCAACTCGTTACATTCCCAAAAATCATATTACCAATCTCTTCTCTCTCCCATCATACCTCCAGCATTTGCTGTCTGCCGAGGAAACTTTGTCTGAAGTCTGCTTGGTGTATAAAAATATCTATGCAAACATTTTCAAGCAAAAGTCCTAAACCTTCTGGACTTGATTGCATAATTGGTAGCCACAGAGAATATTTCCATTGTTTGCAAATTGCATTTCCAGTCTCTCTCTGTCTACATCCATCTGTTTTAACCTTCCCTGAGTGCAGTATTTTATACATCCTACTAATTATCCTTTTAACAGCGACTTCTGTTCTAGACGCAAGTAAAAACTCTAAAAGAGCTGGTCATTCAGATATCACTCTCCTCATTTCTCTTTGCCTGTACTCTTGTTAATCCCTGGTAGTGAAGACAGTCTTCAATCTGCAGGCCAGACTTGTACTTGGCCTTCACTCTGTTACGTTTCCCTCTGTAGTTATTTGCTCCCAATACCTTTGTTCATTTGCTATTTTCTTCCAATAAATTCCAGCCCCATATCAATATTTTACCTTAACTTGCAGTTATCCCTATTGGTAAAATTGCCTTTCTCCAGTCCCTTGTTGATTTAGTTCTTAGAATACTTTTTCTGCTTCTTTATGTATATAGTAATTTGTATTGTTGCTCTCCTAAAAGACCTATCCCTCTGCTTGGGTTATTTCACATGTTTGTGTGTGTGTCTTAATTGCATAGCTGTAAAGTATCCCTTCAAATCGTATAATTCTGAACCACCTTGTTCTGTTGGGAGAATCAACTTATCCAACTCGACTTTGTCCTTCCTTTGTCTCACAAATAATTAATAAAGAGTCGAATGAATTTATCATCTATATTTTCACTTCTGGTTGATGAAAGTATGCCTAACCTATATATAAAATTAAACGGATGAAGTCATTGTCATTTCTTGTGTCTTATCCATGTTTATAAGTAAGAGTTTCTAGTTTATCATTTTATGTATTTTGTTTTGTCTCCTCCCACATTTCCTTAGTTGCCATAATATAATTTTTAATCCATATACGCAATTATTTCATCTCATGTCCCTGTAAAGATGGGTGTTGATGAACCAATTCCATTTGTTGGTGCATAAGTTTCCGCTATAACCTTTGTTTTATCTTCTTTTCTTTTATGACCCAGAAAGACTTGAAACTGTCTCAAAATGTTCCACAACACTAAAATGCCCTTTACTAAATTTATCAGGTATAAAATGTAATATCTGCAAATAAAGCTGACTTTTGATTATCATACCATTTATATCCTTAAATCTTTGAGTCCCTTATCTCCTTTGCCAATGGTTCTAAATGTAAAGCAAATAAAAGGGAAATAGGACACCACTTCCTGGTTCCTCTGTTCAAACACAGCTTGTATTGTGCAGATCCTTGAACCCAGTCTTCCTCCACCCCACACAGAACTCTTGACCTTGTCCCAATATTAGGTAACATTTTTTGACAGATATTAGTTTGACATTTATAGTCTGAAGTGTCAGCAGCTGCCTATTTCTTCCTACCTCTGCACTCTGCAGCGTTGCAATAAGTATGTTGTAAACTAATTTGCTTCATTAACATGCAAAAACAAAATTTAAAAAATAATTGTGTGTAATTTGCTTTTCTTTGTGTTGTCTTTTCCCCCATTGCCTACCACTTCATTCGTTTACCCCATGGTGCTCGAGTCAATTTGGGGACACCATCATCCAGGCAACCATCAGAGTTTTTCTTATATGATTTAGGTCTACCTCACCCCCAAAAAAATCACATGTGCTTATGTAAGTATGTGCTTTTCTTTGGAGTTGTGCCTGTTTCTGCACACACCCCATGAAGGCAATAGTTTGAACACAGCATGACATAGCCAGGTGCATATTCTCTGTCCATGCAGTGCACCTGTTCTATAGGTGACAGCGTTGCTGCAGGGTGGACCATCTCCCATCCCCCTGGATGCTGGACCCAGCATCTGCCAATCAGTCCCACTCTGTGCCTCTAATGCCTGACCCACTGATTGATCTTGGGTCATTTTTGTCATAATCAGGGTTTCAGTCCACTCTGAGCCGCAGGACCAGTCATTGTCGCCATGTTGTCATTATTAGTTTTGAAAATGTGAGGAGTGCTAGGTAATGAGATGGAGATGTGTTATGAGCTGATATTTGACACATAGGGAAGCCAGGGATGTCTGATCGAATGTTGTATCTGTACACAGACCTGAAGAAGTCTAGAAGTACGAAAGCGATCTTTGTTTAGGTTATGAAAATAGAAATTGATTTTTACATGCAAAATGTGTATGTATATATTTATATATATTTTTTGATTGCCAAATGAACTAAGGTTGGTATATTTCCAGCCATGTAGTATTTTGTCTTTGATAAAATCACAGACTTAATAATCTGGTTAAATAAGAGGTACCACATCATTATAAATATATATATATATATATATATATATATGTGTATATATATATATATATATATATATATATATATATATATAAAAGGGCAGGACCAACTCGAATGTCACACTGATGGGGGAAGGGATGTGAATTTAACATGTGTACCAATAACACTTTGTTTTACAGCACAATAAACCACTCCCATGCTTGATGAAAAGCATATATATATTTAGAAAGCTTGTGAGGAAATTATTACTCTATTTTTGTTTAACTTGGATCGCTTGTCTGTGTACTTAATAAAGGATTTTCGACTGGAAACAGACTATCTGCCTTGCTTGGATTACTTTTGAATACTTAGTAATGCTGTACAATTATATATTTTCTATTATTTTTTTTTGTTTTGTTTTGACTTGAGTTTACGTTCACTACTTCTACTACTATTGTCTGATCTGATTAATATACAGTGATTAACTAGAAATATATGGACTGAAAATCTTCCATACAGAGAAGTTTCTTACATTGTTTTGTTTTTGGACCCACTACACTTTATTGGGTTGTTTTGAGACTTCGGGGAGACCGCGGAGATTACTTGTTTTTTTAATATATTTAATGACGATAGTACTTATAGCTCAGAGACTTCCCTTAATGACGTGTTCAGTGTGCTCCTTATGTCTCTGTAAAGCATCTGAATTTTGCTTTTTCCTCTCATATCCACCTGTGAATCACCTTTGCCAGTAGTATACAATTATTTACAATGTAGGTGTTCCTTTAGTGCCTGGATAGGGTTATTCTGTTTGTCAGCACCACTGTCTATGTGGAATGAGGCCCAGTTATGGAATGTGTGTTGGGTACAGTTAGACTGAGTAGCGGAGGGCTTGCCTTGGTTTCTGAGGGAAAATGGACTTTCTTCTGAGCACAATGTAGGGTAGGCAGTACTTAATTCAGTAGTATGTACAAGACTAATTGTAGTATTGGGATCTTGTGTGGCAGTAATGTGAACCTCTCACTTGTGTCATCATTGCACAAAGTGAACTGCAGGCTTACTGTGTGTGTCCCTATCGCATTCTGGGGTTGTGAGACGTGGTCCCATATCAAGTGATAAGTTGATTTCTCTAGTGGGTGGAAAATCTACTTGTTTAATTACTTTTAAGTAGCACAAAACTGTAAGTTTTTCTGAGATGAATAAGCAACAAAAGTGAAATGTGCTGTGATACAAGTTGTGACGACATTTAACCAGTGCCATTAAATGTGAAGTATATGCTGTTACTTGCAAGGTTTAAGTCTTTAGAATGAGTAATTCCAGGCTGTTTGTTTTGTGGCTATGCAGGAGGTACAGCAGAGTGGGGTCTGACATTGCCTTGTATAACCGGTATAGATCTCCCCTCAACAAGCCTGTAGGAGTCGGAATACAGGGATAGAACCTTGAGATGGTCTGCTTAGGACATGTTACTTGTGTACTGTATTCTTTTTGTGAGGAACCTTTGTAGATTATTGGATATGCCTTCTTTAATTATATCCACAATGGGTTTTAAACTTTCAGTGACCATTGCACTTCAATGATGTTTCATCCTTGTTTGTTATCTTAGGAGAAGGTACCATCCTGTCTCTGAATTAGCACCTCACTCTATGCTTTAACAAAAGTTTTATTAGGTAAACATTACAAATCAACATGCCAGAAATGGAAGATTAAAAAAAAACATATAAAGAGCTTCAGCCTAGCATAAACACACTTCACAAACATTCACTTTAGAGTGACATCACCACTGGCTTCACACAAGTAACTTTAAGTTTTGATTTATGGGTGCATTTCTAATTTTCAGAATGTTTAAATGCTGTGAATTTATTGCAGTTAAATTATTGTTAAAACTAAATTACTTTGTCACATTTCAAGTATTTTCTTCTTGGATTTGTGTTACTTTGCAATGCAGTCTACTTTAATGGAGAAGTCAAATCCAGTGGAGAGGGGAGCTTATGTTTTACCTACTGAAACTCTATTAAAGTTTGTCAAGCCTAATTAGTTAAATTATGCCTGCTGTCTTCCATGAGTGTTTAAAATGGTGGGTGTAGTGCAAGGCTTTGTAAGTACAGCTGGAATTTTTTTTTCTTTTGCTGTTCTTGAGACTGACAGTTACAGTCTTTGTGTTCCTTGCTCCATCCCATCATGCTTCATACTTAATGATGCCAGCACTATAGCCAGTCCAGTTGCTTACAGGTTCTCCCTTTCCAGAGAGGAAAGCCTTTTAGGTTACCTGGTCATATGTTTCCCATACACTGAAACGTAGAGTAGGTCATTCAAACAATCTGTGGCTCAGCTGGAATTTTTTCCCTTGTAGGGCTGGTATGCAGTTATATTGTACCTACACATTTGTAGATCCCTGTACACAGATCTGCCACCCTCTGTTATAATGTAAAATCTAATTTTTCTTGTCTTGCTCTGTTAACCCCTGACAGTCACCCCAACCAATGGTGGAACCCTCAAGGGAGTGGACAAAGTCATCTTGGGTGGAAAAAATCTTGACCTGCACCCTGCTTGAGAGACGTGCATAGCAAGTGGCATATTAGCTGGGGGTTTAGGCATGGTTCATTTAGTCCATACATGCCTTGTAATCTTCAGAAAATTGTAGCCATATCTCATCTGACAGGTTTGGGTTTCAGTGTAAACTACAAAAAAATCCCACATGGTCCCTACACAGGACCAGTTTTCCTGGGTTGCAGACTGGACACACTGAAAATGCTTTCCTTCCCCATTTATAAGTTCAGTCTGTCCATTTTTTTCCAAAATCTTTCATCAGCAAACCGTTGCTCAGCAATAGAAATGCTAAGAACTTTGGAGTTCATGGCAGCCCCCCATTCATATCGCCCCTTGGCCAGACTTCAGGTACCATTGTATTTTCCTCTTCTGAAGTCTGTGTGGTCTCTACAGTCACCCCTTGGACACCCTGATTCCCTTCCTTCCTCACTTCAAAAAGGAGCTGCTGTGGCATAAGGTACAGGTCATCTTCAAACCAGATCTGCTTTTCACACCACCTCTTCTTCAGGTTCACATAAATGCCTCAAACAAGGCTTGGGGGAGAGGGGGGCATGGACAGGTTCATACAGAGTGCAGGGCAAATGTCAGCGTCAGTTCCTGAAGGAGCATATCAAACTGAAGGAAATAAGGGCTCTTTTACAAACTCTTAATACCTTTGCCCACCTTTGGAAACCTGGGCCACTCCTACTGTACACAGACAGCACCACAATCATGTGGTACATAAACAGGGAGGTACCAGCTCTTACTCAATAAAACAATGGTGCTACTGCCAACTGCATATAGTACACAACGATAACACACCAAAAGAATTTATTCCATAAAGCTTTCGGGTCTACACCCTTCATCAGTACTGATGAAGGGTGTAGACCCGAAAGCTTTATGGAATAAATTCTTTTGGTGTGCTATCGTTAGGTACCAGCTCTTGCCACTTGTGCAGATTAGCACAGGAGGCATAGAAGTTGGCCACCCAGATGGACATCTCACTCACACCCACATACATCCCTTCTCAGGAATGTGTGCTAGCAGACTCCCTAAACTACTCCTTGGAGGACCCCACAAAAATGGATGTAGAACGGGGACATTTTCCAGATGATCACCCTTCAGTGTGATACTACAAAAATGGACCAGTTTGTGTCACCAGCCAACCATCAGCTTCCCCAGATGTTCTTCGTGTTTCACTGTTGCAGTCATCACACTTGGCTGATCTGCCTGCAGGTAGCCCTCAGTCTGCCTGAATACCAGAGTGTTAGGATTTCTGCATCGGATGCTGTCGCTTCTTCCATGACGTCAGGTCGTCAGGGTTATAAAACAGGCAGCCAATGACATTACATCAGTCTTTCTTGCCGAGGAAGAGCCCGAACCAGAAGCAGTTCGCAAGTGCCGGTCGGCCGCTACCTGAAATTTTTGTTTTCGAGTTTGTAATCCTGAAGTCTTCTAAAGCGAAATACCCCATTGGGGATCCTTTTTTCTTGCTCTAACCGATGTCAGAAAGAGTTAATAATTGTCTTGCCTGTGGAAAGCAAATACCTCACAGAGATTTTCATTCTTACTGCGTCACCTGTTTAGGCCCAGACCATGACATCCCTCACTGTTGGTTTTGTGCCTTAATGCCCGAACCATTCATCATAAGGCTATCTTTGTCGCTAAATTCTTTCGCTGTCGTTCACCATATTCCAAAATGGCTTCGATAAGCCATCCAACTACTGATCTTCCGAAAAAAAATGTAAAGATAAAGAGAAAGACAGACCGCATAGGTCCAAAACTGCCGACGACACTTCCATTAAGCTAGTCACCAGTCCGTTGGTACTCAGTGAGGTGCCTTTACAGCCCCTGATGCCCACTTCTACAGATTCGCAGGCCTCTGCTGAGACCCATTCGGAGTCCGGTATGCCGCAAAATGCTTCTTCGACTGTGGAACCTCTGGATGTCTCTGCCTTGGATTGGTCTGGTGCCGCTGTGCAGGCACCGGCTTCTAAGGGTGTTTTCTGACCTACCGATGTTAGAATTAAACCGACAACTTTGTTTTTAGCTAAAACTACTGAGTTTCTGAGGCCCAGAGTACGCACTACGCCTAGAAAACCGACCAAAGCGCATGCTCAAGCTCCCATGCCACAAAAAAGAATGCTTAGAATGGCTGAAGACCTTATTACCCTAATTAGGGGAAGCCAGCCTTCCCCTGCTAAGAGACAAAGAATGAGTTTTATTCTGATTCTACAGTCCCAGAGTCCGATGACTCTGACCCTTCTGATTATCAGGACATGTCCTTAGCTCAACCTTTGCGGATTCAAATGCAGAGGAATCCATTCCCTCTGCCTCCCCTCCAGAGGATTTTACTTTTGGTGAAACCTTGCATACTTTGAGAGCATTTCCGCTGGGAATGCCAGGACTACCCTCAGTCCAAAAAGAGACTCAGAGAATTTTTAGAGTTGCCTCAGCACAGGCCTCTAGCTATACCCCTTGTCCTAGATGTTGTAGATGATATTTTTATGGAATCCAGTCTTACTCCAGATACTTTATCTCTGGCCCCTAGGAAACCTGAGCGGTATTACAGAGTACCTGATTCCCACAATTTTCTCTTCAAGAATCCTACTGCAGATCCAGAGACCATTTCCCAGAGACCTAAAGGTATTAAGACTTGTTGTGTCTTTCGGCTTTTCCCGTTTAGGGGTCGTCACAGCGGAACTCCGGTCTGCTAATGATTGGCAGTAGATTTTTATATGCCGAGTTGCCAGCCCTGACGCACAACATTCAACAAAGGTACGCCCATTCACGCATGTCTCCAGACAGAAGACGCTCTAGCTGAGAATCGAACGGAACAACGTCTTACTGTCAGGCGACAGCATTACCGCAGCACCACCACCGCAGTACCTAAAGGTATTAAGACTACTACAGCCAAAAATCCTACCTCTTTAGACAGGGAACCAGAGCTTTAGACAGATGAAGTAAGAAAGTATATATACCTCTGCAACTCTTGCCAATCGGGACATTTAATTGCCAGTTTCACATGTTGAAGTACTAGCAGCATATCATGGAACTAATTAAACAAAAAATGGTGTTACTTTCAGATTGTGCAGAAAAAAAAAGATTTACAAGAGCTAATGCATTCTGCAAACCAAGTTAGTAAGCATACTTTGCAGTGTGGCTTTGGTCCCCTAGAAGCATCTTACAGGGCTGCAGTCACTGGGTCTGTACTGAGAAGGCATGCTTGGCTGAAGGAACAAACCTTGCCAGATCATGTCAAATCCAAATTACTAGACGCTCCTTTAAATAACGACTGTTTATTTGGCACCAAAGCAGAAGAGGTTGTTAGAAAGATGGAAGAAAAAGCTAAATCTATGCAAACTGTTAAAGAATTCTTGCAAGTGCAACCGCCTAGATTCAGTAGGCATTGGCCTTCTAAAAACTGGTCCTTTCCAGCCCCTTCCAGGCCTTCTCAGACCAAACCCAGAGGAAACAGGCCACCCAGACTACAGTGTCAGGGTATGCAGAGATCTAAACAATGGAGTGCTCCCACCTCAAAAACAGAGAGTGGTAAGCTGCCCCCTTATGGAAAAAGTTCACAATGACTTTTCAATTATCTTTCCCAGCCCTGCCCAATTACTTGTGCCCCTAGGAGGAAAACTTGCCCTTCATGAAAAAAACTGGTTGTCTATTACTCAGGACAGATGGGTCCTAAAAATTGCATCCCAGGGGTACAGATTCTATTTTCATTCACTGCCAACCCCAAGCGGGTTTCCAGACCCTCCTCCAAACCAGTGGGCAGAGGCTCAAAAAAAAAGTATTTTCCCTGCTCAATATCAATGCTATTCAGCCTGTTCCAGTAGAACAAAGGAGGCAGGGTTTCTACTTCAGACTTTTGCTGGTGCCCAGAAAAGAGGGCTCTTGGCATCCATTCCTGGATCTGTCAACTCTCAACACCTTTCTGGTGGTCCCAAAATTCAAGATGCTTACCCTACAACAGCTTCTCCCTATGCTAGCCAAGGATACCTGGCTAGTCAATCTAGACTTAAAAGAAGCTTATCTGCACATCCCCATAAGGGTATCATGCAGAAAATATGTATGCTTCAGGGCAGGCTCTATGAACTATCAGTTCTCAGCACTTCCCTTTGGCTTATCTACTGCGCCCAGAGTATTCGCAAAGTGCCTGGCTTCAGCCATTGTATACTGCAGGCAGAGAAATTTCCAAATTTTCCCATACTTGGACGACTGACTAATTCAGGGGGACAGTCAGGAATTGCTACTTCAGCACTTGGCATTTGTAAAAAGCCTTCTCACTTCATTGGGGTACAACATCAACGAACAAAAATCACAACTGGTGCCCAGTCAAAAGATTGTATTCCTGGGAGCAAGCTTGAACACAACTTCCCAGATGGCATTTCTCACTTCAGAAAAACGGGTCTATCTGGCAAACTACCTCAAGCAAATGGCCACCAAAACCCAGCTATCTGCAAGAAAAATACTGCAAGCCCTAGGGTTCATGGCTTCATGTATTCTGCTAATTCCGTATGCAAGACTGCATATGAGAAACTTCAATAATACTTAAAAAGTCTTTGGTGCCAGCGTTCTCAGGACCTGGACACAGTCATTCCAAATATACCTTGTCTAAGGGCAGAGTTCCTTTGGTGGGCAGAAACATGCAACCACAACAAGGGACTGCTTTTTCACTCAGCCCCTCGACACCCAGATCCTGACAACAGATGCATCAGACTATGCATGGGGGGCTCACATGGCAGGCAAATGCATTCAGGGCCACTGGAGCCCAGCTCAGATTCACCTGCACATCAATCAAAAAGAGATGCTAGCTGTGCTCTGAAAGCCTTCAAATCCCTATTCCTTCCAGGACAACTGCTTATAAAAACAGACAGCAGCAGAGTTATGTGGTACATAAACAAGCAGGGGGGAAGCCATTCTTACCCACTCTGCAGGTTAACCATGGCCCTATGGAACACAGCCTTGAGCAACCAAGTGCATCTACAAGCTCAGTTCCTGCCAGGCAAACAAAATTCACTGGCAGATGACTTAAGCAGAAATCTCCTAGAGCCACAGGAGTGGAAATTGGAGCCCAACACCTTCAACCTTCTGATCCAGAGGTGGGGGACACTGGCGGTGGACCTATTTGCCTCACCCGAGAACCACCAGTTGAGCAAATCCTGCACCAGGAACCCTCACAGCAGGGCCTGGAAGGTGGATACCCTATCCTTTCAAAGGGAAAACCTCAGTTTATGCCTTTCCCCCTCTGCCTATCATCTCAGAAGTACTACTCAAGATAAAACAGGACAGGCCAAGGGCAATTCTTATTTCCCCAGAATGGCCACACCAGCACTGGTACCCACTCTTGTGCAGTCTGACAACAGTGCCACCCTGGCACCTTCATCAGACTCCTACCCTGCTGTCTCAGCAGGAAGGACAGATTTTGCATCCACAATTGCGATACCTAAACCTTACAGCCTGGTTTATCCCTTGAATGTACCACCAGCAACCCTCAGCAAACAGGTGCTGGAAGTCATTCTTGAAGCCAGAAGGCCTAGTACTAGAAAATCCTATGCTGAAAAGTAGAAAAGATATTGTTCTTGGAATCATTCTCAAGGGGAGGACACAGCAGTGCCCTCCTTACCTCTAATCCTGGATTACCTAGCAGAGCTACTCCACAGAGGCCTATGCTTCTCCTCCATTAAGATTAATGCCTCTGCCATCCCAGCTCATTATAATACTGAGCCTCCTCTATTTCTCACCCTCTGATCAAACAGTTCTTGAGAGGGGCTAACAACTCAAGGCCCCCCTAGGAGAGCAACCACCCCTACCTGAGACCTTAACTTTGAACTGGAAAAGCTCACGCTTCCCCCTTTTGAACCTGCAGCTTCAGCAGAGTTAAAATTCCTCTCTTGGAAAACAGCCTTGCTTTTAGCCATAACTTCAGCAAGAAGAGTGTCCGAGTTACAGGCACTAATATCTGTGGAACCCTTCATTATTTTCCATGCTGACAGGGTTTCCCTCAGGACTAACACATCCTTTATGCCTAAGGTGGTATCCAGTGTGGCTCCAAACCAATCCATCCATTTGCCAACCTTCTTCCCTAATCCTCAGAATAAAGGGGAAGGGATCCTGCACTCCTTGGACGTGCACTGACAGTTCAGGTTCTACCTTGACAGGGCTAAACCTTTCAGAAAATCTGACCAGCTGCTAGTCAGCTTTGCTACAGGGGCAGAGGGTAAGACCATTTCAAAGCAAACCATTTCCAAATGGATAGCACATTGCATCCATTTCTGCTACAAGCACCATGGAAAACCTACCCCACAGGGGGCTCAGACCACATTCCACTAGGGCTGTTTCCACCTGTACAGCATTTCTCAGGGGAGTCCCTACCAGGGACATTCTGGAGGCTGCAACCTGGAGTTCTATGCACACCTTCACCAAGCATTACCACTTACTAATCTTTTCTAAATCCAGAGCTGGATTTGCTACAGCAGTCTTGCAAGGCCTACTAGCCAGCCCTAACACATCTTGACTGCCTCCACCCTTCCCCAGCTTTGGGAATCAACCCAAGTGTGATGACTGCAACAGTGAAACACAAAGAACATAGTACAGTTGTGTACACTTACCATAAATGTAAATGTTCGAATGTGTTCACTGTTGCAGTCCTGGTTTCCCTTCCTCCTCCAGCCCCCTGGCTTTCTCTGTCTTTCTACCTCTCCTCTCTATGGCCATTCAAATGGCATTGGTATTTACTTTTTACTGGTGGTGGTTGTTTTTATATTTATATATTATGTATTATAGTTATATATTTGGGGCAAGAAAAACTGATGTAATGGCGTCTGCTGCCTGTTTTATACCCCTGACAACCTGACGTCATGGAAGAAGCGATAGCATCCAAAGCAGAAATCCTAAGACTCTGGTATTCGGGCCAACTGAGGACTACCTGCAGGCAGATAACCCAAGTGTGATGACTGCAACAGTGAATACAGTCGAACATCTGCATTTATGGTAAGTGTACACAACTGTACTTTCTGCATCAGGGACCCTTGTCCCACAGCCTGGAGGACAGATTCCTTTTCCCACCAGTGGACAGGGAAGTTCCTTGTGCTTTTCCTCCTCTGCCTCCTCTTACAAAAAATGTGTTCTCAAGACACAAAAAGGAAGCACCTAAGCTTCTTTTACTTGACCCTATGGATGATAGGTTTTAATTTCTCAAAGACGCCTCTTGCTCAAGTTCTACAAAAAGCCACGAGACCCATTACTAGAAAATTTACACAGCTAACTGGAAAAGACTTTCCTATTGGTCCTGCAAATGTAGTCAGGGCCCACATTTATTACAAGTTCCAGTTGTACTGCAATATCTTTGCTAACTAGTTCAGTCAGGTTTGGCCTTCTGTTCTGTAGAAGCTCACCTGTCAGCTATCCGTGCCTGCCTACCTCTTAGCTCTCCATTTATGGCTAGAGTGGAGGTCAGGCTTTTCCTCAGGGGGGGTCCTGCATCTTAACCCACCATGGAAACATGTCTTCCCCCTTGGGATCTTAATTTTTTGTGCTAGATGAACTTACTGCTTCCTTTAAACAAGCACCTTCTTCCCTAAAATTCTGTACTTGGAAAGCATTCCTTCTCTTGGATCTCACCTCTGCTAGAGAGTTTGAGTTAGAAGCTCTCATAGCCATTCCCCCTTTTCTTTTTCACAAGGACAGGATGACTCTCTCAGGGCTAATCCATCCTTCATGTCCAAGGTAGTGAATAAGCTGTTGCTCAATCATCAGGCTATACACCTACCCAGGTTTTTTCCCAATCCACAAAATGGGGGGGGGGTTGCAGTCTCTGGGCATCCGCAGGCAATTCGGATTTTATTTGGACCAAATTAAATCTTACAGAAAGACTGACCTGTATCCTTTTTGAGCCCTAAGCTGGGCCAGACAATCTACAAACTATTGCAACTTGGATTTATAAGGAGTTTTTCTGCAGTTTGCACCATGGTAAGACCTTGCTTTCCTGCCTTAAAGCACATTCCAGTAGGGCAGTGGCTTCTTCGGTTGCTTTTCACAGAGGCGTAGACTCCATATCTATCTTGGAGGCTGCTAGTTAGCCGTCTATATACACCTTTACCAAACGCTACAAAATTTATGCTGTCGCCAGTCTAGGGCAACTTGTGCTAGGTCAGTTTTGTCCAGACTGCTGGACAAATCTTTTGCTCAGTAGTCAATCACCCTTCCTTCCTTCTCCAGCTCTCCAGGAATACTGCAAGAGTGACTTCAGTCAGGACATAGTACAGTTGTGTAAGAACTTAACATAACAAGTGTCCTACTGGTCACTGTTGCAGTATTCCATCCCACCCTCCAACCCGTCTTATCTATCTCACTTCAACCTTCCTTTTCTTCTCCCTCTTTGCTTTAACATGTGCTCTGTTACATGGGAATGGGGGAGTTTTCTTCCTATTCGAGCTACATCCCTCCTAGCTAACCTGTCTCTCCCTTTCTCAGTAGTCATCAGGCCACTGAGGATCCACACTCATATGTCCATCTGTAACCCAGCACATACAGGCTGACATCCTGCCTCAGATATATGACCTCAGGACGTTGATGGAGACGACTCCTATCTCAGGAATACTGCAGCAGTGATCAGTAGGGCATTCACTGTTATGGTACGTTTTTACACAACTGCACTTTCTCTGCCATACCCTTTGGTCACACAGAATGTGTATCTCTAGTTATGGTTCACTGCAGACTACAGGGTATCCACATTTTTTCATATTTCGACAACTTGCTTATCTTTGCAGAGTCTTTTCCAATGCAATACAGTTTCTCTCTCACAAGTTGGGATTGAAAGAGATGGTTCAAAAGTCTTTTTGATGCCTTCACGCTTGATTGTGTTCCTGAAATGTCATCTAAGCAACTCATTTCAAAGAGCGTTTCTTCCACAGGAAAAAGTAGCTCTCCATCTAGATCTGTTTCTAAGATTTTCCTCTCAGACTTTGGTCGCTTAAAGGGTATACCTCAGGAGTTTGGTTTTCATGGCATCTATGATTCTCATGATACCTTGATTAGACTCCACTTGAGAAAGATACAGTGGTATCTGAAGTCTCTCTGGTCCCAGCACCAACATCATTTGTCTTTTCAAATCCCATTGCTGGGGTTTTCAGAAGAGAAATCACTTTGTGGAGACAGCAAATTTCCCTAAGTCCAGATTCATAGATAAGTACAAGGCTAGCTGCCCTCGTGGCCATTTTAAGTCTAGCCAGTTTCTCTCAAATGTGAGTGTTGAACCCTCTACCCTTTGTCTGTGAGGTAAGCACCTTAACCGTCAGAGGCTTCCCTGCTTCAAGGGGTCAGTTACCACAGACTCCTCAGACTTTGCTTGGGAGCAGTTTCAGGAAGGATAAAGGTGCAAGGTGTGTGGGTAACACCAAGGACAGATGCAGGCACATAAATATAAAAGAAATGCATGTCCTGAAAATGGCACAACTCTTTAAATCATCTTGGGTCCCCAGGACCTCTTCAGGTTTTTACAGTCAATACCAAAGTCATGTGATACAAGAAGAAGCAATGAGGACCCAAGCCAAAATACCCCATTTGCAGACTAGTTGTGTTGGCTTAGGATATAGCTTCACAGCATAGAGTCATTCTGCAGGCATCCTAGATACTGTCAAAGCAAAATTGTGTGGTAGAGAAGCTGAGCAGGACAAGACATACCCTTGGGAATGGAAACTAGATCAGGGAGCTTCATAGATTTGACTTGTTTCATCCATCTGTGGGTAGTTAGTCAAGTAGACCTAGTTGCCTTCTGTCTGAACAATCGGCTGGCAAAATTTGGCTCAAGACAGATGTTTTTCCTTCCCTTGGACGGGAGTGTTCTTATATGCTTTTCCACCCATTCTGCTGCTATCCAGGGTACTTCTGAAAATTCAGAAGGAATCCCCTAAAATCATTGCAGAGACTCCCTTCT
Organism: Protopterus annectens; assembly: GCF_019279795.1. Taxonomy (NCBI): domain Eukaryota; kingdom Metazoa; phylum Chordata; order Ceratodontiformes; family Protopteridae; genus Protopterus; species Protopterus annectens. Next base: position 695,538,921 of record NC_056747.1, on the reverse strand, counting down.
GACCCAGGCAACAATGGTTCACCCTTCTTTTGGAAATGGCAAGGGGCTGTTGCCACAAGTTTCCTCACAAAATGGATCTACTCACACAAGGTCAGGTGTGTTTTTTACACCCTGACCTCAGTCAACTTCAGCTGACTGCCTGGATGATAGGGTCTTAATTTCACTTTAAGCACCGGTTTACTAAGGACATGCATCAAGTACTAAGAGGCAAGAAAGCCAGCTACTAGAACATTGTATATTAAGAAATGGAAAATGTTTTCTAGTTGGTGACAAGTGGTTTTGCATAAGAGGCTTCCAAGAAAAACAGTGGCCCTCCTTGGGATTTTAATTTTGTGTTCGAGAAGCTAACACTTGTTGCATTTGAACAAACTACTATAACTTGAGGTTCATAACATGGAAATCTTACTGAGTCTTATGACCTCTGTAAGAAGAGTGAGTGACAAGCTTTTATGGTGAGTCAACCCTGTCTCATTTTCAACAGAGATAGGGTGTCTTTGAGACCTAGTCCTTTTCGGGCAGCACAGTGGTGAAGTGGTTAACATTGTCACCTCACAGCAAGAGGTTCTCTGGTTCGATTCTTGGCTGGGGTGTCTTCTGTGTGGAATTTGCATGTTCTCCCTGTGTTCGCGTGGGTTTCCTCCGGGTACTCCGGTTTCCTCCCACATTCCAAAGACATGCATCTGGAGCATTTCTCCCCGGGCCTCCGCTGAAAACAGGCTCTGTGGAACCTAGTCGGACATTCCCGGTCAACAAATGTTAAATAAATAAATAAATGTCTAATATGGTGTCTAGGTTTATTTAGGATCATAGGAGATTACTAAGCTATTGGCCCTGAGGCCCTTATAAGCTTAGCCAAGAGTTTAGCCCATGTTTAGACAAATCAGCACCCAAACCCCTGTCCAGCAGGGACACAGGTGGAATCCCAGGGGGTGTATTTTCTGTTTCCAGTCCAGTTATCCAGGTTGTGCTTAAAAAGGGATAATGAGGTACTCTGTCATGGAAAGGGAGTCTGTTCCATAGGTGGGGGAGTCTCTGGGACACAAATCTGTCACGCCAACAAGTCCTATTGATATCACAGACCAGGTTGAGGTCACTCGTACTGGCTGCTGGAGTGGAGCTTGACCTGCGGATATGCCACAATCCCATCAAGGTGGGCTCTAAGATTGCTTTATATGCCAAACAGAGGTCACCCCTGAGGCGTCTGTATGAAACTAAGTAGAGGGGGATTGGGCTTTTAGCCTGTCTGTGTAGGGTAGACGTTTGAGGCCATGGAGTCTCCTGATGAGGAACCTTTGTGGTCTTTCCAGCTGCTGCATGTGCTTTGCGAGGTACATGCCGAAGGGGGCATTGTACTCAATAATTGGCCTTATAAGAGAAGAATAAGGGATGTTATGACCTCTTTGACCCTGGATGGAGATACCCTTACTTATGAGGTGGGCCATGTAGAAAAGCTTTCCTTACAACAGAAACAACATCAGGTGGCTATCAACCTTGGTGCCCAAATCCCTCACTATTGATTGTGTACTTAGGATGTAGTTATTAATGTGATAATATGTAGGGACGTCACTCTCCCCAAAGGGATGATGATTCATTTTTTTGGCATTCAGCTTGAGGCCATGTTTCTGGTACCGGTTATTTGTTTGGGTGAGACCATCTTCGAGGATGTTCACATCACTTGGGGAATTGATGACTGCGCCCAGCTTGCAGTCATTTTCAAAACCTGGTCAGCCATAGTCAATTGGTTTTGGCCTACATCTCAGGGAAGTATATCCCGAATAACAACGGCCCCAAGATCAATCCCTGGGATACGCCGTTCGTTATGGGTCTACTGCTTGAGATGGCTTCCCCTATTTTGATTAGGTGGGTTCTGTCAGTGAGTCAGTTTGCTACCCATCTGGTAACATATGGGTTGATGCCTAGTTGAGAGAATTTATCTACTATGCCCGATTGGGAAATAGTGTTGAAGGCTTTGGCCAGGTCGAGTTATGCGGTGTGCGCACCGTCTTCCCCTCATCCATGGCTTTAGTGACTGTCTCAAAGAAGTCAACCAAAGTTAACAGACATGACCTTCCCCTTGACAAAGCCAAACTGTGTGGGGTTGAGTTTGCTTGCCAATGTCGAGACCATGATGATCCATTCCATGGCCTTGCAGATCAGGTAGTTAGGCCAAACTATTTATCTCCCCATTTTCTTTCCTAAACCTAAAAATGAAGGAGAAAGGTTACTTCATACCTTGGATATCCACAGACAACTCTGGTACTTTCTTGATGGAACTAAAGCTTTCAGATCTTCGGATCACTTGTTCATTTTTTGTGAATGTGAGAAGTAACAACCTGTGTCAAGACAGACTATTTCCAAGTGATTGTCTCTAGACTTTTGTTGTACTCACCATAGCAAAACGCTTACAGGCAAGGTCAAAGGCCATTTTACCAGTGACTTTGGCTTTTGGAAAGTGTTGGAATCTAGAAATATTCTAGAAACAGCAACTTGGTCCTGTATATGTGTGTGTGTGTTCTTTGTGGTTCACTGTTGCAGTCATAAATAATGGGATTTTTTTTCTCATCCTCCTGAAGCCAGCAGATTCCCTGACTGACGTCAAGGGTATAAAGGGAGTGAGCAAGCACCATAACCTTAGCTTGTTCTTGCCATCAGAAACCAAAGCAGAGTGCTAGCAAGTGCATTTGTCAGTCCACACCAAAGAAATACTATGTCTAAAACCAAGTACCACATTGGGAAACTTTTCATCTATTTAATTGTCAGAGAAAGTTAATAGCTATTTCTACTCTGACGAGCAGATACCACACCAGGACTTTCACTCCTTTTGTGTAACTTGTCTGAGCCCAGAAAGCTACATAGCTAATTGACTGTCCTCACTTTAACAGTAGAAATATAAAGAGTAGGGCTGAGATTTTAGCTAAGCATTTTACTGAGTTGCCAGGGCATTCTCATACTGTGTCATCCACCAGTTGGTCTGAGGTTGATTTCCTTTAGGTGTAAGAAGGAAAAGTGCCCACGACTTAAGGTACTGGGCATTTGCTGTCTACCAGTCCCCCTAGGCTTGTTATTGTCAAAGGTGAGATGCCTTTGCAGTGCCATCCAACATCTGAGGTTGTGGCAGCCTCAATCAAGACCCGTTCAAATTCAGATACACCATCTGGTCCCTCTATTTCTGGGTCTGGAGTTGCTTCACAGGTTCCATCTTTTGATGACTGCTATAAAACTGATGAACGGGTGTCCGGAGTTTTTTTGTCTTCAGGAGACTCCCTCAATTCATGGTCCTCAGTATTTGGCTGTCCGCCCATATTCCAGCCCTAACATGGAAACCACCCTCAAGCCCGTAGTCTGTTGGCTTCCAGTCCCAGACTCAGTCCTGTCAACAGGACCTTGTTTGTTTGGCTGAGGATTTGATCAATATAGTCAGATCCAAACATCTTTTTCTCCCAGGTTCTTCCCCAGAGTCTTCTCATTGTAAAAGAAAAATGGATATCTTCCCCCAGGAATCTTCAGACTCCTTTGACTTTGAGGATGTTAAACCTTCCTCAAAGGCGGATTCATTATGTATGGCTTCCTATTCAGATTCTGATGAGAATCTTGCCACAGCCTCTCCCCCGATGACATTTCTTTTGGGGGATATACTACAAAACCCTACGTGAACACTTGGAATGCGGGTAGTCCTGTGCTTCCCATTTTTAAGAAGAGTGTTAGGAAATTTCTAAAACTCTCTGAGCATAAACCTTTTGCTATTCCTCCAGTTATAGAGGTGGTGGGCAATGTCTTGCTGAATTCATCTTTACAGCCAAATTTTCCTATGCCTGGGGTTCTAGATTCCCACAGTCACCTTTTCAAGAACCCTACAGCAGGCCCTGAAGTGGTTAGTCAAGGTTCTAAGGGAGCTAAAGCTAGTATTTCCAAAAATCTCCTGACCACTGACAAAGAAAGTAGAGCCTTGGAAAGGTTCAGAAAGAAGGTCTACACCTCTGCTACCTTGGTCATGAGAACATTGAATTGCCAGTTTCATAAGGTGAAGTATCAACAAAACCATCTTGGATGAGATGAAGCAAAAATTAGTGGAGACTAAAAATAAGGTCCTCTACAAGAAACTGCTGTACATGTGCAATTCTTGCTCTCAAGTAACTAAGCAGTCCTTGCACTGTGTTTATAATGCTCTGCAAGCTTCCGTCAGGGCAGCAGTTACAGGATCCTTCATCGGAAGACATGCCTGGCTGAGGGAACAGTCTCTCCCTGAACATGGGAAATCCAGTCTGTTGGATGCTCCTTTGGGCAAAAAAATTTCCTTGTTGGCCCCCAAGGCTGAAGCCATACTTCAGAAGGTGGAAAATAAGACCAAGTCAATCCAAATGGTCAAGGACTTTCTTCAGGTTCAACCTCCTCACTTCAGTTGCAATTACTCTACCAAATGCCAGTCCTTTCTGGGCTCCCAGGCTAAGCCTAGACATAGGAGACCTTTAAAAAAGAAAGGAATCAAAGGGAGCACCAGCTTCCCAGGCAGTGGGAACTGATTCCAGTAGGCCTGTGGGATCCTGCCAACAGGAAACCAGCAGGGAGCAATCGTGACTCTACCATGACACTCCCCTTCCCTCCAGTTCCCACTCCTTCCTCCCTACCCCTCTCAGGCTAGGAGGATGGCTGTCCTTATTAAGAATTGAATGGTTATTACCAAGGATCAGTGGGTACAAAAAAATCTTTCAATGAGATTACAAACTCCACTTCAGGCAGCATATAATTTGCTCAGGTTTCCCAGATATTCCACCAAACCAACAAATAGAGACCTTAAATCAAATACAGCTCCTGTGGACCCAAACACATTGCAGGGAAAAGGGTTTTACTCCAAGCTTTTCCTTGTCCCCAGAAAAGAAGGTACCTGGAGGCCAATTCTGGATCTGTCAAGGCTCAACAGATTCTTGTGAGTACCAAAATTCAAAACGCTATCCTATCAGAAATTGCTGCTCATTATCTCTCCCAGTGCTTGCATGGAAACCTTGAATCTGAAGGATGCAGACTTCTATATCCCCATAGAAAAATCTCACAGAAGGTTCTTATTCTTCAAAGCAGGCGTAAAGCGTTTTGTGCTCTGCCCTTTGTCTTGTCTACTGTACCCATGGTTTTCACAAAATGCCTAGCCCCGGGTCAAAGAGAATTCACATTTACTCTTCTTATACAATTGCTTCATTCAAGCAACAAATCTAGAAAAACTCAAAGCGGATCTACTTAGCACCCAAAGATGTTGACTTCATTGGAATTCACCAATACTCAGAAGTCCCAAACCATCCCCACAAACAGGATCTTGTTTCTGATACCTTTGCTGTACTCAACTTCAGAAAGCCTCCTCCAGATAAGGTTACCTTTCCGGCTCTGTACTTCCAAAAGCTCCTCCTCATGAGCTACCTCACAGCAAGAGCCTTTGGTTACATGGCCTCTTGCATCCTCATGATCCCCTTGGCCAGACTACATATGAGGAAGCTGCAGTGGTACCTCAGAAGTGTGAAGTGTCAGCATTCTCAACTCCTAAACTTCAGGGTTAAGGTTTTCTCTTGTTTCAGAAAAGAGTTTGCCTGGTGGGCCCAAGCATGCCCCCTCAACCCGGGCATTCTCTTCAAATTCATCCCTCAGGAACAAACTATGACCACAGATGCCTCTGAGACACTGCCTTGGGGGCCCACTACAACAACTTAAAGACTCTGAGCAGATGAATACTTTCAGTTCAAGGACAAACACATCAACCTTAAAAGAACTGATGTCAGTCCAAAAAGGTCTGATTGCCTTCAAAGACCAATGGAAACCAGGAGTACGCCTAATGAAGACAAACAGTACCACGGTTATGTGGTACTTAAGCAGGGAGGGACTCGCTCTTACCCTCTATCTCCTAACCTTGGATCTCCGGGAAACGTCAATCTCCCTAGGTCTTCACCTTATGGCACAGTATCTACAAGGAGAAACCAATAAATTGGCGGATTACCTAAGCAGGAGTCTGATGCTTTCTCCCTTCCCTTGGACAGGCCTGTTCCTTTGTCTCTCCCCCCTTGTTCCCCAGGGTACTGCTGAAGATAAGGGAAGAAGGGTCAAGGGTCATTCTAATAGCTCCAGACTGGCCAACACAGCACTGGTATCCTGTAATTGTTCAGTTTAAGCAAGAAGGAACCATGGTTGCTGTCTCAACAAGTGGACCTGTTAACACAAAGCAAGGGCACCATCATACACCCCAATCTGAACACACTCAAATTGACAGCTTGGATCGTACCTTGACCCTCCAGAGTGGGCCGCCTCTTGCCAGCCAGGTCCTGGACATTCTAAAAAGTCAGGAGACCTAGGACAAGGAAATCTTACTGTGCTAAAGAGATTCACTATATGGTGAAGACAAAAGGGGACAGAGCCCTCTTCAAGCTCATATGCACCTGATCTTTTCATGCTTACCAGAGCTTTTTGACAAAGGGCTTTCTTCCTGTATTAAAAAAATCATACTTTAGCATTCACGGTTTATTTGCCTGCTCAACCCCCCCCCCTTCCCCCCATCTCCTCATGAAACAATTCCTGAATTCTTATTTATTAATTTTACCATTTGTTTACCGGGATAGTCCATTGGGCCAAGAAAAGCCCGTTTTCAATGGAGTCCCGAGGAGAAAAGCTCCATGAACAACAATATAATATGAAGACAATGCATTTACATTTATGTAATATTATTGAAGAACGATGGTATTACACAACATGACAAAAAGTCACAATTGCAGTGAAAATAGTAATTAAAAAAAAAAAGGTAAAATTGCACACACACGTCAATTAAAATAAGAAAAATCTATGGTGCATATTCCTGTTAGATTTGTTACAATGTGAAATAACACAGGGTTAACATTACAGTTTTACCTGAAATCTTAGCAGAGTTAAAGTAGGATAGGGGATAAGAGGTGTTAATTGTTGAATCGAAGAAGGGTGGGACAGTAAGAAAAAAGTAGAGCGGGAGTAAATGAGAAAAATGAAGATGGTAGTAGTCAGTGAAGCTCAGTATGATGAAGAGAAGAGAGAAGTAAAGAAGTGTGAGAAATGGGGGGGAAAAGGGACGAGTCATGTGGGATGAGAGCAGGAACATTCCCAGAAGGTTTTGAGATGGGAATGAAGCAAGGTCTTAAAGGTAGAGTGGTCGTCTGTACTACGAGTAAAAGGTGGCAGGGAGTTCCAGAGGTGAGCTAGGGAAAACAATAGTAGGTGTTTGCCTGGAGGATGAGCAGACTTGTGCAGATGAAGTAAATTCTGGTTATTGGATCTTAGAATATCCCCATTAAACCCCCAAGGAAACCTACTGTCATACCCCTTTGTAATCTGCACCTGGCTACACATCCTAGCATCCTGTCTAATCTAATTCAGTCTACAAGAGCAATTCCAAGGTCCTTCTCCAGAATGTATTTTCTGATTTCCTCTACCACAGAGTGCACTTGTATACGTTTTTCTTGTCAGGTGTACTGTTAGGATCAGGTTTTAAATAAATTGGAAATAGAAAGGGGCTCTTGAATTACATTAGGGTGACTTCGTTCAGAATGGGATTTACAGAACATTGTGAACATTTTCAGTTAGGTCCTGCTTAGTCATATACTGCAGTTTGTATTTGATGATACTGAACCTGAGGTAAGGACCCCCCCCCCCCCAAGGTTTAAGTGATTTTTAAATTATTATTTTTAGAGTGACAGAGATATGGAGGGGGCAAGGAATCTTGCCTCCTTGCATAAAGAACTTATTACAAAAGGCAACATTCTTTGCCGGATTTTTCCTGAAGGCAAAAGTCAAGTGTTCTGGGAGCAGCACTGTCAATGTAGAGGTGAATCAGTTTTCTGTTTAAGCACCGACTCTCCCTGCTCATGCTCGGCGGGCCTTTTAGATGCATGTTACTTTTCATTGTGATTTGTTTATCCTGTCCCTCTTGTAGACAAAACCTGTCCCTTTGATTCCTGGTTTCTACTGGGGATTCTAGAACAGATAGTGCTCCCATGAGCATACCCCCCCCCCTTGAGAAATGTGAGAAGGCTTAAGTATCGTCATTCCAGTCCTCCCCCTGCACCAACGTGAACAGGCACCCAAGTCTGCACTCTTAATGCCAAGGTCACATTCAGTACCTTTTTCTGTAATGGAGCTAGCTTTTTGTAGGAGTATCATAATTGTCTATACAAATGATTACTGTACACAAAGTAATACTATAGTGATAGTTCCAGAAGGTGTAAATATTTTTAATTACTGTACAGATGCATCAACAAGAGAATTTGCAGGATATATAACAACTATTTAAAAAAGGAAAAATTCTCATTCCCCCATTGTCATCATACTATATATGGAAAGCTTGGGTAACTGAAGTAGGTAAATGTGATACCACCATGGTGGGGAACGAGGAAGGGGACATAAGACTGAAGAGAGTAGTAGCAGTATTAAAATGTACATTAGATAAGTAAAGAAAAAAATAAGACTTCAACAAAATGAAGTCATATAGAAATGTAGAAACAACTGACAGCAAAGCACTACAGAGATTAGTAGTGCTTTTTAAGTAGGAGAGGTTGGACAGATCATTATACCAAAATTTTGGGGGGGGGGGGGTAATCTGAAGAAAAAAAGGCAGAAGAGCCATTGGAATACAGACGGGGCATCCGTGAAAGGACTGAGGTGTGAGCACAATCACAGAGTTCCAGTTATATGTTTGGAATGCAATGCATTTTACGTAGGTAGAACTTCAAGAGAATTATATTGACGTATATATGAACACAAATATGCAATTCAAGTTGAGGATGAAAAGAATGCTATGAGTAAGCATTATAAAACCAAAAAATGTGAAGTTAATTTTAAAATTTTGGTATTAGAAAAATTAAATGACACAGTGGTCTATATGAATATAGAGGAAGAGTTAGGCTGGTTTAGAGTATTCATGACAAGTTAGGCTAAATGCTTGTTTCCCCCCTGGTCTTAAAAGCAGGGAAAAATTTGTAATGTATTTGAAAAGAAGAGGTTTCAAACATTAGTATTTATTTTATTTATTTATGTACGTCTCTTAAAGTTTTATAACTTTATTCAGTAATTATTTAAGTGATGCTTTTTTGATTGTCATGTAATTTGCTGCTGATGGAATAAAATACTGTTCCTTATGTGAAAGTATTGTCTGAAGAAGTCTCGTTGGAAAGGGTGTTGAGACAAAAGCGCTTACCTTGTGAGAAATAAACTGAATATTTATTGCTTCATTTGCCTTGTTTTGTTGGACAATCACAGAGTACATTAATAGAAATTATCTCTACAAAATAAGAGGAGGTGGAAAAATTTTAAAAACTCAGATCTATTTAAAAATGGAAGACTTTGAAAACTGCAGAAGGAGAAGTGACACCCCAAAATGGAGTTCATATATTAAACAAAGCTAGTACATATGATATAGGTTCACTGGGCCACCAAGAAACTCATTTAGTTAGAGGACCATCACCCTTGCACAGTTATGGGTAAGAGAGGTTTTATGAGGTGATGCATCTTAAAGGGGAGATTATATTTCCTTTGTCATAAAGGTCTTGAAATTTACATATAGAAAATGCAGTGAAAGTCCATGTTTACTCTGACCTTTGTGCAGGACCAGTTAAAAGATCAATGCACATGGAACAGTGCTACATTGCTGCCAGGAAGTGTTATTCCTCTTAAATTCCCACATTTAACAACACCCTGTGAGTAAATCATAGAGTGGGCATTACTGCCACTCTACACCTCCCTTCCTTAACTGGCTGCCATCAGCAGATCTGGCCCAATCCTCATTGCCTGTGCCACCAAACACATCAGCTGCTATTTGAACCCAGGTTAGCTGGCCTTTGTGGTCAGGACTTTATCCCTGTACATCAGTGACACAAGAAGGAGGTGAGATAACAGGTAGTGAAATTATGTATGTGTTTATATAATCTTTATCTCTGTTACCTGCCAGCTATTTCCTGTGACCCAAGTGGCCCATTCATCCCTGTTTAGATGAGAGCTGGTATCAAGAAGCAATCATCCAGACAGTTGTATATGTTTTCTTTATGGTCCTAGCTTCCTCCATCACCAAGACCGCCTTAATTGCAGATTTCACAATCCTGGTAATTGACATTCCCAGAGCCCTGCCATGAACCTGCTGTGTGTCCATCTCCCCCAGTGGGCATCAGCAGTGCAGTGGACTGGGGTGCATCACTTGTCCTTTGAATGGGCAAGCCAGCATCATCTGCTCACCACTGCTGTCACCAGTCCTGCAGTGGACCAGGTTTTGTATATCCCATGTTAATATTGGCAGATAATAAATGAGTGATAAGTACTTTATAACAAAATAGCATAACCTGTCCTTGGTCATGTTTCATGGCAAGAGTAGGATGACATTGATCGATATTCAAGGTCAGTGGTTCAAAAGGATACCAGAACACAAAAAGCGATCAAAGGTCTTGTTAGGTTGTTTACATTTCTTAGTTGAGCATTCCCTGAGCATAAGGTTATTTTCAGGGGAAGCTTAGAGAGAAAAGCTCCATTTGAAAAATAAACACATGCATAACATGTAATAACCTGTCAATATAAAAGAAGTGAATGGTGTGTAAATCAAAATATTCAATTCTGAACAGCGATAGGGAACAATTCATATGTTTATATTGTATGAAATGTTAGTTATGACATTGTTTAATTAGCACAGAGGTAATGTAGGTGGCAAAAACTGTAAATGTAACCTGCAATAGATTTTAAGTAATCTTGAACAGCTCTACAGTAGTGAAAATGGCAGCTGGGTGAATGTGAGTATAATATCAACTGTAGCAGTGACAGAGACTTAATCTGGTACAGCATTCTTGGGCTAGACTGAAAGCCAAGGTAGTAGTAAAAAGTTAAATTATATTTGATCAGCAAACAGTTTATTTGCAGCAGTTTTAAATACTGTATTTTAGTGGAGAGGAAAGGTTTTGAGTGGTTCTTGAAATCGGTTGCTTCCAGAGTCACTCTGTCTATAAAAAAAAATTCAAATCACTAATGACATAAAATTAGTGTGTTTGATTCAGTTTTTGGTGAATTAATGAGATGAGGTGTCCTCTATTTGGTAGCAGAAGAAAATGCTGACATGTGCGCAGTCACAGAAACCTGGTTCAAAGCTGTGGAGAGCACCCCAGCCATACCTGGTTACTCATCCTTTCATACATTCAGACACCAAACTGTGGGTACTAAAGCCAAAGGAGGTGGAGTGTCAATATATATTAAAGACATACACACCTGCAGGCTGGTCACCAGTGTGATGCACAGGAGACAGTCCAGGTGCAGTTAACCATTGACAAGACCCCTGAAAAATCATAGTTAGCTACCGTCCCATAAATCTGACTCAAGATGCCCAGTAAGCCTATCTAGACCTCTTCTAATCTATCGAAATTCATCCCTTTACCCTGATCCTTGGTGACTGTAACTACCAAAACATAGACTGGAAGAACTACTCATGCCAAAACACAAATGCCCAGAGATTCCTCGATTTTGTCAGTGCAAATGCTTTGGAACAGCTAGTCGATACTACCACAAGCGGTGATCATATCTTGAACTTGGTGTTAACCAACATGAGTAGCCACTGCAGCATCCCTGCAGTATCATCCTCCCTTGTAAGGTCTGATCATAAAGCGGTCATGTTCGAAGCCACCATTTCCCCTGACCCCCCCCCCCCAGCTAAGGTCAAACAAAAGAACTTCTCCAAAGCTGATTACAGCCTCCTGAGTGATGGTATAAACAGCTTCACAGCCCCCCCTCTAGGAACTGGCACCAGTATCCAAAACTATACCAAATTACTATATGAACATTTATATAGATGCATGGAATCAGGAATTACCTGACAGGACTAAATCATCCTCCGCAAGGAAAAGTAAACCTCTCTGGTGGACATTTGCAATAAATAAACTCTATAATAAAAGAAAAAAATTGCTTTCCAGGACCAAGAAGGAGCAGGTGCCCATTTGGAAGCAATTTCTCTTTAGCCTAAACAAGCAAATAATAGCAGTAGTGAAATCCTCTAAAGCAAACTTCAAGTCCAAATTGGCCGCATCTACTAGAGAAAGTCATAAGGCCTTCTTTACATATGTCCGTAATCTCAAAGGTAGCACCAAGATCTGTTCAGAACTGGTGGTCAAGGACACCACACATACAAATGCCGTAGATATAGCAAACTTGCTGGCTGACAGGTTCATTGAAAATTTTACCCGTCTGTCCCCCCGATCAGTAAATCAAGACATTCCCAGTACTTGCCCCCTTCCCGTTATATCTAGGGATCAGGTCGTCCTTGCTCTCTCAAAGGCAAAAAATACAGCCTCCATGGGACCCAATAACATCCGAGGCTGCATCCTACATGAACTCAGGCAGGAACATGTAGCACCATTAGGCACCCTCTTCAACCAAAGCCCGAGTACCGGCTGTGTCCCAGCTAAGTGGAGGGCAGCCACTGTCATCCCTTTACACACAGGTGGCGGGTCCACTAATCCAGGAAATTATAGACCCATCAGCCTAACTAGCCTGATCTGCATGTCCATGGAATGGATTATCATGGACCTCATTAACAAGGACATTGGCAACCTCCAAACACTTGCTCCCACACAGTTTGGCTTCATCGAGGGGAGGTCGTGTCTGTTAAATTTGGTTGCCTTTTTTGAGACAGTCACCAAAGCCATGGACAAGGGGAAGATGGTGCACACCACCTACCTTGACCTGGTCAAAGCCTTTAACACTGTTCCCCACTTGGGCATAATAAATAACACTCTTAACTGGGTGTCAATCTGTATGTTAGCAAATGGGTAGCTAACTGGCTCACTGATAGAACCCACCTAGTGAAAATAGGGTAAGCCACCTCAAGCAGTAGACCCGTATCGAGTGGCATACCCCAAGGTTCAGTCTTTAGGCATCTGTTATTTGGGAAATGCTTTTCTGAGGTGCAGGCCAAAACCAGTGGGCTATGGCTAACCAAGTTTGCAGATGACTGCAAGCTGGGCGCTGTCATCAATTCCCCTAGTGACGTGAACATCCTGCAAGAGGGTCTCACCCAAACAAATGACTGGGGCCAGAAACATGGCCTCAAGCTGAAAACAAAAAAATGCATCATCCCCTGTGGGGAGAGTGACGTCCCCACAAATTATCCAATTAATAACAATGCCCTAAGCACACAATCAGTTGTGTGGGATTTGGGCACCCAGATTGATAGCAACCTGACTTTTGTCCACCATGTTGCTTCCATTGTATGGAAAGATTTCTATATGGCCCACTTCATAAGTAAGGTTATCTCATCCAGGGACAAGGAGGTTATAACATCCCTGTATTCTTCACTTGTAAGGCCCATTGTTGAGTACAATGCCCCATTCAGCATTTACCTCGCAAAACACCTGGAGAGACCACAGAGGTTCCTCACCAGGAGAATCCAGGGCCTTAGAAGTCTACCATACACAGGCTATAAAAGCCCTATCACTCTACTCAGTTTCATAGAGATTCCTCAGAGGTGACCTCTGTCTGGCATACAAGGCGATCTCAGACCCCACCTTGATGGGACTGCTGCATATCCGCAAGTCAGGCTCCACTCAAGTAGCCCACATGTGTGGCCTTAACCTGGTCTGTGACATCAGTAGGACTTGGTGGGACAGGTTTGTGTTGCAGAGACTCCCCCATCTGTGGAGTAGACTCCCTCTCCACGTGTCAAGCAGAGTACCTCTTTACCCCTTTTTAAGTGCAACTTGGATAACTGGATGGAAAATTGAAAATACATCCCTGGAATTCCACCCATGTCCCTGCTGGATAGGGACATAGAGTGCTGATTTGTCTAAACATGGGCTAAACTCTTGGCTAGGCTTATAAGGGCCTCAGGACCAATAGCCTAGTAACTTCCTATGATCCTATAAATATTTTGTTAGATCCAGATTACTTTTAAGTAGTAGTCTGGATCCAGAATATGGTTACTTTAATGCTGTATGTCAATGTAGTATAGAATATTTAAAAAAAATTTAAGGAAGAACGCTGTGTAGGTCATGCATGTCTTGGTGATTGTAAGGAGTTGTTGCAGTGGATGAAATGGAGTATTTCCATAACCAGTAGGCAGGCATTGGATCTGTTAAACAACAAACATTCTGTTTGGGTTAGAGCAGTTGAGATGGTCAGGCAGATTGAACAGATTGTGCAGCTGACAAGTAAAACTGGTAGTTAATGGAATACGTAAGAACCAAAGAAGGCAGCTTTGAGTGGATTTGCAAAAAGATTCCGTGGGGAAAGTGTTAGTGGAACATTATTTCCAGGTACAGACGTCAAGTATAGGAAACGTAGACCAAGACTGACCGTTCTTTACATGTTATAAAAAGAACAGGTATTGTGGAAGTTGCATCAGCTGCTGACGCTGGTGGACCTCTTGTTTATTGAACATAAATAATTCTGAGTTGAGGCTGAAGCATTGGATTTAGTAGAAGCACTTAGTATAAACAAACACAGGAGTTTACTTTCCAGAACACCTTTAAGACAGCAGTAAATTAAAACAGTGTTGACCTGTGACACTCCAAGTGAAGTATTTGTGAAAGTAGAGAAATTGCTTTAGTCTTGCCCATTATGAAGTAGAGTAAAAACTGTTAAGCTGCTGGTTAAATAAGAATATGGATTGGAGGGGAGATGTGACTTTACTGAAAAGAGAGAGCTGTACTTGCATGCAGTCTCCAAGAGAAGATTTTGGATAGACTGTAAAGTTCCATTTGATAAATTGCCATGTAATTAGGGCATGTTTTCTAAATGCTAGTTATTAAAAGTCTTAACCAACAAACAGACATGAGGGCCAAAGTTAATCTGAGTACTGTTCAGGCAATTTTTTCTGATAGCTTTTGGAGCCATGAGGGGTAGTAATCCAGCAGTCCAGTTAGAGTATGTTGCCAAATTTATACGGTTATAGCAGAGTTTTTCCCAGGCTACTTTTGACTTTTAAACAGTTTTTGTTCAGAAGTCTTTGAGTTCCTTTATCTATTTTAATGTAATACACAGTTTTGAAGCTCATGGCAAAGGTAAACCATGTGAGACTTGAGATTTTATTTAAATATGGTGAAATGCAAAACACTGTAGTAAAAGTAAAAAAGAGAAGAGTAGGAAAAGGTTGCTGTTATATATTTGCTGTGTATTTTTGTAGAATAAATTAATTGGGTAAGCACTTGTATTTAGTAGGTTTAAATGGTGCAAAACGATTTTATTTTTCTTTGATAAATACATATATTTCAGAAATACTCCGACAAAAGATTGTCGCATTATTATTCAATAAAAGCAAGAACCATTTGTTTAGGTAATACCAGCATTTCTTATGGAGCATTTTTTTTTTTTTTTTTACTGAACATTATACTTCATGAAATTTAAGGTAGAGTTTATTGAAAGCAAAGTGATGGGATGATGAGAATATCTGAAAGCATAAAACTGAGCAATAAGTAGAAAATGTTCTAATAGCCATTCTGATTAGTGATATTTTGGAAGAATGTGTTCAAGTGAAGGACTTGGACTATACAAAAATGTATTTTTGAGTTGTGGCTAAAACATGGTGAAATTATCACTTATATTAATGAAAAATTATTGGAGGATAGGATGAGGCTTTCCTTTATCCATTGTCACATTAAAGGGTAAGCAGGTTAGTGAAGTGCACAGTTAGATGAAATAGTGTTCCCCTTGTAATAGAATTATTATTATTTTTTTTTTATCATTCAATGTTATTAGCAAATTGTTAGGGTGCAAGGAACTGCAGAGCAAATCTGTAAGGTGAAAGCTCAGTGTGGAAATGAAAAACTATTGGAGGATAGTCTGTCAGTTCAGTATTACGAGGTACATGCAAGAGTTTTTAATAGTGATGATTTGATAGTCAAAAAAGTATCTACATGTTTTCCTGAATTAAGTATGCATTTGGAATTGCTCAGTCCTGATGGGCACATCATGGTGTGTGGGACATAATGTGGGTCTATATTAGTTCACTGAAATTTATTTTCAAAGAACACATCATCGTCCCATATTCAGTGAAAATCACTTCCGCAATAAGGTGAATTTTCCAAGGGAAATGAAAAAATTGCCCCGCACGACAAACAGGCCCACAACTAAGTAAATCAAACCCACCCAAGTGGGGGGGGGGGCTGCACCCCCCAAGTGTGTGTGTGTGTGTGTGTGTGTGTGTGTGTGTGTGTGTGTGTGTGTGTGTATGCATATATATAATTCAGCGAATCGCAGAAATGATTTTCGCTGAATACGGGTCAGTGAAGAAGTGTCCACTGAAAATTAATTTATGCAAACGAATGTAGACCCCATAATGTACAGTAAGCGATTGTGTATGATTAATGGATACCAGCCATGTAGATTCTGTGTTGTGTGACTAAAAATTATCATTCTTCTCCCAAGACATCATGGAGGGGCCAGAGTAAGGTCTGTGGGACAGACTGCTTGATGCCAGCAGTCTTGACACTAGTAGCTGCGGGTCTTGACTTAATGCCAATGCAATCACTTAGGTTTTTGGAACCCAGAGAGGCACTGTCCACATCAGCATCATCCTGGGACACCTTTCAACTGGGAGCTTTAAGGCTTACATCATCCCAACAAGGCATGGGACTCTGGCCATAGTTGTAGCTGTCTGGGAAAGTTTGCTTAACTGATCTTTCAAATAAATTCAGCCCATGGGTCCCTGGGAAGACTAAGTGCAAGATGAGGCACCTAGACTCCCCAGTGAGGTACCTCAACTTCGACACTGATTTGAGTGAAGGGGTATTCCTATTCCTCTCCAGATTACCTCAAGTTAGGGGAAATCCTAAGCAGAGGAGATAATGGACTGTTGACCCCACCTTGTCTGAAGAAGTTCTGCATAAGACTTTCAGCCTGGACCTACTGTATTTTGTGAGGTCCCTCCTAGCTGATTATATGATCATTCGGATCATGGACAGGGCATGGTAAGGATCTGACCTGGCTAATTATGTCCCAAGGAACTAGAAAAGAACCTCTGTCTTCCCTAGGACAGACAAGCATGGAGTAATGTACCTCTCTGAGAATTCTTTTGTGATGGTCACCTTAACCAAGTGATGGCCCTTTGCTTTAACTCCTCTCCAAGATAGGTATTTCCAGGCCATGGATTGTATATGCATCTGGTATCTTTACAGTCATGGCTTTGAGTTATTTGACATGCACATAACCAGTTTTCAGCATGACCCTAATGGAGAAGACAGCATAGATACCAGAAAAGTTGCCACACAGCATAGTCACAAGCTGGAGGCCAAGGTTGTGTCACTGTCCATGAGAGTGATGCACAATACAATGGATGAAACAATGAGGGCAGTTTGAACAGGGATTACCATGAGGAGACAGACTGTGTCTTTTTGGAGACCTTTTTTGGGTCCTATTTGGATCCCAAGTGAAAGAGAAACCAGGCAGGAAGAGAAGATATTTGTGGCTTCTGGGTGAATTTCTCCAGTCCTCAGCAGACCTTTGGAACCTGAAGAGTGCTAAAAATTTGTGGTCTATTAAATCCCAACAGCCATCCATACAGGCAGGAATTCTCAATTTCATTGGAGTTTACCCAACAGACCCCATCAGAGAGGCAGAGGTGGC